>NC_000085.6:17890346-18226346 GCF_000001635.26 Mus musculus
TTTGTACATGTCAATCACTTAAGACTGTCTTCTAACATAAGCAAAAACTGGGTGAAATGTTATATATAATCCATGAAGAAACAAAGGAGATGTGAAAACCAATTGTCCAAGAAATTAGAATGCCTTTTGCTTATATGACCTCAGGTTAAACAATTCTCTAAAATTCCCAGCTCTTATTTGAAAATAGCTGAAGGATGAATTCTTCATTCTTCCTCAACCGTATGAGGGACCAGATAATGTTTCTGGCCACCCTGTGTATCGAGGAACTGTGGGAACTAAATGGGGGTGAGGGGAACGATGAGGGAGGGAGGATAGCCTGTGTCTGGCCAGAGTTCCTCCTATGCTCTGGGCAGGTGGAAGTGGGAGGGCTGCCAGACGCTTTCCACTCGGCCCCTGGTGGGCATCTAAGCCATTGACCAAGGGGGTGGACAAGGGGCAGCCCCTGATCGGGGGCCCCAGGGCGACACCCTGTAGCCCTGGGGTTATGGGAGAGAGGGCTAAGGGAGAGAGGTTCCCACGCAGGCTTGAGTAGGCACAGCGGGCCTTGACTGGAGCACAGGAAGGCCTTCAGACGGGAGATTAGAAACGGCTCATTAGAGGAAAGCCTATCCCAACGTCCCATCGCAGCAGGCCTTGATGAGCAGAGACAGTCTATGGTTTTAGAGCTTTATTGTAGAAAGGCAGGGGGAAAGGAGAGAAGGTAGAGAGAGAGAGAGAGAGAGAGAGAGAGAGAGAGAGAGAGAGAGAGAGAGAGACCGGCCATGGCCAAGAGAAGAGAAAGGGGAAAAGAAGACAGAGAAGAAAGGGTAGAGTAAGAGGGAAAGAGTAAGAGAGAATGAAAAGAGAGAGGGGAGTAAGAAGAGTAAGGGGAGTAAGAGAGTGAGATAGGGTTAAGCGGCCCCTCTTATGGTAGGCTGTTATCTTTACTGTTGCTAGGTAACTGGGAGGAGTCTAGCCTGAAAGTCAGAAGCTTGGGACATTTTCTACAGGACTACTAACCCTGCTTCTTCTGTGGGGGCTGAGAGGGTAGTAACTTTGACAGGAGCCAGAGTTCTAGGAGACATGAGGGAACTCCTCCTGTCCCATGTAGGTGAATTATCACCACCAGTCCCGGGGTTCCACACCTCAGCTCGACTGGAGACCAGACTGTCTGTGTATAGCCCAATGTCCAACAAGGAACTTCATCCGTGGTTGTTTCTTCCCTAGCTACATTAAGTGTGCATTCTGGAGATATAATAGGCATCAACAAATGTTTCTGCTTGTTGGAGACACAGTCTTGTTATCTAGGCTACACTGACCCAGAACTCATCACAATCCTCCTGCCTTAGCCCTCTGAATTCTGAGATTTAAAATTGATGCTACCACCATAAACACCTGTTTTAGGAAAGGTCAGGGGCCCAACAATAGTATGTCAGTCAGATCTTGTGACCAGATAGTCTCTGTGACAATTCCTTAACATTTATGCTGTGGTGCTAAATGCAAAAATGAGTGAATATATCTGAATGCCAGTAAAACTTCATTTGCAAAAGCAATCAGTAGGCCAGATTTTCCCCATGATGACTTAATACAAACCTTTAATATACCCTAGACATAATAGAATTCTTATTTTTCTTATATTTTTGGTTGTGAGCCTAGCCTTTAACGGCTGACCCATCTCTCCAGCCCGAATTCTTATTTTTCTTAACTGGCAGTACAAGACAGAGAAGCCACCTCACTTTGTGCACTCCTTCTTAGCCCCCTCCTCTGCTCTCCTTGCAGACTTCTTCAGTACCTTTTCTTTCTCACCAGAGTCTTCAGCCTCATGCTGGAAGAACTATTTTACAGGGAACTTTTGCTTATAGCTTCTACAGTCTTGCAGGTACTTCAGAGGGAACCAACTAGAAGACGAACCACCTTTGCCAATGGCTGTTTCTTCCCGTGTAGCATTCCTAAAATAGTGATCCCTTATCTTATGCCTATGCAGAAGGAGTTTGCCTATCTGTTTTGTGTATGCCTTTGGACTCAGAACTGTTTTCCTACCATTAATGCTTGTCCCGGTCTGTGTCACTGGGACTCCTGTCCCCCCAACACTGGTACTCACTCATCTGTTCTCCCTGTCTGTGGTTCAGTCCCTGTACTCATTTTTGTATTGACACCATGAAAGCCTGACACAGGTGTAATAGGTTACTATCTGATGAGTGAATGAATGAGCAGAAGAGATGTAAAACTCCCATTGAAAATGGTCCTCTTATATATTGAATTGCTTCACTCATTAACAGAATTTTGATGAGTTGAAAATTAGAATAAAATTTCAAAAGTCATTAAAGTGAGTTAGACTAACAGCTGAAAGATTTTTTCTTAGTATATAAATTGAACTCCCAGAATAATAGATTTGATGTGGTTAAAGCATGGACATGACCCCTTGAAGGGGTCATTAATTGTATTGCAGAGGAAGTGCCCTGGCACCTTACAATGGGCAATTTTTCAGCTCACATCCAAGTCAGGAAATGGCTATGACCAGGGAATCTAAAGCAGTCTACTGGACCAGGGCAGGGTCAGCTGCAACAATTCCATAAAGTCAAAAATTAGAAACAGTCTGGGAGCTAGAACTATTCACTGTCATTTCTCTGGTCAAACCTGGAAGCTATGTCTTAAATCAACTTTCTTCCTTTTCCCTCCCTCACCCTGTCACTCCCTCCTCCCTCTCTCCCTGTCCCTTTCTCCTCTCTCTCTCTCTCTCTCTCTCTCTCTCTCTCTCTCTCTCTCTCTAATACTTACTCCCTTTTTCTTTTATTTTGCTTTGTTGAAGGTCTTAATTTATAGATCAGACTGGTCTCAATTCACACTAAACTTCCCACCTCAGTCTCCCAAGTGCTGCGATTATAGGTATGAACAACTATGCCCATCAGGAACACAGAGGATATCTTGGCCACGTCTGCTGAGAAAGACAGACATATGTTATACTCAGAAAAATAGGGACAGCTACATATAGGGGCCATTTGCTGGACCCAGACACTGCATGTATGAAGTGAACCATGCCAGAGGCCTTCAACTTGAGCTGTACTTATTTTCTTAGGCTTATTCATGGAGTTATTCAGTTTTAGGCCTCCAAATGTCTACATATGTTCTCTCCTAGAAATTGCAGTAGCTGAGATGGAGTCTGAGTTCACACTTCCACCCGAGGAAACAAAACCATTTCTTCTTATCCATGTAAAAATTATTTCTGGGATATAAATTTCAAGAGAGCTCTGTGAAGGAGGAGACTGCGTGAATTGGTCAATCAGATGATCATAGCCAGGTATCATTGTGACTTTTCTTATCTGTGGCAAAGTACCTGACAGAAGCAACTTAGGAGAGTTGTCTTAGCTTTAACTGTTAACTTGGAACAGCCTGAAATCACCTAAGGAGGGTTTCTCCATAGAGGGAATGCCCGGATCTGATTGGCCCTTGGGCATGTCTCTAAGATATTACCTTGATAATTAATTGATGGAGGAAGGTCAGTCTCACAGTGTGGATGACACTGTTCCATGAGCAGGTGGTCCTGGGCTGAATAAGGAAACCAGGTAAGCATGGTCCAGCAAGTGAGCTAACAGGCAGCATTTCTCAATACTTTTGGCTTCAAATTTCTACTTGAGTTACTTTTCTGACTTCTGTCAATGCAACCTATCAGCTGAAAGTATCAATCAGTCAAAATGCAGAGTAGTCCTAAAGGATACATCTACAAGACAACTCCTGTACCCAAGGCACAAAGGACTTCAGAAGAGGGAGTGGGGGAACTTATCAGAACCAGAGAATCAGGGAATTTTCTATGAGACTGCATCACATAGAAATGTCAAACACTATATCCATATACTCTCAACAGCATGGCTGCCTAAACGTGAACTGAGCAAGGACAGCAACAACTGACATGCTAATATGATCAGGGATAAAGCCATGAGGCCTCCACCCTACACAGAGAACTATTGGCAAATACGGAATGCTGAGACTATGAAAAATAGTCTTCTTTAGAGACAAGCACACCAGGGGCTGGAGAGATGGCTCAGCAGTTAAGAACACTGTCTGTTCTTCTAGAGGTCCTAAGCTCAATCCCCAACCACCACATGGTGGCTCACAACAATCTATAATGGGATCAGCTGCTCTCTTTTCTGGTACAGCATGAAGGCAGAGTACACATACATAAAATAAATCTTTGGGCTGGAGAGATGGCTCAGACATTAAAGGTTATGCTCACAACCAAAAATATAAGAGAAGAGCACACCAGTTGGCTAACCAACTCCTAGTGTGCAGTCCTTAAACATGCCTACAAGTCAAGTAGCATTATACAGACTGAGCAGGGTGTAATATATGTGTGTGTGTGTGTGTGTGTGTGTGTATGTGTGTGTGTGTGTGTATAATGAGAAAGAGCCTACAAATGAGGGGTATATGGGAGGCCTTGAAGGGAGGAAAGGGAAGAGGAAAATTATGTGGTTATATTATAGTCTCAAAATATAATTTTTAAAAGTAAATCAAGTTCTTGGAAAAAAATCCATATTTTCATCATCCTTGACATATTCAGAATTCAGATAGTTAATAGAATGGGGCAATAGTAGGAGCGATCAATTTCCTCAATTTCTATCCATTAAGTCTGAGAAAAGTTCCCCTAAGAACATAGCAAAACATTAAAAAAATATTGAACATTGAAGCATCATTCAGAATACCAAAATGCAAGTACATTGCAGTTATGTTCCATAATTAGCCTTATGGCAAATGCTACTGAGAGCATAGAGCACTTTTCAGCATCCAGGGCAGTGAATAGTGCTGCTATTTATTAAAAGATATAAGTGGACTATGCTTTAGAAAAACCAAAAACTTAAAAATTTTCCAGATCAATTGAGTAGAGCTTGCGTGGTTTCTTTGGGATCTGAGAAATGTTACTTTGTATAAACAGCTGTTTTGCCAAAAGACATCTTGAAATATTGATTTCAAGTACCTTAAATCTGTATTTTATTTTATCCCATAAATCTTTCTTTTCCCATTCAGAGAAAAACTTGCTAGCTGGCAAATCATCAGATTCATTTTCAGTAGTATATGTTTTTTCATAAAGCATACAAGTGTGGCTTGATGATAATATGTGATGAGTAAGTGGCTTCACTTCCGGTTTTAACATTTTGAGTCACATTTAATTACTCTACAAAGTGACGAATCAAAACAGACCACCATGCATTTGCATTGTACTTCTTACTTCATTAACAACAGAATTTTAGCAAAACACTATGCTTTCATCAGGTAGAAAATTAGCAATATTTATACTGATCTATTATCTTAAGAAAATTACAGAGTTGATTTCAATTAGCTCTAAAGTGATTTAATTCTAAATAATTTTAGTAGTGTGTTTTATGAGGTGCAGTCTATTTTTTCCATTAAAAATACTTTGTTAAAAACACAATACTATAATTGTTGGAATAAATATGAAATCAGACTGCTGGAAAGTGAGACTTGACCCAAGCGAATAAACTGAATCTGCTGGTCAAGCATTTTAGCAAAGGTCTGTCTAAAGCTTGTGATTGAATAAGAGTATGGGAAACCTATTAGCATTGCAGAAGTATGGTGGATTTGCAGACTCACATCTGCAGCCTCAGTGCTTGGGAGGCAGGGGGACTACTGTAAGGAAAAGGTCATGGTGGTGTCCATCTTGAGACCAGCATGGTTTACATTCTGTGACAGCCAGGCCTTCAGAGATCCAACTTAACAAATATGCACTACATTTAAAAATAGCTTATTTTTTCTCATTTCCTTCTAAAGTCAAATAAGAGTCTTGTAAATTGAAGAGTAATGATATAATCAATACAAATTTCCAAAGTGTGTATATGAATATTATTTTTCCTCAAACAGAGTCTGTGGAAAGCAAGGCCTGAAAAGATTGGTGTGGTGGCTTTGAACCCTGGCTACTCCTCCACAAGACACACATTCCATTCTCAGAGGCATGCGTTGCATTCTCAGAGGCCATAGAGTAGTTCACAGCAATTTGTAGCTCCAGTTACGGGGATCTGACATCTTCTGGTCTCTGTGGGCACCAATCACACACACAGTGCACAGACATATATGTAGATTAAAGCACTCATCTACATAAAAGTAAATAGAATTTTTAAAAAATGTCTATGGAAGGGGTGTGAGCCAGATGTCTAGGCTGTAACTCTTTTGTAATTCCGGTGGGTTTGTTGTTGCTGCTGCTTTGTATTTTTAATGTTACACAAGATCAAGTAAGGATCCAGTGAGATTATCAGTGATAGATTTTTTTTTGGAAAAAAAAAAAACAAAACAAAACAAAAAACTTTTGTGGGCTAGAAAGCTGCCTCAGCTGTTAAGAGCATTTGCTGGTCTTCCAAAGGAACTGTGTCTGTTTCTAGAACCCACATCGAGTGGCCCACAACCTCATTTATCACTAACTTCAGGGACTCCAACGGCCTCTTCTGTTTCCATGGTTACCTGTATGTGTGTGGCATACATACATATTTATGACACATAATTAAAAATAAAAATAATTCTAAGAAAAATCCTTTTGACAGTGAGCATTGTGTCCTTTGAATACAATCATGAAGAGTTCAAAAGAGTGTTGCTTTTTAAAAGAAAAAAAAATTCATGTTCATCCTACACTTTTTTTTGTGTGTGTTTGAGAATAGCTTCCTGAAACTTACATTTAGCAAAAGAAACAGAATAAATGCTGGCCCACTTCTCACTTAGCAGTAAGCTAATGCGACCCTGTCTAAATGAAGAAACACACACGCCCCTATTTTATCATAGTTGTTTGATACAGGAACGAATAAAAGACACTTAATATTAAGTCTCTTGAGACAATGAGAATAAAGTAGAAGAGATTTCAAATCCCCACCCCCCAATTATGAACAAATCACTGAGAATCCAGCTATCTATCGCAGTCAAGCTTGTTTCTATAGCTTTAGAAGGATGGTTATAGCAGTGAATCCTTGCAGGTTTCTAATGGTGACATGGGAGCTGAGCCACAGAAGGGGCACTGGCCTGTGGGGAACAGAAACTGAAGAGATAAGCTGCTGTCAGCCACAGAAGTAAAGGGGGCTCCTCAGGTACTTCCTTCCTCCCACATTCCTTGGTGAATGAAGCTAGCTCAAATGTAGATGCCAAAGAAGCTTGAGAAGTATACTTCACAGGGGGAAGAATAGAATGAACGAAGCATCCACAGACAAATGATGTTGCAGAAGCAACAGTGTTGACTCCCATCTGGTCCCAACCAAGCCTGCCCTTATGGAAGAATGAGAATGAGCTTATTCAGCTCCCATACTTCTCACCAGCTCCCTCTTTGAAACAGTTACTAGATACTCAAATCCCTGACAACTGAGATTTGTTGACACGGGTATGTTTAGTGTTTTTCTGCTGGTTGATGTAATGCATGGTGATTTATTTACATTGCTAAACACATTTTTTTAATCATTAAAAATAGGTCAAATATCCACAATCGTATAACAAACCTGTAGGTATCCACAACCAATATCTTGTGACCAGTCTTATTTATGTTTTACTGGACCGTACTATTTTGCAGTAGACTGAGAGGCAAGGACTAGGACTAAAAGAATCTATCATTTCTTCGTCCCGTAGCCTTTAGACTGGTTTTCTTTAATGCACCACAAATTCTCCTTGAGCTGTTGAAAAGGTTTCCCAAGATCCTCAGACATATTGGTTATTCCATGACTTTTGCTTGAAGGAGACTTTCGCAGGGTCTTACCTGCTTCAATCTGAGCTTCCTGTCTATAACTCTTCAATAAATCTTTCTTCTTCATTTTTTTTATTTTCTGACATTCCTAGAAGTTTTCCTTTTTCTTTTTTTTTACAGGTATATTTAGATGCCTGCTACAAGATGTTACAGCTACAGCAAGCTTATCTACATAAATGCTATCTTTCACTTTCACCATCAATTATTAGTACATTACAGAGAGACTTCCAGGTTTCAACTAATTTTCTGCAGACTTTCTGAACATGTCTGGGAAATTGAGAGACCTAGAAGGTGAGGTGGACCCAACTGCCCAAATTACTCTTCACAAGGTGTTTGTCTTTCCGTCTCTGATTGGCTTATGAAGAAGCTTACTTACTGAAGGATTCTTAGATTTAGAATCTTATGAAATAAAACCAGGTTCATACTGAGAGAAGTTGTATCTAATGTATCTACCCATGGTAAGTATGACAATGGATGACAATGGTCATATGTAAGTCTCATTTTGAACCTATAACCAGTTCATCTTAGGTTCTGGAACAGTTTAGGAAGTCCCCATGTGTCTTTTCATGTACAGTGCAGCTTTAGAAATACACACGCGTAGCTATCTATCTGTCACAATGTCTGGTCATTCTAAAGGAAATACATCTTACATCACACTGTGACACCTTTCCTGCTCTTTGTGGTCTCCAGATGAGCTATGTCCTGGTTAGATTTTTGTCAACTTGACACCAGACAGAGTCATCTGAGCAGAGAAACTTGAACTGATGAGCTCCTTCAGATTGTCTATAGGCGAAAATGTGGGACATTTTCTTTATTAATAATTGATGTAGGAGGAGCCAGCTCACTAAGGGGGGGTGCCACCCATGGGCAAGTAGATGGCCCCAATGGAATAATAAAGAAGATTGAATTACAGAGCTATAGTAATAAAAATCACATGCTTTTGGTATTAAAACAGATAACATTGGTCAATGTAATCAAACTGAAGACCCCAACACAAATCCATACACCTTTGGACACCTGGTTTTGCAAAAAACAAATAAACAAAAACAAAACAAAAAACCCACAAAACAAAACAATAAACCCCAGAAAAACACAATGGGAAAAAAAAGCATCTTCAACAAATGATGCTGGTCTAAGAGGATGTAGAAGAAGGCAAATAGATCCATGTCTATCACTCTACACAAAACTCAAGTCTAAGTGGATCAAAGACCTCATCATAAAATCAGATACACTGAACCTGATAGAAGAGAAAGTGGAGAATAATATCTTTAGACATATTGGCACAGGAGACAACTTCTTGAATAGAACTCATGAACTTGAAAAGTTTCTGTAAGGCAAAGGATACTGCCAATAGGAGAAAATGGCAACCTATAGAATGAGAAAAGATTTTCACCAACTCCATATCGGACAGAGGACTAACATTCAAAATATATAAAGAACTCAAAAAACTGGACATAAACAAGTCAAATAATCCAATTGAAACATGAGATATAAACCTAAAGAGAATTCTCAACAGAAGACTGTTGTTTTTTTAGAAAGTCTCATACATTTGAGTTTTGCCAATAAAGACTCAAGAGCTAGATTTGGCTGGGTCAAAAGCTTGTCAGGTCAGAGAGGCAGAGAAAACACCCATCTGAGTTCCACCACAGAGGACAACCCCAAAAGAAGGTTGTCCATCTCCACACCATCTCAGAAACCCTTCAAACCCAATGTCCCTCCCTTCTAAATCCTGTGCATCTCTCTATCCATTCTCCTGACCTTCTTTTACTCTGTGTGTGTGTGTGTGTGTGTGTGTGTGTGTGTGTGTGTGTGTGTGTTTTCCTATGTTAAGCCCCTCTCAACCGGTTGCTTGTTCTTCCTCTTGACCTATGATTGGCTTTATTTAATCCTGTTCACATTAAAGAGAAAGTTGTTGGATTAAGGGTATATCTTAGGGCTGAGCCAGATTAGAATATATAAAGGCATATTTATTAGGAAACAGCTCTCGGTTGTGTTCACTGGTTCCGAGGAACAGGGCCAGGGAAGTCTCCATGAGGAGGGAGACAGAAAGAAGGGGGAAAAGAAAGAAAGAAAAAGCATGCATATACAGGGAGAGAAAAATGCAGAGAGAGGGAGAGAGATGGGGGAGAACTTAAAATGACTGGGTTCTATAGAAAAGAACTTCTGGGGAGGGGAATTCCATCCCCTTAGCTGGAAAGTTCAGCGTAGAGGACAGGATATGCCAGATTAGAATTTACAGCTCTGAGTTTAGTTACACTGCTTTTTGTTCTTGGGTCGCATGCTTCTGGCCACCCACCCAGGAACTCTTTGAGCAAATAAGCATGTGAAACACACATGCTTATTTTAACAATGTGTTGGCTAGCTCAAAGGTTGGGCACTCCTAAATCTTCTCCTGCTACCCCAGGCCCAATCAGGGAAGGGGCCACTGGCCAACTACCAGAATTCTCACCTGGCTGGTTGGTTTTCTCTTGCAGCTCCTAAGTCCCATTCTTCTCCCTTGAGTGACCTATTGAGTGAGCTATTCTCTGTCTCCTTTTTCCCAATTTCCAGCTCTCGAAAGTCTAAAGATCCCATCCCGTCTCCCTTTGCCAAGTCATTGGCTGCTGGCATCTTTATTGACAGACCAAAAAGCAAGGTTCTTAGGGACAAGAATCTTCCGTGTTTGGACTGGCAGATTCCTGATTAAATCAAAGCCTTAGAACCAATCCCTGACAGGGACTTAGGGATGCTGGGAGAATCTGGAGTACAGGTCCACTTTGGTGTGTCAAATATGTAACTCAGCTGTTTGTCTCCAGTCTGAATCCCAACAATGATGTCATGAAATATGCAGCTAAATGGATGGAACTGAAAAAAGAAATCCTGAGTGAGGTAATCCAGACCCATAAAGACAAAAATGGTATGTTCCCACTTATAAGTGGATATTAAGAGTAAAGTAGCCAGGCAGTGGTGGCATATGCCTTTAATCCCAGCACTTGGGAGGCAGAGGCAGGGGGATTTCTGATTTCAAGGCCAGCCTGGTCTACAAAGTGAGTTCAAGGACAGCCAGGGCTATACAGAGAGACCCTGTCTCAAAAAACCAAGAGAGAGAGAGAGAGAGAGAGAGAGAGAGAGAGAGAGAGAGAGAGAGAGAGAGAAGTAAAGGATGATCATGCTACAATCCATAGACCGAGAGAGAGAGAGAGAGAGAGAGAGAGAGAGAGAGAGAGAGAGAGAGAGAAGTAAAGGATGATCGTGCTACAATCCATAGACCCAGAGAGGCTGAGTAACAAGGAGGGTTCAAGGGGAATGCAAGGATCTCCCTGGGAAGAAGAAATAGAATATATTTTGCAGGTAGTCTGGGGGCAAGTGGGGATGAAAACAGGAGGGATCATGTGGGTTGAGGAAACGGAGGGAGAAATTACTGAAAGAGACTTCCAGAATTAAGGGGCATTTTGAGAGCAAGGTAGAAACCTAGTACGGTGGAAACTCCCTGGAATCTATAAGGGTGACACTAGCAGAGACTCCTAGTAACAGGGTACACAAAGCCTGAACCAGCATCTTCTGTAACCCGGCAAGGCTTTCAGTGAAAGGGATCGGGACACCAACCCAGCCACAAAGCGTTCAACCTACAATCTGTTTTTCCTGCATGATGTGCTAGAGCTAAGGTGATCCAGAACTTGAGAGAGTGGCCAGCCAATGAATGGTCCAACTTTGAGACCCATACCATTAGAGGGAGCCCATACATGACACTGCCTGGATGGCCAGGAACCAGAGGATGGATAGGCCAGAGACCTAGGATAGAACCAACCATGACCAGCAAACAAACCAAAAAACCAAAACAAACAAACAAACAAACAAACAAACAAACATGAGTCATTGACATGATTCCTACTGATGTTCTGATATTCTCTGGTAGACCAGAGCCTAGTATAATCCTCATCAGAGAGGCTTCATCTTGCCACTGATAGGAACAGATGCAGAAACTCACAGACAGACATTAGGTAGAGTTTGGAGATACTGCAAAAGAGTGGAGCAAGTATTGTTGGAGTCAAAGGGGTCAAGAATACAGTTCACAGAATCAACTCTCCAGGATTCATCGGGGCTCACAGAGGCCAGAACAACAATCAAGAAGCCTATATGGGACTGACTTAGGTCCTCTGCCTAAGTGTTATGGTTGTTCATCTTGGTGTTCTTGTGGGGTTTGTAACAGTGGGAGGGGAGCTGTCTCTGACTCCTTTGCCTGCTTTTGGTGCCCCTTTTCTCCTACAAGTTGCCTCATCTAGGTTTGATATGGAAAATGTGCATGGTCTTATTGTAACTTGTTATGCCATGTTTGGTGGTTATCCCTGGGAAGCCTTTTCTTTTCTGAAGGGAGAAAGATGAGAGGAATGGATCTGGGGGAGAGGGGAAGTGTGGAGATGAGGTGTTGGCAGGAGAGGGAAAACTGCAGTAGTGAGGTAATATGTGAGAGAAGAGTGAGTAAACAGAGAGAGGGGGGAGGGGCAGGGGGAGGGGAGGGGGAAGGGGGAGGGTGAGGAGGAGAGGAGGGGGAGAATGCAGGTTGAGCAAGATGTGGAGAACAAGACAATAAAATAGCATTCCTCCATTCCTCCACAGCCTCTGCTTCTGTTTCTGCCTTTAGTTCCAGCCCTGGCTTCCCTCCATGAGATGTGAGCTGAGATAAACCATTTCTTCCCCACGTTGCTCTTGCTCATGGTGTTTTATCGCAGCAATAGAAAGCAAACTAATACAGCTAGCCTTTGCTGTCTTTCCACATAGGTCTTCAGGCCCCATTAACTTGAGATGAGCTTATTTTAGCAGGAGGAGAAACTGAGGCAGGTCCTCAGAAAGAACTAGATACCTAGGTCTTTTGGTCTATCCCTTGTTACTGGCTATTTGGTTAACATGATGACTGCTCTTGTTTTCGGTAAATTTTTCTCACTGTCTATGGTCTAGCCCCCATAGCAGCCAAGTGAGTAGCCTTTGAGTCTCTGCTTGGTTATGGCTCTGAGCCCCAACTTTACCTATTGTGATCTCTTGACCTAGTGGTTCACATTTACTTACTGTCTAGTCGGGAACTCTCTCTTGGTATCTCAGTTGGCTCAATGAAGTTAGTATAAACTTGCTGTTTATAGCCTACCTTGCAGCATCACCACAAATTCAGCTTCATTTCAGCTCTCAAACCCACTTTTTGTCCTCTCTGCCCTCAACTCTCACACTTACAAGTTAGGAAGATAAGTAGCATAGTGCTAAATGCTGTGCCACCTTCCTGAGGCGTGGGGAAATGGGATCAGACCTAGGCAGGGATGTGACATGCCTTGGGGGAGATACTGGTGCCTGATTACAGGCTAGCCAGGCAAGTCAGGAATGAAATGAGGAGGGCCCTGGTTCAGTGCATAGAATGATCCTTCAAACGAACCACCGTAACCCAGCACCCAAGGCTGTTAAAGTGTCCTGGATGTGCAAAGGTGTGACAAACCACTAAGATCTAATACAATCCTCTGTTCAGAGAGTAGGAAAAGCACTGATTTTCCTTTACAAACAGGAATAACAGACAAGAAGCATCTTTACAAGGTGGAACTCTGAGTGTTAGAGGTGAAAAGCAGATCAACAACCTGAAGACAACCTGACACAGTCTTGGTAGTCAAGAGTGCATTGCAGGCGACATCTAATTCAGAACTAGGCAATCACAGAGTTCCAGGTGGCATCAGCAGTAGGAGGAGACAATTCAATGACCTAATAGCAATGGTTATTTAGGCCAGTGTTTCCTCATAAACTCCAAGCCAAAGGCTTTGAAAAAATCAGAAGGGTTGTAATAGCAGAGGTGGTACACAGAGGCAACAGAACAGCAAGACAACCAGGAGAGAACACACCATGTGAATTCTCATGTCTTCTTTGGGGCCTCTCAGCTACACACTAACAAGAAGGAAGAAGGGCTTCTCTGAGCATGTTTTGTTTGGATGTGAATGTGATCAGTGTGGCTTGGGTCCCAGAAGACTAACTAGGACAGAAAGGGAAGAAAGGACAGATATGCAGATAAAGGGACAGGAAGACATAGGTGAGGAGGACTATAGTTACTAGTTGTTGCACACAATGTCCACATTTGCATTCCGACCACTTTGTGATTCCTCAGAGGCTCACGAGGGAAGTATTTGCCATTCCCATGGGTCTCAGTCATGTGTCCTTGACATGGTTGTTCCCAAGTCAACAATACACATTCAATCATGGCTTCCTCAGCTTCTGGCAGGAAGTAGATTCTATTCCAGGAGGACAAGTGTTTTACTTGTAACATGTGGCTCTTGAGATGCTAAGTCCTGTAGTTACATACACATTGTCTAGAGAACAATATTAAAGCGTGCCAAGTGATTCAAGAGAAATGGAATATTTACAGCTCATTGTGGTGCTTTTAAAGACCAGCCAATTGACTTTCTTATCTGTAATAAATACAGTGTGTAGTCATTTCCTTCAAATGTAAAAAGAAAACACACAGAGAGACACATTCACACAGCAACGTCTCCTTTAAAAGACTGGAGAGGGATGAGGGAAGGAGAGAAGGGTTAAGAATATTGTAAATAGCAATGATAATTTCCCCCCAAGTGGCTCCCACTGTGGAGTGTGAAGTTGGCTGTACAGCTCTCATTTCTCTCCTTTGTTGTTTAAGAGCAGTGTCCCATTGGCAAATTAAGTTATTGGAAAACATAATGGTCTTGCATTTACATTGCAACTTATTTCTCCTGACTCAGAAAACCGCTGCGGCTATTGAACTGCTGTAATTCTCATATGGAAGTAGATTTTACAAGATATCTGTATGAGGAATGGGTCTTGGGTTTTTTGTTGTTGTTGCTGGTTTTGTTTGTTCGATTTGTTGTTGTTGAATGAATGAATGAATGGGTGGATGAATGAAAGAATGAGTCCAAAATAACAAGCCCATTTGTACAGTCTTCACAGCCCATGAACAGTTATTGTTAATAACAGTTGCAGTTGGGAGGAGGATTATTTTGCACAAAGGAGAGACAGATGAGAGAACAAGAGAGCGTGAGAGAGAGTGAGAAAGTGAACTAGAAAGAGAGCAGAGTGAGAGAAAATGAGAGAGAGAGAGAGAGAGAGAGAGAGAGAGAGAGAGAGAGAGAGAGAGAGAGAGAGAGGAACTGTTTCTGGTTCTTTACAAGAAGTAATAGAGTAGGAAGTGGAGGAAAAAACTAGATGGACGACAGATTAAAGAAGTCAGCTTTAAGAAGTGTAAGACCAGATGCAGGTTGGGATGCAGAGCTGGGATGTTTAAAGCAGAATTGAGAGTAACTGCTAGATTTGCTGGTGGTACTAATAGAGGCTCCTGCAGACACTAGGCTCAATTTTTTTTAGACTTGCTATTTCATCTCAAGCTCTCTAGCTTCCTGAATAGTTTCTTTTTTAGATTTTATTTATTTCATGTGAATGAATGTTTTGCTTGAATGTATACATGTGTGCCATGTGTGTTCGTGATATCTGTGGAGGCCAGAAGAGAGTGTCAGATTCCCTGCAACTACATTTATAGATCATTTTGAACCACTGTATTCAATTAATTGAAAATTTATGCTTTTAATATCTTAATTATTTGTGTTCCCAAGGTGAAGTATAAAACTCTTAAGGTGTTAAATATCCTCTGAGGTAGTCTTACCTGGGAAGTACCTGAGACTTCAGTGTCAATAATAATCCACCAAAGACATCCAATTAGCCAGCACCCAGTACAATGTATATATGCAAAAGAAAGATGTTAGGATTGGAGCTTCCAGGCCCTCACCTCTCTGTCTGACTGCCTATTTATATCCTGGCATCATGCTAGCACCTACTAGAAGGAAGTCACTGAAGAAAGACTGTGGGAAAGCAGGGATGAGCTTTCTTTTAAGGCATCCACACAGTGCTCAGTAAATGCAGACCTGAAGGTAACTCAACTATTGAATACAATACTGAGCTCCTACTACATGCCAGGTGCTCTCCCAGGTCATAGATGGAAAAGCAAATGACAAAACTAGCTTCTTTCCATGTAAACTATATCTCATAAATAGTTAAAGTATAAACAAGGTAAGTTGAATCGAGGTAAATACTATGATTAAAATCAAAATTATTGGAGAGAGAGACAAGATAAGCAGCCATTATTGAAGATTAGGAGATTTTTGTTTTAAATGAGACTTGAAATGACCCCACAACATGTCAGATACACAAAGACCTAATATAGTAATGATATTGGCATATTATGGGGATAGAAACAATGCTTTTATCTAGTGGATGAGATACAAAATAGGCAGTCAGACAGAGAAGTGAGGGCCTGGAAGAACAAGAACAAATAGGTTCGATTTTACATATAACAGGACACTCTGTGGAAGGTGAGTTGGTGTAGGGACCATGACATAGCCCTTGGAGACCACTACATTTTTCAGCTGAGTCCACTACAATGAAGTAAGAAAGAATTGCAGCTATTAGCACTTAGGACAGTCGTAGTATGTGGGAGAGAAGTGGATGAATTTGAAAGGTGATTTAAAGTTAAGCATGAGAGGATTTCAAAGGATGGATGGTGGAAGTGGTAAAGAAGGAAGAATAAGCAATTTAGGAGTCATTAAGTGGTATGTACATTTAATTTCCAGGATGCAGGAGAATAGGAGAAGAACACCTTTAGGTGAGTTTGAAATTAGCCATTCTGCTATAACCCAATGAACTTCAAGGTATAATGTTCTTTTCAATTTTTATCTCAGTGAGTGTCTTAATTTGGGCTTTTTTTCTATGAACAAACACCATGACCATAGCAGCTCTTATAAGGGAAAGCATTTAACTAAGGCCGGCTTACAGTTTAGATGTTTAGTCCATTGGTATCATGGCAAGAAGCCTGGCAGCATGCAGTTAGACATGATGCTGATGAAGACAGGGTGTAGGGTCTACATCTGGATCCACTAACAGTAGAGAGAGTGGCCACTGGGCCTGGCTTGAGCTTCTGAAACCTCAAAGCCCACCTCCCATTGATATACTTCCTCTAACAAGGCCATATCTTCTAATATTGCTACTTTATTTTGATTTTATAGGGGTTACAGTTAACAGATTTCTATGACTCTCCAAAGAGACTTAGGACTTTTAAGAGAGATTTTGAATTTTAGAGAGATTAGATATTTTAAAGAGACTGGTATTTTAATAATGTGCTTGAATTTGAAAAGGCTGTGAGACTTTCAAAGTTACGTTTTTAATGTGAGATCTTAGGGATGAATAAGAAAGGAAAAGTTACGGCTTAATAGTGATGTGTTTGTGTGTCAAGCTGACAAGGGATCAGATGTACTGGCTACTCATGTCAAGTTGACATACAAACTAGAGTTATCTCAAAGGAGAAACCTCAGTTGAGAAAATTCCTCCATAAGACCTGACTGAAAGGCACTTTCTTAATTGGTTATTGACGGGGGTGGGGCAAGTTCATTATGAGTGGTGCCAACCCTGGGCTGATGGTCCTGGGTTCCAGAGGAAAGCAGACTTAAAAAGCCATGGGGAGCAAGCCAGTAAGCAGCAATCTTCCATAACCTCTGTATCACCTCCTGCCTACAGGTTGCTACCCTGTTTGAGTTCCTAACTTCCTTTGATGAACAGTAATATGGAAGTATAAGCCAAATAGACCTTTTCTTCCCCAGCTTGCATTTTGGTCATGGCATTTCAATGCAGCAACAATAGTAACCATAATTAAGACAGTGAGCCATATGGCAATTCACTGGAGAAGGCTCATGTGTTAAATTTTAGTGGGAAAAGTGGTACTGGAGAGACTGAAAAAAAATGGCTTAGCTCTCTATGAGCATAGGTAGGAGTTACAAAAATGTCCTCCCTTCTAATGAGCTCTGTAGTTCCCAGAGGAAAACTCAGATCCAAATCTCTGCATTCTCTTCTGCTTGTGGTGCCTTTCTCAGAGCCATTCCCCACAGGAGAAGACAAAACAAAGTTCGTGTTTACACCACATTGCACACTGTTTTCCTAGAGCCATCCATCAAAGTTGTGTTTATTTCCCTAGCTTGCTGTATATGAAAATGAGAATTCTCCAGTAATATGAGGCATGTCTTCCTACATCATCACGTAGGGCACTCTAGCCATCCACATCGTAGAAGTTAGTTCTGTGATGGTTTCCCCAGGCTCCACAAGATGGGGAACATTTCTTAATTGTTGCATAAACAGTTTTTCCAAGTGCACTTTTATTCTCTGTCTCATATGGATTTTTATCTTGCAGGATCTATTCAGACTTGCAGGTTGGAAGCTTTCAAATATTAAAGCATGCAATCTAAACTGCAAAGTTGCTTTGGGTTCAGGAAATATCAGCTACCGAAGAGAAAGATGAGATTTTAGCATTTACTGAGTGGAGAAAAAGCCATTTATCTCTCTAAATGTAATAAAAGTTCATCTATTATATTGTCAACTTATGTTAAGATGATGATGATGATGATTATAATTATTGTACTGCAGGTGGAACCCAGAGTCTCACACATGCTAAGCTAGGTCCTACCACTGAGCCATTTCCCTACCTCTCTTTTTCGTTTTTGGTATGAGACAGGATATTTCTAAGCTGCCCCAGTTGGTCTTAAACTCATTCAGTAGCTCTAGAAGTTACTGAGATTGCAATTCTACTATCTCAGACTTCCAACTGGCTGGAACGATGGGCCTACCCCATTAAGGATTGGAGAAAATTACTTCAGTTCTTATTATAAAAGAAAGTTTATCATTTAGGTGCTTATACATGGTTAGTTTTTAATTTTTGTGATGAATTTATTGGAACTAAGAAAGAGTATGGAGGAACATATGTTTTTAAGTACTGCAGCATGGATGTTTGTGTCCCTCAAATTTACATACTGTAACCTCATCATTATTGTACTAATGTTAAATGGCAGTGATGTCATGATGCTGGAGCTGTTGTGACTAGAATTAATACTCTTACAAAAGAGGCACTAGATCACTACCATATTTTTCAGTTTTCTCAGTTTTGTGACAGCATTTTGACAAGAAACAACTTAAGGTGGAAGGGTTTATTGTGGCTTATAGTTCAAGGTGACAAAGTCTGTTTTGGCAGGAAGGTGTGGCAGCTGGAGTTTGAGGAAGCTAGTCCTTTGTATCTGCAGTCTGGAAGTGAAAGAACCTAGTGGGGAAACCCCCCACTTAATTCCTGAATTGGCATGCATCCAAGGAATCATGAGAGTCTGTCTTGATGCAAACAAACACAGGAGGTAGTTTAATGACAGAGCCCCAGGGCTGACACGTATCTCACACAGGAGATAGCGGTTGTCGGTGACAATGCTGGAAAGCTAGGAGTTTTTAAAGAAAAGGGCCTGGGGCTGGGGAGGAATTGGTGGGGTTTCACATGATTTGTTCATTTAAACATCAGCAAACTGTACGTGCAGATCAAGGTAACAGCAGAGCATCTGGTTAACATTTAACCCACGTCAGAAGGGCGGGAGATAGGGAGGCGCCCGGCCAGTCCAGACATGTCTTTGCATTCTCTTTATCTTTATGGCCAAGCAACTTCAGGAATGTCTTAACAATGGACCTGCCCAGGCATGTCCTGGCCTGTTCTGCTATGTTCTTAGTCCCAGGCTTCAAAGCTCACAAACAACTCTTTGGGCTATTACATGAATCACAAGTCTCAAGTTTTATTTTCTTTCAGAAGCAGAGAACACACAGAAATAGGGCCAGGTTATGAAGCCTCAACGTTCACTCCCATTCTCAGTAAGGTTTCAGTTCTTCCAGGTTATACAACCTTCCAAAACATCATACCCTGTTAAGGAGCCAATGATCAACCACACAAGCTAATGGCAAAAGATTCACATTCAAGCCATAACAGTTACTTGTAAGGATATCAGAGCCATGTGCTTCTATGAGAGACAGGCTGCATGAGGCAGATGATGAGAAGGTACCAAGTGCTCACACCACTTCTTATTACACCAGGCAAAGGAGTTGGCAGATCCAGAGAGAAACTCTGAAATAAACTCTTCCTGTATGGTAGAGTTGAAAACTCAGCACTAGCATGCCTTCAAATGCCCAATTCTCTCTTCATTGTCTAGAGAGTCGCAAGGTTGGAGAGCTACAGAACCATGGGAACACAGGAGATGACTTGAATGGAAATGTAATGGTTAGAAACATTCTCAGGACCATGGGATATGGGTGAAAAGCAGCCTGAGCCTGATGAGCTTAGATTTTTCATATGCAAAGAGGATGCCCACATGAGAGCTGAGGACACTGAAATTCATGTGGTGAAAATATGGCCACCCAACACATGGCAGTGCCATGGACTGGGCCTAGTTGGCCCCCCTCAATCCATGGGAATCAGGGGTTCTGACAGATGGGCATAGAGTCAGGAATGGGGTGACAAATAGACCCAACACAAGAGAGTGTGGATCTGAATGTAATTTGTCAAATTGAGCATCAACCTTTTTATACAGAAGAAAATAGGGAAGTTAGGTAACACACCCGCTAAGTACAATGAGGTTAGTGGATTCTTACACAAAACAGAGGAATGCAAACAAGGAAGGACTGGCAGGAACCAACTGGGATAAAATTCAATGTTAACAACTGGGATCAAAAACAGCTCCTCCTAAGGTCCACTTACTCTTAGAAGCCAGGGGCAAGGGCTTCGTGCCCTTGCCATAGTTCCCATTCTAATCAATTGTATAGTCCAACTTCCCCCTAGGCCATTTTAAATACTTGTATATGGGTGTAACTCAGCTATCTATAGTTCTAAGTACCTACTCTGGTTCCTCCTTAGATCACAAACTTCCTTCTTCCTATATAATGGTAAATTCCTGAGTTAAGCAGTGATTTAACTATCCATGCCCAGGATTGGCTCAAGGACTGATTAGGACTGGTGAAGAATCTATCTTAGCTATATGTCAAATAGAGGCACTTGTAATAAAGCAATATTAAGGGAAAGCACACAGATCCATTTACCAACTAAAGCAAGGTCATTGGAGCATTCTTCTTTTTTTTTCTGTAGAAGAAAATCTTTATTTTTTAATTCTTTTCTTTTTAAATTTTTTTATTTTACTAGGTATTTTCTTCATTTTCATTTCCTATGCTATCCCAAAAGTCCCCCAGTACCCCCCCCCATTCCCCCCCACTTCCACTTCTTGGCCCTGGCATTCCCCTGTACTGAGGCATATAAACTTTGCAAGACCGATGGTCCTCTCTTTCCAATGATGGCCGACTAGGCCATCTTCTGATACATATGCAGCTAGACACACGAGCTCTGGAGGGGTACTGGTTAGTTCATATTGTTGTTCCACTTATAGGGTTGCAGACCCTTTTAGCTCCTTGGGTACTTTCTCTAGATCCTCCACTGGGGGCCCTGTGATCCATCCAATATCTAACTGTGAGCATCCACTTCTGTGTTTGCTAGGCCCCGGCATAGCCTCACAAGAGACAGCTATATCTGGGTCCTTTCAGCAAAATCTTGCTAGTGTATGCAATGGTATCAGCGTTTGGAGGCTGATTATGGGATGGATCTCCGGGTATGGCAGCATTCGTTATACAGGATTCCAAGAGACCAAGTTTCCGTGAACTTTTTGCCTTGGGACAATGCCTAGGTTTGGGGGGCCTGTTGTGTTTGTCACTACTGGAGTGGATGTAGAATGGCAGGTGGAAATTATCCTGAAGTGGCATACTATGCCATAGGCATGAACACTCTGACAGGAGGGCTGGATCTGTTGATACCTGAACAAAAACCAGTTACTCAGCTGGTACTCTGTTTGAGCTCCTTTGAAATAGTGCAGGCTGGTCATTCTGGACAGTTTTGAACTGGAAACATTAGTGATATTGTTACTACCAGCAGAGTTAGGTCTAGAAAACATTTTGAAGTGTGGGATAACACTAGACAAACACCAATTCTAGCAAGGAGAGATGCCGAGTGATAATGTACATTTAAAATTGTGTTTCTATCTTCAGTCTCAATTAACCTGGACCCAGGGAACTCCCTGAGACTGAGCCACCAACAAGGCAGCATACACAGGCTTGTGTGAGATTCCTCTGGCCAGCCTCCCATGCCCAAGCCCATACATACATAGCAGAGGACTGCCTGATCTGGTGTCAGTGGGAGAAGATGCACCTAATCCTAATAAGAGACTTGAGGCCCCAAGGAAGGGGCTTTTGGGGGAAGGCGAGCAACCTCTCTGAGGCAAGGGAGAAGAAGAACAGGATGAGGAACTCTGGGAGGGGAGATCAACAGGGGAACAATGGCAGGAATGTAAATAAATAAAATATATTTTTTTAAAAAAGCAAATAGAAGCAAATGCTGATGCTAAGGAATGGATCTGGCCACACTGGCGGTGGGATGATAAAGTCATACTATCAGTTTAGAAAACAGTCTAAGAGTTATTCACAAGCTTAAGCACTACTATCCTGTAGGTCATCAATTCTAGTCCTAAGTATATACAAAAGAAAAATGAAAACAAAAACCTATACAAAGCTTGTACATGAATATTCACAATAGTGTTATTTCTAATAGCCACTAAGCCTATCAACCCAGAATCCACCAGCTGATGAATGAATACATAAAATGTGGCAGTCTGGGTATGGTGACATATACCTTCAGTACCAGCACTCAGGGGGCAGGACAGGCATATCTCTATGAGTTTGAGACAAGTTTAATTTATATAGTGAGTTCCAGGTCAATCAAGACTCTATAGCAAGACACATTCTTGAAAATCAAAATCATCATCATCATCATCATCATAATAATAACAATAATACATGTGATACTATTCACAACAAAAAATGATTTGTCAATAGAAAGAACTAAGTACTGTTATATTATACTAAGTGCAGTGATGTGAGAATGTCCTCCCACAGGCTCATGTATTTAAATACTTGGTCTCAAAACTGTTTGGGGAGGTTTAGTAGGTGTGACCTTGTTAGAGAAAATGTTTCACCTGTGGTGGGCTTTGAGGTTTTGAAAAACTACACTGTTTCCAGTAGTAATCACTCTTTGTTTCCTGCTTGCAGATCAAGGTGTGAACTCTAGGCTGTTCCTGGCACCCTGCCTTTGCTCTGACATCATGGACTCAACCCTCTGAGACTAGAGGCCCCATTTAATGTTTTCTTTATAAATTTTTTTTTCTATTTTATTTCATCTTTTACTGTTTTAAGAATCTTCACTTTCATATAGCTAATCATTTTGTTTCAGTTGTTGATTTGATTTTATGGGTGATCTTTCCCTATGCATAGCTTATTGTACTCTGCTGTTTATTTGATCCCCAATCCATACACATACATTCTCATTCTTATTTCCTATTTATCTTTTTTCCCCTTTTGTTTTAAATCTCAACTATAATTTTCTATAGCTTTAATAATCTTTAAACTTTTAGCAACATTCCCACTCCTTTGTTTTCTGGACTATGACTAGAGATATAGACAGGTTATTTTATCCTAATTGTTTTGCATTCCATTCTAGTACTAGGTTCCTTCACAAATTCTTCTTCTTCTTTGTTGTTGTTGTTTTGTCCCTTCTAAATAGTAATGAGGGCCATAAGCCCAAGGAAGACCATCCACGAACAAGGCCTGCATAAAATAAAACAGAGCAGAGATGGGGTGGTGGGGTGGTGGCATGGGGGTGGGAGGTTGTTTAAAGACACACCCATCCCAACAGATGTGCAAATCACAATATAGAAACACAAAACTATGAAGTTAATACTGTATGATCTCACATTCCATCCACAGCTTCTCAATGACTGAAACCAAAGACAATGAAATGACTGTAATACAAGGAAAAGAATGTAGCCTCCCAGTGTTAAAAATCTTCAGTGATTTCAAAGGTGGGTCACACAAGCTGATGAACGAAGTAAGGTAGTCAATTCAGGTGATACAATCAGCACTATAGATGTTTCAGAGAATCAGCAAGATGAATGAGAAGTTCAACAATGTAGAGGAACGATTCAGCAAGGACACTGAGACTCTGAAAAAGAATCAAACAAAAATGCTGGAACCCAAAGAGCCAATAAATTAAAGAGTCAGTGGGAAGGCTCAGCAGCAGGTAAGATTGTCCAGGAAACATCAGAGATGGAAGACAAGGTTGGGGTTCTGAGGCATCCAAACAGCAATTCATTGTCAAGCACAGCCAAAGCTCCCAGGAACTCTAGGACAGTGAAAGTCAAAGCCCTAAATCCATGGGTTAAAGGTAGAAGATCTATAAACTATGGGCTTTAGAAATTTGTTCAATGAAAATTATAGATCAAAATTTCCCAAGTATAGGGAGAGGTATGGGCATGCAAGTATTGGAGACATTTTCAACTCTAAACAGTCATGAGAAAAGAACAGCTTTCATGATCTAACTGTCCAAGCCACAATACCACTAAAAGCAGCAAGAGAAAAAAAAAGCCAACTTGTCTTCAAAGTCATCACCATAACAGTAGACCCCTGTGTCAAAACCCTGAAAGTTACAAAGCATAGAACAAAATATTTCATGTCCGGATAGCACACAAACTACGAAGCAAGGTTATTATATGAAGTGAAGGTATCATTTTAAAATTAATAGAGAAACAAAGCTCTCCAATGTAAGCACAAACAAAAACTTCATGATCATCAGGCTAATGTTACAGAAGATATTTAAAGAAATTCTACTTACAGAGGAGGAAGAAAGATAGCTGCATTCTAAGAGTATGGGAAAGATTATTGCACAGCAGCCCAAGAGCTAAGCCCCATAGAAAATGATTTTTATATATACACATATATGTGTATATATCTATATATATGTATATATATACACATATGTACACATACACACATATATACATGTATGTGTACATATACAAATATACATAATGTACATTATGTATATGTGTGTATTTGCACATATATGCACACACACACACACACATATATATATATATGTATATATATGTATATATATATGTATATATATATATATATCAATACACGTATACATCAAATACACACACAATCACAAAATGAGGACTAGATAAGAACCAAACCTATCCAATGATGTAAATAGGTAATTCCTCAAGGTATTGGAGGGAGGCAAGAAGAACAAATAGTAGATCAATTAACTAGGAAAAAAAATCTCTTAATAATAACCCTAGCCATTAGTGGTCTTAACTTTCCCAGATGAACACATAGACTAGCTGATTAAGTCAAAATACAAGATCCAGGGCTGGAAAGATGGCTCAGTAGCCATGAACATTTATTGCTTTTGTGGAGGACCTGTGTTTGGTTCCCAGCACTCGTATCAGGAAGTTCATAACCACTTGTAAGTCTAGTTATAAGAGAGCTGATGTCTCCTTCTAGCCTTTGCAGGTACCTGCAAATGATACAAGTGGAATCATACATGTATTCACACACACACACACACACACACAAAGTTTGAGTTCAGAGTCTCCACTGCAACCCATAATCACAAGCACAGCTCTAAAAGTAGATACTTAGCATCCCACCAGTCATTTTTACAATTGTTATCTTTATGGAAGAAGACTCTCACCATTCCTTGACATCACTCCAACACTTCCTGATTGAGAGCCTCTGTCTGGGACTCCTTACATAAGAATATAATTGGAACGTTGGAGCACATCTGTTATCTGCCATAGGAAGGGAGGTGGGAGACTCAATTTGGGACAGACTCTACTTATGCAAAGGGGTCAGCCACTCTAGGCACCTTCAGCGATGATAGTAAAATAAGCCACATTAAGTAAGTGCCCAGATGCTGGGAGTGTGAACCTCACCAAAGGAGAACACAATGTCAATGCTTCTTTCCAATAAAGCCAAACAAATACTTACAAAACACACTCTAGGAAATACCAGGTAGCTCATGTAATGTTAATGTATGTTTCTTTATAACTATGTTATAAGGAAAGCGTGTACACACACACACACACACACACACGTGTGTGTGTGCGCACGTGAAATTTATCAGAGGACTTTTGGTTTACTTGTTTGTTTTCACACGGTCTTCAGGCTGGCCTTGCACTCACTATATGGATCAGAATGGCACTGAAACATGAAGCTATTCTCTTGCCCCTGCTTCCTACATGCTGGGACTATAGGCACAAGTCACCACACCTGGATTATCAGAAAAAACTCTAAAGCATTCACAATTTTATGAAAACACTATAGTAAAACCTAGGTTCCTTTTCACTCCATTTCTACCATTACTAAATTTTTTAAAAAGAAAAATTTTAAACATTTTTATCCAAGACTACTTTTTTCTAATTTTTAACAATCCCAAATCCCAGATATTACACCTTTCACTTCTAAATACATGAACAGATAAAAATACTTTTCTAAAGGAAAATGTTGGCCAAAGACAACAAAGGAAAATGTTAACCAAAGACACCTTTTGTCATTTCACTGTGTCCTCTCAGAACATTGGTAATGTGTTATGCCACTGCTTTCCCTAGAGCTTTGAATGGTAATACACTGTGAAATGGTTACAGTTGTACCATTATTTAATGGACTGCTATAAAAGGGAAGGAATTGCCTGACCCAACAATTTTTAAAAATAAATATGTTCAATGACACAGGGGAAGGACCTTAAGGAGGAATTCATATATTAAGCAATTGGTGTGTAGATGAACATCTTTTTATATGTATAATATTAAACTAAATTAACTTATTAAATGTTTTAGTACCCCAAAAAGTAGTAAACAGAATAATTTCACACCCCTATAAATACCTATTATTTAAAACTTAGTGTGTCAGCTTTATAAATGCCCAGTTTTTTTCTTTGCTGAATTATTTATATTTAAGGCAAATCTCAGATGTCATGCAACTTTACCCCCATACATACATATGCATGTTTACTTCTGTGTGTGCATGTGTGTATATGTGTGCCTGTGTATAAGTGTGCATGTTTGTGTATTGGTGAGAACATTTGCGTGTGCAGCTGAAAGTGCATGTGTGCATGCCTGTGGAGACCAGAAGGCAGTCTCAGGGGCCATTTCATGGGTACCTTTCACAGTGGCTTCAAGACAAAGGTCTCTACCAAGTAGGCCACTCTAGCTGGCCAGTGGGCTTCTTTCTAGATGTTTGCCTGTCTCTGCTCCTCATTGTGTCGTCGATGGGATGGCAAGTGCATTCCACCATGCCTGGCCTTTTATGGGGATCCCAGGGTTCTGGGAATCCATTCTTCACATTTACAAAGTAAATGTTTTATAGAATGAGCCATTTCCCCAGTCCTTCACTCATTTTTAAATAAATGATTTTGAGAGGCTTCCAGGAGTTCATCACAGGTGGAAAGTTAGAAGGAAAGAGAATAAATTAAACACAAAAAGCTGGGGAAGAGGAAGAGGCAGTTCGTTAAAATTATAAGAAATGTTCACCAACATGTGGAACAGCATGGTGAAAGTTTTAATTCACCATCAAGTCAGTACGTTAAGAAGGAAATGCCTTCAGGCTTTATCAGGTCCTCTGCATATTCCCAAGGCATTATATTAAAAAAAAAATCAGCAATGCTGCATTACACTTAGAATCTACTGCAGTTTAGCTATAAATTTTAATGCTTTAAAAAATAAACAGAACAAAGTTCTAGATAAAATTTTATCTTGCCTAATATTTACATTTGGATTCAAGTTCCCACTAACTTAAGGAAGAACTCTCTCAAAACACTGATGTCTGCTGTTGAGGGTTAGGAGACCTACAGACTGGAGCAGTGTTTTTATAAAGACCACAGACCTGATGGCTCTCAAGTTTCCTGTTCACCCACAAATGCCTGTCAGGCTGCCAGTGCTGATTGTGGGACCTTTTCCTCACCATCAGTGACTCAGGGGAAGTAAAAAAGTTAAATTCTTCAAACACTACAGGAATCACCTTTAATAGCTATTAGGACCTAAAAATGATCATTTTAATGCTTGTGTGGATATCTTCTGAACTTTTATTTTCTCTGAGAATTGCCCTATAATTCCATGCAGAAGTGGAGCTTAAATATCCATTCTGGTATCACACAATACTTCCCTATAAACTGCCTACACACATGTTTATCAAGTTATCAGAAGGCCCCTGCCCTGAGTTTAGCTAAGATACTTCTTCTCTTCCAGTGACTGGGATCTGGGATTCAGAGGTAGTGTGTGCGTTTCCAACTGTGCAAATGGCCCAGAGAATATAATGGAGAGAGCCAGATTATAGACCTTCCACAAAGAGATGGTGGAAACTGGTCAGTAAAGATGGAACAAAGATGATACACTGAGGCACACTAAAAGACAGATGAGAAATGAAGAAAGAAGCAGCTAGCAATCCTACTGACTTCTCAGCTCTGCATGTAGTCTCTTGATAGGTCTGGTCACTCCAAGAGTATGTGAGAGAACTCAGCAACTTTCCAATGAACACATTTTTCCCCAAAAGCAAGCTTGATATGCTATCAATTCTGGTGACTTAAAAAATCTTGCCTAAGACATTTTGCCTATACTTTAGGGACAGGGGACCAATTCCAAGTGCCAGTTGTATTACACGCAGGAAAAGTCCATTTCAAAAGGGCTTTTAGAAAGTCAAGTTGTTTTTATTTCACCACTGAACCAAACAGTCTCCTCCTATTTAGGTGTTGTCAACAAAATACCCCTGGGTCTTTCCTCCCTCAGAGGTGAGAATCTCAGTGTTGTTGGCAGAGTTGATGGGAAACAGCACATTGATCCAAACCTTTGCTCTGTGAAGACAGGAAATGGTGTAAATTAAAAATGACATCATGAGCAGGGTCATACTAAATTGGACTCTAGTCTTTTAACATTATAGACTCTTATTAAAGTGTCAAGTCTAACGGACCAAGATGGATTTTGGTGTTTTTGTGACAGAATGATGGACAAATGTCTCTATATGTGAACTGGTAAGTTTTCTTTTTTAAAATTTTGTATGCAGAGAAGAATATTGATTCTTCAAAAAACACTCAAGGGAGCATTTTGTCTCAATGGGTAAATGTGGACTAGGATCACAAACAGCCCTTTAATTCTAAAGCCCCTGAGAACTGATATGTACAGAATCGATTTCTATAAGGCCCAGGGGCAGGAATATGACTTAATACCTTACAAGTTTCTGTTCTGAGGAAAGAGTTTTATTTTTACTACAACACAATTTCTTAGTTTGGGTCAGGAAGTCAAACAGAATGGGATCCTGAAGGCAGGAGCTGATGCAGAGGTCTTGGATGGTTGCTGCATCCATGCCTTCTCCCAATGACTTTACTCAGCCTGCTTTCTTATAGAGCTCAGGACCACAAGCCCAGAGATGGCTGGGCCATCACATCAATTTCCACATCAACTACTAATTTAAAATTTTTTCTAGAAGCTTGCCTATAGCCCAATCTTATCAAGGCATTTCCTTAGTCAGGGATGCCCCCTCTAAGATGACTCTAGCATGTGTTTGGTTATCATAAAATTAGCCAGCACAATTGACCCCTGTCAATTCAACACACACTTTTAAAGACACAACCTTTCTCTTTTTGCTTTATCCCCAAGGCCTCAGATTAATAAATATCATAAACATAAAACATATTACAAACGTAACAATCCCACATTCTTAGCCAATTCAAGCGCTTTAAGGAAAAGTTCAGCCTCTGTAAGAATCAAAAATCTCTTTTAAAAGTTCAAAGTCTCTCAACTGTGGGTTCCTATTCAAGAATAATAAAAAAAAAACATTGGATACTATTTTACTGCAAGAGAGAAGAACCATAACACACTCAATATGAACAAAGCAAAATCACACTTCCGCAGAGTAAATAATTCAATATCCCATGTCTGGAATGCACTCACCCTCTTCTGGGATCCTCCAAGGGACTTGGGTCATTTCTCTGGCTTTGCTCTCTGAAGCACACAAATTGTCTTCTAAGTCCAGAGCAGCCCCACTCCACTACTTCTGTTGTTCCTGGTGGTCATCCCATGACACTGGCATCTCCACAGTGCTGGGGTTTTCTTTGTGTAACTGTATTCACTTTCACCAGTAGTCTGTACTGAACTCTTTTCACAGTGCAAATCCTCAACTTTTCTCCTTGACCCCTTCAATCCTGAGGCTTTCTTCACTGGCTGCAGTTTCACGAATGGCCTCTCACCACAGTGCCAAACCTCAGCTGCTCTCCATGACCCTTTCATGCCTTCAAAGTGAGGACCACCTCAAAGAATCTTGCACATGACCAAGTTTGGTGACCAGAAAAAGACACAACCACGGCCACCTCTGAACACATCTTGCATGTGCTGACTCTGAGGAACCAATTCCAGGAGATGTCACCTCAATGATGCTGGCCTCTTAGTTGCTGACTTGTTTCTGTAGCCCCAGCTGACCAGTATCTATTGTTCCAGCAAACTTTGCTTTTGTAGTTTTGGTTGTTTATTAATCACAGCCAATTCTTCAGCTTCAGCTGACCAGACACCACAGATTCTTCACATAAAGGACTCAGTAGAGTCTTTGCTTCCCTGTGAAACTTCACAAGCCAAGCCTTCATCATCTGCATTGCTTTTAACACTCTGATCTTCGAAAATACTACAGAACATCCCACTGAGCTCTCAACACCCAATGGCTTTCCTAGAGGCCAAAGTTCCAAAGTCCTTCCACAATCCTCCCCCCAAATATAGTCAGGTCTATGATAACAATACCCTACTGTCTTAGTACCAATTTTTGTCTTAGATTGAGTTACTATTGCTATGATGAATCACTATGACCAAAAGCAAGCTGTGGAGGAAATGACTTATTTGGTTTATGCTGCACATCTGTAGTCCATCACTGAAGGAAGTTAAGTCAAGAAATCAGCACAGGAACCTAAAGGCAGGAGCTTATGCAGAGGCTGTGATAGAGTGTGACCTAATAGGTTGCTTCCCATGGCTTGATAAGTTTGCTTTCTTATAGAACCCAGAACCACTAGCACAGAGAGGGCTCCAACCACGGTGGGCTGAACACTCCCATGTCAATCACTAATTAAGAAAAAATTAAGAAAATACCCTACAGACTTACCTATAGCCAGATCTTATGAAGGCATTTTCTTTTCTTTTCTTTTCTTTTCTTTTCTTTTCTTTTCTTTTCTTTTCTTTTCTTTTCTTTTCTTTTCTTTCCTTTCCTTTCCTTTCCTTTCCTTTTCTCTTCTTTTCTTCTCCTCTTTTCTGCTCTTTTCTCTTCTCTTCTCTTCTCTTCTCTTCTCTTCTCTTTCCCTTTCTTTTCAAAGCATTTTCTTTTCTTTTCTTTTCTTTCATTTTTAATCTTTTTTTTTTTTTTTACTTATTCACTTTACATACTACTCATTGACCGCTCCAATTCACCCTGTCCCACAATCCTGCCACCATACCCTCTTTCTGCTCTCTGTGGGTAGGGGCTGCTGGGTATCCACCCACCTTTGCACTTCAGGTATCTTCAAAGCTAGGTACTTTCTCTACCACTGATGCCATACAAGGCAGCCCAGCTAGAAGAATATATCCTATAGACAGGGGGTTATAGTCCCCATTCCAGTTGTTCAGGACCCATATGAAGACCAAGCTACACATCTGCTACATATGTGCTGGAAACCCTAGATCCAGCCCATGTATGCTTTTGGTTGGTAGTTCAGATTCTAAGAGCTCCAAAGGTTCAGTTTAGTTGATTCTTTTGGTCTTCCTGTGGAGTTCCTATCTCCTCCAAAGCCCACGATCCTTCCTCCTATTCTTCCATAAGAGTCCCCAAGCTCCATCCACTGTATAGAAGAGACATTTTCTTAAATGAGATTCCTCTCTTTCAGGTGGCTGAAGACTGTATCCAGATAACATAATCTTAGCTAGCACACATAGGTCTATTAAAATATTAGCTGAGGGGTTGGAGAGATGATTCAGTAGTTAAGAGCACTCGCTACTCTTCCAGAGGACCCAGGTTCAATTCCCAGCACCCATATGGCATCTGTAACTCCAGTTCCAGAGGCTCTGTTGCCCTCACACGGATATGCATGTAGGCAACACACCAGTGCATATGAAATGACTAGCTGATGTTAACAGTAATCAAGTCTAAGGAAAATCATTATTCAGCCTTCCTGTGCAAGTTTACTTCCCCCAAAGAACTTGCTTCTTCCTTCTCCATAGCAAACCTGGCTTCTACTGGAGGAACCTGGAGTCATCCACGGTTTGGAATGTACCAGGCCAAACATGGGAATAGGAGGCACTACTGATTACTCTCTTTTAAAATTTAATTTTTTTCCTTTGAGTATTTTGTGCATGTATACAGTGTAATTTGATCATACTCTTCCTTTCTCCTCCCTTCAATTTCTCCTACACCCTCCTGCCACATTTTTTCTCTCCCAAATTCATATCCTTCTTTCCTTCCTTCCCCACATATTGCAATTTAAAAAGTCCATAAGTATGGGTATAGTACCATCCACTAGAACAAGGACAATCTTCAAGAGGCAAAATACCTTTAAAAAATTACTCTTTTTACCCCAGCAGTGATCAATGATCAAATGCCAATGGCTCTCATCTTGTGGTAGATTGTCATGAATCCTTCTCTCTCCATGTTGGAATGTTAACTGCCTTGCTCTTGTGTAAGTCTTACATAGGCAGGACAGTGGCTGTTAGTTCATGTGTGCATTGGTGTGTATGCTGACTAGTCTTAGGTCAAGTTGATACAAGCTATAGTTATCTGAAAGAAGAGAACCTTGATAAAAATGATGCCCTCAAATAAGATCCTGCTGTAGGCCCTTCAAGTCTGTATCTCTGCAGGGGCAGATCATATGCCTGTCCCTCTCAACACCCCACAGTCTGCAGGTCTCCCAGGAGATCTGCTGTAGCCAGGGACAAAGGCTATAGGTTACAGACAGAGACACTCAGGCCAGTTAAAACCAGAGATAACCAGATGGTGAGAGACAAGCAAAAGAACATAAGCAACAAAAGCAATGTACTTTGACACTATCAGAACCCAGTTCTCCCACCATAGCAAGTCTTAGATAACACAACACACCTGAAAAGCATGATGCTGACCTAAAATCCCATCTAATGAAGATAATAGAGACTGTTAAGGAGGATATAAATAACTCACTTAAATAAATACAGGAAAATACAGTCAAACATGTAGAAGCCATTAGAGAGGAAACACATAAATCCCTTAAAGAAATACAGACAAACAATCAAACTGGTGAAGGAATTGAACAAATGGAAGCAACCCTGGAAATGAAAAATGTAGGAATAAGACCCTGAGCTACAGATCGAGGCATCACCAACAGAATACAAGAGAGAGGAGAGACAATTTCAGGTGTAGAAGATACCATAGCAGATATTGAAACAATGGGAAAAGAAAATACAAAGCATGAAAAGCACCTAAACAAAGACATTCAGGAAATCCAGGACACAATGAAAAGTCCAAACCTAAGAATAATATAAATAGAAGAGAACAAAGATTCCTGGCTCAAAGGATGAGAAAACATCGTCAAGAAAGTCACAGATTAAATCTTCTCTAACATAGAGAAAGAGATGGCCATAAATGTATAATACCAAATAGATTTGACCAGAAAAGAAAATTTACCCATCAAAACAATAAATGCACACAACAAAGAAAGAATGTTAAAAGCTGTAAGGGAAGAAGGCCAAGTAACATATAAAGACAGAGATATCAGAATTACACAAGACTTCTCAACAGAGACTCTAAAAGCCAGAAGATCCTTTACAGATGTCGTGCAGACCCAAAGAGAACACAAATGACAATCCAGGCTACTATACCTAGCAAAACTCTTAATCATCATAGATGGTGAACCCAAAATATTTCATGACAAAACCAATATTGAAAAATATATATCTGATAATCCACCCTAAAACTCCAACACAGAAATAGAGGAGGGTGTCTACACCAAAGAAAAAACAAGAAATTAATCATCTCACCACAAACCAAAATGGGAGAATCACATACACATACAACAACCACCTCCAACAACCAACAAAACAGGAACTAACAATCATCTGTCTTTATTATCTCTCAACATCAATGGACTCAATTCTCCAATAAACAGACATAAACTAACCGACTGGAAATGCAAGCAGGATCCAGCATTTTGCTGCATATAAGAAACACACCTCAATGGTAAAGACAGAAACTTTCTCAGAGTGAAAGGCTGGAATAAAGGTTTCCAAGCAAATGGTCCCAAGAAACAAGCAGGAGTTGCTATTCTAATATCCAATAAAATAGACTTTCAACCAAAACCTATCAAATGAGATAGGGAAGGACACTTCATACTCATCAAAGGAAAAATCCATTAAGGGAAAATATTAACTATGAGCATCTATGCCCCAAATGCAAGGGCACCCACATTCATAAAAGAAACTTTACTAAAGCTCAAACCACGCATCAACCCTCACAAAATAGTAGTGTGAGAATTTAACACTTCATTCTCACCTATGGACAGGTCATTAAAACAGAAACTAAACAGAGACACGGTGAAACTAACAAAAGTTATGAACCAAATGGATTTAACAGATAACTACAGAATATTTTACCCTAGAACAAAAGGATATACTTTCTTCTCAACACTTTATGGTACCTTCTCCAAAATTGATCATATAATTGGTCACAAAACAAGCATAAGAGGATTGAAATAACCACATGCAACCTATCAGATCACCATGGACTAAGGCTGGACTTCAATAACAACAAAAATAACAGAAAGACCACATACTCAGGGAAACCGATCAACTCTCTACTCAAAGATAACTTGGTCAGGGTAGACTTAAAGAAAGAAATTAAAGACGTTCTAGAATTCAATGAAAGTAAAGACACAGCATACCTAAACTTATAGGACACAGTGAAAGTAGTGTTAAGAGGAAAATTTATAGCACTAACTGCTCTCATAAAGAAATTGGAGAGATCTTATAAGATCTCAAGAGCAACTTAACAGCACACCTGAAAGATTTAGAACAAAAAGAAACAAATACATCCCAAGAGGAGTAGATGGCAAGAAATAATCAATCTCAGGGTTGAAATCAATCAAGTAGAAACAAAGAGAACAATACAAACAACCAATAAAACCAAAAGCTAGTTCTTTGAGAAAATCACCAACATAGCCAAACTAACTGAAAGACCCAGTGACAGTATCCAAATGAACAAAATCAGAAATGATGGAAATATAGCAACAGAAACTGAGGAAATTCAAAAAAAAATCACCAGATCTTGCTATAAAGGTCTTTACTCAACAAAACTGGAACATCTAGATGAAGTGTATTATTTTCTAGACAGATAACATGTACCAAAGTTAAATCAAGGGCAGGGGTAAGCTCATATCTCCTAAGGAAATAGAAGGCTTCATTCCAAACTCTCAACCAAAAAAAAAAAAAGACCAGGCCCTCTCAACACAAAGGATAATTGGGCTGAGAAAGAAAAGCAATCTACAGATTCAAGGCAATCTCTGTCAAACTCAAAACTCAATTCTTCACAGAGATGGAAAGAGCAAGTCTCAACCTTATATGAAACAACAAAAACCCAGGATAGAAAAAAAGCAATTCTCAACAATAAAAGCACTTCTAGGGGAATCACCATCTGCACTACAGAGCAATAGTCATAAAAACTGCATGGTATTGGTACAGAGACAGACAGATTGATCAATGGAATAGAAGTGATGACCCAGAAATAAATCCACACACTTATGGATGCCTGATCTTTGACAAAGAAGACAAATACATACATTCAATGGAAAAGAAAAGAAAACATGTTCAATATATGGTGCTGGTCCAACTGGCAGTTTGTTTATAGAAAAATGAAAATTGATCCATATTTATAACCTTTCACAAACCTCAAGTCCAAGTGGATCATGAATCTCAATATAAAACCAGATACACTGAATCAAATAGAAGAGAAACTGGGAAAGAACCCTGAGCTCATTGGCACAGGGGGAAATTTCCTGAACAGAACTCCAATGGCTCAAGCTCTAAGATCAGCAATTAATAAATGGTACCTCATGAAACTAAAAAGCTCTGTAAAGCAAAAAATATAGCCAATAGGGCAAATAGACATCCCATGGATTGGGAAAAATCTTCACTAACTCCACATCTGATAGAGGGCTAATGTCTGAAATATTTGAAGAACTCAAGAAGCTAACCCTTCAGAAAAAAACCTAAAAAACCCAATTTAAAAATGGGGTACAGAACTAAACAGAGAATTCACAACAGAGGAATCTAGATTAGCCTAGAAGCACTTAAAAAAGTGTTCCAAGTCCTTATTTATTAGGAAAATATAAATCAAAATGTTGCTGAGATAGCATCTTACCATCAATCAGAATGGCTAAGATCAAAAACTCAGGTGACATGTCGGCGAGAATTTGGAGAAAGAGGAACACTCTTCCATTGCTGGTGGCATTGCCAACTAACAACTACTCTGAAAATCAACTTGGAGGTTCCTCAGAAAATTAGCAATAGATTTACCTAAAGACCCAGCTATACTAATCGTGGGTATGTACCCAAAAGATGCTCCACCATACCATAAGGACTCATGCACCATTATGTTTATAGAAGCCTTATTTGTAATAGTCAGAAGCTGAAAACAATCCAGATATCCCTCAAATGAAGAATGGATACAGAAGAAACAGGACATCATGAGCTTTGCAGATAAATTGATAGAACTAGAAAATATCACCCTCTTTTTTCGCAACGGGTTTGCCGTCAGAACGCAGGTGTTGTGAAAGCCACCACTAATTCAAAGCAAAAATGGGAAAGGAAAAGACTCGCATCAACATCGTCGTAATCGGACTCGTAGATTCTGGCAAGTCCACTTCAACCGGCCACCTGATCTACAAATGTGGTGGAATCGACAAGCGAACCATGGAAAAGTTTGAGAAGGAGGCTGCTGAGATGGGAAAGGGCTCCTTCAAGTACGCCTGGGTCGTAGACAAACTGAAAGCTGAGCGTGAGCGTGGTATCACTATTGACATCTCCCTGTGGAAATTCGAGACCAGCAAATACTATGTGACCATCATTGATGCCCCAGGACACAGAGACTTCATAAAAAAACATGATTACAGGCACTTCCCGGGCTGACTGTGCTGTCCTGATTGTTGCTGCTGGTGTTGGAGAATTTGAAGCTGGTATCTCCAAGAACGGGCAGACCCGTGAGCATGTTCTTCTGGCTTACACCCTGGGTGTGAAACAGCTGATTGTTGGTGTCAGCAAAATGGATTCCACCAAGCCACCATACAGTCAGAAGAGATACGAGGAAATCGTTAAGGAAGTCAGCACCTACATGAAGAAAATTGGCTACAACCCTGACACAGTAGCATTTGTGCCAATTTCTGGTTGGAATGGTGACAACATGCTGGAGCCAAGTGCTAATATGCCTTGATTCAAGGGATGGAAAGTCACCCGTAAAGATGGCAGTGCCAGTGGCACCACGCTGCTGGAAGCTTTGGATTGTATCCTACCACCAACTCGTCCAACTGACAAGCCTCTGCGACTGCCCATCCAGGATGTCTATAAAATTGGAGGCATTGGCACTGTCCCCGTGGGCCGAGTGGAGACTGGTGTTCTCAAACCTGGCATGGTGGTTACCTTTGCTCCAGTCAATGTAACAACTGAAGTCAAGTCTGTTGAAATGCACCATGAAGCTTTGAGTGAAGCTCTTCCTGGGGACAATGTGGGCTTCAATGTAAAGAACGTGTCGGTCAAAGATGTTAGATGAGGCAATGTTGCTGGTGACAGCAAAAACGACCCACCAATGGAAGCAGCTGGCTTCACTGCTCAGGTGATTATCCTGAACCATCCAGGCCAAATCCGTGCTGGCTTTGCTCCTGTTCTGGATTGTCACACAGCCCACAAAGCATGCAAGTTTGCTGAGCTTAAAGAAAAGATCGATAGTCGTTCTTGTAAGAAGCTGGAAGATGGCCCCAAATTCCTGAAGTCTGGTGATGCTGCCATTGTTGATATGGTCCCTGGCAAGCCCATGTGTGTTGAGAGCTTCTCTGACTATCCTCCACTTGGTCGTTTGGCTGTTCGTGACATGAGGCAGACAGTTGCTGTGGGTGTCATCAAAGTTGTGGACAAGAAGGCTGCTGGAGATGGCAAAGTCACCAAGTCTGCCCAGAAAGCTCAGAAGGCTAAATGAGTATTACCCCTAACACCTGCCACCCCAATCTTAATCAGTGGTGGAAGAACGGTCTCAGAACTGTTTGCCTCAATTGGCCATTTATGTTTAATAGTAAAAGACTGGTTAATGATAACAATACGTTGTAAAACCTTCAGAAGGAAAGAATGCTGTATGGACCTTTGTGTGTGTGGGGGGGGGGGGCAGTTTTACGTTGTTAGTTTTCAAAATCAGTACTTTTTTTTTTTTTTTTTTTTTAATGAGTAAAATTTGATATATTTTGTCCAGGGCCATCAAAGAAGACCTTTCAGTCTTTTTTTTTTCTTTCTTTCTTTTTTTATTATTAGGTATTTTCCTCGTTTACATTTTCAATGCTATCCCAAAGGTCCCCCATACCCACCCCCCCAATCCCCTACCCACCCACTCCCCCTTTTTGTCCCTGGCGTTCCCCTGTACTGGGGCATATAAAGTTTGCAAGTCCAATGGGCCTCTCTTTGCAGTGATGGCTGACTAGGCCATCTTTTGATACATATGCAGCTAGATCAGTACTTTTTAATGGAAACAACTTGACCAAAAATCTGTCACAGAATTTTGAGACTATTAAAACAAGTTTAATGAGAAAAAAAAAAAAAGAAAATATCATCCTGAGTGAGGTAACCCAGACCCAAAAAAGGCATACATTCACAAATAAGTGTATATTAGCCAAAAAAGTAGAGAGAAGTCAGAATACAATTCACAGAAATTAAGAAGTTTAACAAGCAGGAAGGCCCAAGTGAGGATACTTCAATTGCACTTTGATGGGGGAAGAAAATAATCTTGAAAGGTAGAGGGAAAGGGAACATGGGTGGGAGAGGGGAGAGGGAGAGGAAAATGGGAACAGGATCAGGTATGGGGCAGGGGACAGGAAAGAAGCCTAGAGGGTCAGCAGAATGACCTGAAATGTGCAGCTTCAGGGGGTGGAAGGTGAGGGGACCATCTAGAAAGTACCAGAGACCTCGGAGGTGAGAGACTCAGAACTCAATGAGTGATCTTATATGAAATGCCCAACAGTAGGGAGAGAGAAATCGAGGGGGTCCACCTCCAGTAGATAGACATGGCCTCAAGTGGAGGGATGAGGTTACCAATCCACAGTCAAAATTTATGATCCAGAATTGTTCCTGTCTAAAAGTACTGTAGGAACCAAAATGGAGAAGAGTCTGAGAGAAAGGTAGTCCAGTGACTGGCCCAACTTAGGATCTACCTCACAGGGAGGCATGAAGGCCTGATACTACTACTGATCGCTATGGTGTGCTTACAGACAGGAGCCTAACATGGCTGTCCTCTGAGAGGCCCAACCAACAGCTGACTGAGACAGAAGCAGATACCCAACCATTGGACTGAAGTCAGGACCCCGATGGGTGAATTAGGGGAAAGATGGAAGAAGTGGAAGAGGAGGGTGATCCCATAGGAATACCAGCAGTTTCAAATAGCCTGGACCCCAGGGTGCTCCCAAATATTGACCATTCAACCAAGCAGCATACATGAGCTGGCCCAAGGCCTCAGACACATCTATAGCAGAGGACTATCTAGTCTGGTCTCAGTGGGAGAAAATGTCCCTAATCCTTGAGAGACTTGAGGCCCCAGTGGTGTGGGGAGCATCCTTTAGGAGACAGGGGGACGAGGAATGGGATGAGGAACTGTTGGAGTGGGGACCCAGATGGAGAGGGCAACGGCTATATTGTAAATAAAATAAAATAAAATAAAATAAAATAAAATAAAATAAAATAAAATACAAATGTCCTGCTGTAGGGCATTTTCTTATATACTAATTGATGAGGGAGGGCCTAGCCTATTGCAAGTAGAGCCAGTAAAGAGTTCTCTGGAGCCTCTTCACCAGCTCCTGCCTCCAAGTTTTTGCCCCTTTTGAGTTCCTGCATTGAATTCCCTCAGTGTTGGCTTACCACCTGGAACTGTAAGCGGACATAGACTGCTTACTTTCCCAAGTTGCTTTGATCAAGATTCTTCGTCAATAGTAACCGCAATCAAGACAGCTCTGTCATGTACAGAAGACACAACTTTGAATTGCTAACTTCATATTGAATGAAAGTGTCTGACATTTCCTGAACTCTAATTTCAAGTAGTATCTCATAGCCAGCATCTGTTGAACTGTCACAGTCAGTAGGAATATTATAATCTCAGTTTCCAAGCACAGGAACTGAGGCACAGAAAACCCGTGTAATAATTGACTGAAGATCCCTCAGTCGTAGAACAGAGCTTTGAAGCTGGTCAATTGAAACCCTAACTCATTGTTAGGAATTACTATGGGATGTTCCTAAGTACTTATCTTCATTTTCAATACATAATCTCCAACACTTTAAAATATCACATTAGATGACTAGTTTGCTCATTCTATAGATAAAAGGAAATTAGAGACCAGCAACTAAAAGTGGGACATGGAATTTCTATCACTGGTTTTAAATGGCACCACTTATGTATTCTTTACTCCGTTTTTCTCTTCTCTTGGCTCTTCTGCCCAGGGCTATTGGCATTCTTAGATCCTTAGATGTAATTTTTTTTCATCCATTTTCTGAAATTACCAACAATTACTGCCTCAAATAACCTTTTCTGTCTTTTCTTCTGGAACTCAAAGTCTAGGTATATATTAAACAGCTTGATATTGTGCCCCGGGCTGCAAAGGCTCTTTTAGGTTCTTTCAATCTAAAGGCCTATATGTGGATACACATAAAATGTAAACTACACCAGCCTGGCACTCCGGTGCAGGATTACAGGCCCAGTGCTTAGAGTCTCAAGGACAGCTTGATTTCAAGTTTCACTCCAGTTGGGATAGGATAGGAAAAATATTACACATACAAAGTAGACAGAGTCAAGATGCAAGTTTTAGCATCACAAACTATTGAATACTATTTAATGATTATAATTACATTTTATTTAAACAATTTGCTTGAAATTCAGTATACATGTTTTTATCTCTCATAACTCATGTATTTTGTGAAGAAAGCTACATTTGCATATTCATATTCATCATATGTTTTCATATGTGCTCAGATTATTTGCCCTTCCTATAGTAAATTATATGAAGAGATAATCAGGAGTGAGTGAGATGGCTCAGCACATAAATGCGCTCGCTGCCAAGCCCAATGATGTGATTTCAAAATGAGGGTAGTACCTGTGGAAAGAAAACTGACTCCCGCAGGTTATCCTCTGACTCACACACACACACACACACACACACACACACACACACACACACACACACACACACACATATACATACCATGGCATACATACATACAATAAAATAAATACAAAACATAAAAAAGAAATAATTACATAATAGGTACTTGCTGTGTACATAGTACTACCCTGGTTTAGGAGAGCCACCAAATTGAAGTGTAGAGAGCATGAAAAACAAATTAATCATGGTGTGGTATTGTGTCAAGACCCCAACAATCCAAGATAATTTCGTTGGAAGTGCTTAGGAGAGTAAGTTCAGCTTAGTATATTTAAATTGTTTCCAAAGCCTGGATTCTGTCCTGGAGGTCTTCAGAACTCAGGAAGATGAGTTGTTAATGACCTAAATAATTAATTAGCTAATGCTATGGACAGTAGTAAACTGGGAGGAAGCCATGTGCAGAGACTGCAGGAAGGCCACTGTTCTGCCTAGCCTCTTGTAGGTCAGAAAGTAGAGATGAAGTAGCCTTAAAATTAAAGTGATTTTTCTACTTGAGATATGTTGACTATTGGGATTAAAGGCATCTGTCACCATGCCCTGTAAAACACCATTATTCATAAATTTTAAAATATTAAACATAATGAGTATGAAGAGAGGGTGACATGTTTTCATATGCATTTTACCTATAGGGCATATATGATTGACTTTAAATTAGGAGACATTTTCCACAATTAAACGACCAACAGAAAAGCATAAAAGTGCGAAAATTATAGTACCAAGTATACTGAGAAAAATGGTTGCTTGCAGTTGGGAGGCTCAACAGGAAGACAGATGTCTTTTTTCTTTTTAACTTTAGCTGAGAACATGTCCTCTGGATGACAAAAATTCAGCTCTTAGTACACATCTGTGAATAACTACAGTAATACCCTGAGTATTGATTTTGCATCTACAAATAAGTTTTAGTTAGTGGCAAATTTGCAACTGAGAAATGCATAAAAACAAAAAGTAAAAGAATTGATTATATTTAACTCAACATTCCTTCATGACTAACTTTTTATTTTTGAGTTAGGGTGATAAAGATGTTTTCTGTTGGTTAATAGTTCCCTAGTTGTACTCAAATATATATGGGATAATACCAAACCCCTTTCTTTGTGCAGAGCCTTGAAAGTCTTTAATAAGGTGATGAGTGTTGCATTTCTTTTTCAAAATGTAGTATTTTGTAAATTATATCATTATATCATATGGGAGCACTGCTTTAAGGTGTTCCCCCCAAATCATCCATAACAGAATCCTAGTGCTCAGAAATTCCCATTCCAATGAGGAATCGATGCCTTGCAAGGACTGTCATTAATGCTGGCAAGTGACCACTCTCCCAGGATGCTTCTCATGACAGTGGCGGACTGTGTATTTCCAGTCTCATTTCCCAGAGACTTAATTGTCTCCCATGTTATATCTGAAGTTAAATTCCTAAGAATGCTGTATTCGCTAGGGGCTCTCCTCCAAGGAAGAATGTTCACTGAAAATTGCATTCTTGCTGCTTTTCAGAGTTGGACACTTCCAACTTTAATAAGCAATTAAAATAATTCATATCACGAGATCGAACATATGTATCTCAACCTCAAAATCTGCTAGAGGAAAAAAAGACAGACCTCAGGACAGCTGGAGATTGACAAGCATGCCTCAGCTCCCTCAGAACGACATCATCTTAACCAACAGTAATTTAGTCCTTAGAAACGAAGGATCCTTTCACTCATTTGCAGAACAACAGGCAGTTCCTCCCAAGCCTGTAGTAGGAGAGAGTTAAAGCCTGTTAGTCTAAGATGCTGTGTAAAAATTTCATGTCTTTCTTACCTAGAAATATTACAGTATATTTTCTTTATGGATCACATTCTGTATATTTTTTAAAAAATTAATTTATTCACTTTACATTCCAATATCGGCCCTTCCTCTCCTCATAGTACTCACTCACATAAGTCCTTCTTCCATTTCACCTGTTCTCTTTTGAGGAGGGGAAAGCCCCCTCTGAGAGTCACCCCAGTACTTACACCCCCACTCCCTCACACATGAAGTCACAGTGGAACTAGGCCCATTCTGTCCCACTGAAGCCAGATAGAGTGGTGCACTTAGGGCCACGTTCTGTATCTTAAGACTTGGAAGATTGCAATAAACTTTGAACACTGGCCTTTCATCTCAGTTTGGGTTACAAGCAGGAAATGAAGGTGGCTTTAGAAAAGTTAGAAATATGAATTCAATCCATGAGGATTTGTAGAGGACAAGCCGAGAGAGAAGGAGACGAGAAGGGAGAGGAGAAAGGGCAGAGGGGAAAGGAGAGAAAGAGCACACACGTTCAGGTGAAGATGCAGGAAGCAGAGTTCTAGGAACGATGTCTAGGTTGAATTAAGTCCGTAATTTCTAGGCTACGGGGACTGTATCAGTCAGCTCCCCCAGGACTGTGACAAAGCACGTAGGACAGCAAGCTGGACAGAGGACAGACAGATCCTGATTCACCATTTCAGAGATCTTCTCACCTAGCTCACACGGTGAGGCAGGAGCATTATGGTGAGAAATAGACATAGAAACAACACCGCTCACGTGACTCAGCCTGGAAACAAAGAAGAAGGGACAGGAAGGGACCTGGACCTGAAATTTCCTTAAGGACACATGCCCGGTGATTTAACTTTCTCCCACTTCTCAAAATTCTACCATCTCCCCAAAGCACCACAGGCTGATGACCCTGGCACACGGCCTTTGATAGACACAGATTCTAAGTAATAACAGATTGAAGTCTCATCGAAATTCAAGGCATGAAATCTCCTTTTTTTAAAAATTGTGGATTTGAATTTAACAGGACATAGTACACATGGGTTCAGTAGCTTTTTCAAATAATATCCAGTTTTCTGGGACAATAAAAAGATAAAAATAGATAGTCATAAATACTGCAATAGGCTCAAGAGTTTTTATGTTCTATAGTTATGTGCCGTCATCCATCTATAGTAGAATGACTATGTGACTTTTGTTCTTATGGTCCATTGTGGTTTCTGGATCTAAAATTTTCATTCAGGCAAACTGGGTAGCAGAGTGCAGAGGTATTATGTAGAGGCTTGTATGTGGAATGTTTTGCCCTGGTTTGAAGTATTATTTGGGAAAGCCTTGTAATGCAAATTGCCATGAAAATGAGAATTTCAGTTTCGGTGTCATGGCACTTCATCCTGTTACCATATGAGAGGTATGGGATTTTACTGATTTGACTGGCCATGCTGCCACCCACAAAGAAACACACATATTTATTTATATAAGAGAAAGGAGAAAATGAATATTAACTAAGCCAATGGCAGCATGTGGCACATTTGTAATGATGTTTCATAATCTGATTATTGAAGCTTATGAAGAATTGCAATCATGAAAGAATGTAAGTATCTGATGATCACAGATGTGTGCATGTGTGTGTGTGTGTGTGTGTGTGTGCACATACAGACTTACAATGATTGTGTTTAGATTCCTTCAGGAAGAAGAAAAATAAACCCCACTAAACTCCATTTTTATCTCAACTCTTCAATCCTTACAGAGTAGTAGAAGTTGTTATCTTTATATCTTAAAATAATCTTTAAAATATTTATTTATGTCTATTCTATTATGAGTCCATGTCTTGCGTTGCCGCTGGGCATGGCTGCTGGGGGGAGGCAAAATGCCAGGAGTTTGACTGAGCTTATCCCACACTATCGCTGGGTGGATTCAGGTCTTCAGAGAAGCATTAAGACACTGCTCATGGGTGGGGAAGCATAGTCTGAGATGCGAGAAAGCCAAAGCTGGAATTCCCTAACTTCTAGGCAGTTTTCACTGCTAGAAAACTGCACAGAGAAGTTGGAAATGAAGTGTTGGGCCTCGATGGGACAGCTAACAAGGCTGGGACCATTGGGGGCCCGAGCCCAGGGCCGGGGCTTGGGGGAGGGCAGGGCTGGGGGTCCCAGCTTAGCTCATTGGCAGGTAGCAGCCACTGTCTAGGGTGCAGATGGGCCTTCTAAGGGAGATTTAGGCAGTGGCTCTGTAGGCAAAGGCCTGTTCCACGCTCCCCATGGTGGCTTTCTTTCTTTCTTTCTTTCTTTCTTTCTTTCTTTCTTTCTTTCTTTCTTTCTTTCTTTCTTTCTTTCTTTCTTTCTTTCTTTCTTTCTTTCTCTCCCTTCCTTCCTTCCTTCCTTCCTTCCTTCCTTCCTTCCTTCCTTCCTTCCTTCCTTCCTTCCTTCCTTCCTTCTTTTCTCTCTCTCTCTCTCTCTCTCTCTCTCTCTCTCTCTCTCTCTCTCTCTCTCTCTCTCTCTCCTCCCCCTGCCTCTATGAGGGTGCTTCCCCACCCACCCACCTACCCACCCACTCCTGTCTTCCTGCCCTGGCATTTCCCTACACTGGGGCATCAAACAGCCTCAGGTCCAAGGGCCTCTCCTCCTGTTGCTGTCTAACAAGTCCATCCTCTGAATGAGACAGACCTTGGTTCCAAACTGCATATTGATTGTTCATCACAGAAAATGGATGCGTATCTCCTTCTCAGAGTGGACCCTGGTCAAGTTAATTAGGGTTAAATAACTTTTGCAGGGAGGAATATTTGGGAAGGGATGCTTATTGGCTAAGCACTCAGGGCCTCTAGGCACCTCATTAGCATGGAGAACTCTGTTCTGGGTCTACATGACCAGAGGTCACTTCCTTTTTTTTTTTTTTTTAATTAGGTATTTAGCTCATTTACATTTCCAATGCTATACCAAAAGTCCCCCATACACACCCACCCCCACTCCCCTACCCACCCACTATTTGGCCCTGGCGTTCCCCTGTACTGGGGCATATAAAGTTTGCAAGTCCAATGGGCCTCTCTTTTCAGTGATGGCCGACTAGGCCATCTTTTGATATATATGCAGCTAGAGTCAAGAGCTCCGGGGTACTGGTTAGTTCATAATGTTGATCCACCTATAGGGTTGCAGATCCCTTTAGCTCCTTGGGTACTTTCTCTAGCTCCTCCATTGGGAGCCCTGTGATCCATCCATTAGCTGACTGTGAGCATCCACTTCTGTGTTTGCTAGGCCCCGGCATAGTCTCACAAGAGACAGCTACATCTGGGTCCTTTCGATAAAATCTTGCTAGTGTATGCAATGGTGTCAGCGTTTGGATGCTGATTATGGGGTGGATCCCTGGATATGGCAGTCTCTACATGGTCCATCCTTTCATCTCAGCTCCAAACTTTGTCTCTGTAACTCCTTCCAAGGGTGTTTTGTTCCCACTTCTAAGGAGGGGCATAGTGTCCACACTTCAGTCTTCATTTTTCTTGAGTTTCATGTGTTTAGGAAATTGTATCTTATATCTTGTGTATCCTAGGTTTTGGGCTAATATCCACTTATCAGTGAGTACATATTGTGTGAGTTCCTTTGTAAATGTGTTACCTCACTCAGGATGATGCCCTCCAGGTCCATCCATTTGGCTAGGAATTTCATAAATTCATTCTTTTTAATAGCTGAGTAATACTCCATTGTGTAGATGTACCACATTTTCTGTATCAATTCCTCTGTTGAGGGGCATCTGGGTTCTTTCCAGCTTCTGGCTATTATAAATAAGGCTACTATGAACATAGTGGAGCATGTGTCCTTCTTACCAGTTGGGGTATCTTCTGGATATATGCCCAGGAGAGGTATTGCTGGATCCTCCGGTAGTACTATGTCCAATTTTCTGAGGAACCGCCAGACGGATTTCCAGAGTGGTTGTACAAGCCTGCAATCCCACCAACAATGGAGGAGTGTTCCTCTTTCTCCACATCCACGCCAGCATCTGCTGTCACCTGAATTTTTGATCTTAGCCATTCTGACTGGTGTGAGGTGGAATCTCAGGGTTGTTTTGATTTGCATTTCCCTGATGATTAAGGATGTTGAACATTTTTTCAGGTGCTTCTCTGCCATTCGGTATTCCTCAGGTGAGAATTCTTTGTTCAGTTCTGAGCCCCATTTTTTAATGGGGTTATTTGATTTTCTGAAGTCCACCTTCTTGAGTTCTTTATATATGTTGGATATTAGTCCCCTATCTGATTTAGGATAGGTAAAGATCCTTTCCCAATCTGTTGGTGGTCTTTTTGTCTTATTGACGGTGTCTTTTGCCTTGCAGAAACTTTGGAGTTTCATTAGGTCCCATTTGTCAATTCTCGATCTTACAGCACAAGCCATTGCTGTTCTGTTCAGGAATTTTTCCCCTGTGCCCATATCTTCAAGACTTTTCCCCACTTTCTCCTCTATAAGTTTGAGTGTCTCTGGTTTTATGTGAAGTTCTTTGATCCATTTAGATTTGACCTTAGTACAAGGAGATAAGTATGGATTGATTCGCATTCTTCTACATGATAACAACCAGTTGTGCCAGCACCAATTGTTGAAAATGCTGTCTCTCTTCCACTGGATGGTTTTAGCTCCCTTGTCGAAGATCAAGTGACCATAGGTGTGTGGGTTCATTTCTGGGTCTTCAATTCTATTCCATTGGTCTACTTGTCTGTCTCTATACCAGTACCATGCAGTTTTTACCACAATTGCTCTGTAGTAAAGCTTTAGGTCAGGCATGGTGATTCCATCAGAGGTTCTTTTATCCTTGAGAAGAGTTTTTGCTATCCTAGGTTTTTTGTTATTCCAGATGAATTTGCAAATTGCTCCTTCTAATTCGTTGAAGAATTGAGTTGGAATTTTGAAGGGGATTGCATTGAATCTGTAGATTGCTTTTGGCAAGATAGCCATTTTTACAATGTTGATCCTGCCAATCCATGAGCATGGGAGATCTTTCCATCTTCTGAGATCTTCTTTAATTTCTTTCTTCAGAGACTTGAAGTTTTTATCATACAGATCTTTCACTTCCTTAGTTAGAGTCACGCCGAGATATTTTATATTATTTGTGACTATTGAGAAGGGTGTTGTTTCCCTAATTTCTTTCTCAGCCTGTTTATTCTTTGTGTAGAGAAAGGCCATTGACTTGTTTGAGTTAATTTTATATCCAGCTACTTCACCGAAGCTGTTTATCAAGTTTAGGAGTTCTCTGGTGGAATTTTTAGGGTCACTTATATATACTATCATATCATCTGCAAAAAGTGATATTTTGACTTCCTCCTTTCCAATTTGTATCCCCTTGATCTCCTTTTGTTGTCGAATTGCTCTGGCTAATACTTCAAGTACTACGTTGAAAAGGTAGGGAGAAAGTGGGCAGCCTTGTCTAGTCCCTGATTTTAATGGGATTGCTTCCAGTTTCTCTCCATTTACTTTGATGTTGGCTACTGGTTTGCTGTAGATTGCTTTTATCATGTTTAGGTATGGGCCTTGAATTCCTGATCTTTCCAGAACTTTTATCATGAATGGTTGTTGGATCTTGTCAAATGCTTTTTCTGCATCTAACGAGATGATCATGTGGTTTTTGTCTTTGAGTTTGTTTATATAGTGGATTACATTGATGGATTTTCGTATATTAAACCATCCCTGCATCCCTGGAATAAAACCTACTTGGTCAGGATGGATGATTGCTTTAACGTGTTCTTGGATTCGGTTAGCGAGAATTTTATTGAGGATTTTTGCATCGATATTCATAAGAGAAATTGGTCTGAAGTTCTCTATCTTTGTTGGATCTTTCTGTGGTTTAGGTATCAGAGTAATAGTGGCTTCATAAAATGAGTTGGGTAGAGTACTTTCTACTTCTATCTTGTGAAGAAGTTTGTGCAGAACTGGAATTAGATCTTCTTTGAAGGTCTGATAGAACTCTGCACTAAACCCATCTGGTCCTGGGCTTTTTTTTGGCTGGGAGACTATTTATAACTGCTTCTATTTCTTTAGGGGATATGGGACTGTTTAGAAGGTCAACTTGATCCTGATTCAACTTTGGTACCTGGTATCTGTCCAGAAATTTGTCCATTTCGTCCAGGTTTTCCAGTTTTGTTGAGTATAGCCTTTTGTAGAAGGATCTGATGGTGTTTTGGATTTCTTCAGGATCTGTTGTTATGTCTCCCTTTTCATTTCTGATTTTGTTAATTAAGATTTTGTCTCTGTGCCCTCTAGTGAGTCTAGCTAAGGGTTTATCTATCTTGTTGATTTTCTCAAAGAACCAACTCCTCGTTTGGTTAATTCTTTGAATAGTTCTTCTTGTTTCCACTTGGTTGATTTCACCCCTGAGTTTGATCATTTCCTGCCGTCTACTCCTCTTGGGTGAATTTGCTTCCTTTTTTTCTAGAGCTTTTAGATGTGTTGTCAAGCTGCTAGTATGTGCTCTCTCCCGTTTCTTCTTGGAGGCACTCAGAGCTATGAGTTTCCCTCTTAGAAATGCTTTCATTGTGTCCCAAAGCTTTGGGTACGTTGTGGCTTCATTTTCATTAAACTCTAAAAAGTCTTTAATTTCTTTCTTTATTCCTTCCTTGACCAAGGTATCATTGAGAAGAGTGTTGTTCAGTTTCCACGTGAGTGTTGGCTTTCTGTTATTTTTTTTGTTATTGAAGATCAGCCTTAGTGCATGGTGATCTGATAGGATACATGGGACAATTTCAATATTTTTGAATCTGTTGAGGCCTGTTTTGTGACCTATTATGTGGTCAATTTTGGAGAAGGTACCATGAGGTGCTGAGCAGAAGGTATATCCTTTTGTTTTAGGATAAAATGTTCTATAGATATCTGTCAGATCCATTTGTTTCATCACTTCTGTTAGTTTCAGTGTGTCCCTGTTTAGTTTCTGTTTCCATGATCTGTCCATTGGTGAAAGTGGTGTGTTGAAGTCTCCCACTATTATTGTGTGAGGTGCAATGTGTGCTTTGAGCTTTACTAAAGTTTCTTTAATGAATGTGGCTGCCCTTGTATTTGGAGCATAGATATTCAGAATTGAGAGTTCCTCTTGGAGGATTTTACCTTTGATGAGAACGAAGTGCCCCTCCTTGTCTTTTTTGATGACTTTGGGTTGGAAGTCAATCTTATCAGATATTAGGATGGCTACTCCAGCTTGTTTCTTCATACCATTTGCTTGGAAAATTGTTTTCCAGCCTTTTATTCTGAGGTAGTGTCTATCTTTTTCTCTGAGATGTGTCTCCTGTAAACAGCAAAATGTTGGGTCTTGTTTGTGTAGCCAGTTTGTTAGTCTATTTCTTTTTATTGGGGAGTTGAGACCATTGATGTTAAGAGATATTAAGGAAAAGTAATTGTTGCTTCCTGTTATTTTTGTTGTTAAAGTTGGCATTCTGTTCTTGTGGCTGTCTTCTTTTAGGTTTGTTGAGGGATTACCTTCTTGTTTTTTCTAGGGCATTGTTCCCGTTCCTGTATTGGTTTTTTTCTGTTATTATCCTTTGAAGGGCTGGATTCGTGGAGAGATAATGTGTGAATTTGGTTTTGTCGTGGAATACTTTGGTTTCTCCATCTATGGTAATTGAGAGTTTGGCTGGGTATAGTAGCCTGGGCTGGCATTTGTGTTCTCTTAGTGTCTGTATAACATCTGTCCAGGCTCTTCTGGCTTTCATAGTCTCTGGTGAAAAATCTGGTGTAATTCTGATAGGCTTGCCTTTGTATGTTACTTGACCTTTTTCCCTTACTGCTTTTAGTATTCTATCTTTATTTAGTGCATTTGTTGTTCTGATTATTATGTGTCGGGAGGAATTTCTTTTCTGGTCCAGTTTATTTGGAGTTCTGTAGGCTTCTTGTATGTTCATAGGTATCTCTTTCTTTATATTTGGGAAGTTTTCTTCAATAATCTTGTTGAAGATGTTTGCTGGTCCTTTGAGTTGAAAATCTTCATTCCACTCCTATTATCCGTAGGTTTGGTCTTCTCATTGTGTCCTGGATTTCCTGGATATTTTGAGTTAGGATCTTTTTGCATTTTCCATTTTCTTTGATTGTTGTGCCGATGTTCTCTATGGAATCTTCTGCACCTGAGATTCTCTCTTCCATCTCTTGTATTCTGTTGCTGATGCTCATATCTATGGTTCCAGATTTCTTTCCTAGGGTTTCTATCTCCAGTGTTGCCTCACTTTGAGTTTTCTTTATTGTGTCTACTTCCCTTTTTAGGTCTAGTATGGTTTTGTTCATTTCCATCACCTGTTTGTATGTTTTTTCCTCTTTTTCTGTAAGGACTTCTACCTGTTTGATTGTGTTTTCCTGTTTTTCTTTAAGGACTTGTAAATCTTTAGCAGTGTTCTCCTGTATTTCTTTAAGTGATTTATTAAAGTCCTTCTTGATGTCCTCTACCATCATCATGAGATATGCTTTTAAATCTAGGTCTAGGTTTTCGGGTGTGTTGGGGTGCCCTGGACTGGGCGAAGTGGGAGTGCTGGGTTCTGATGATGGTGAGTGGTCTTGGTTCCTGTTAGTAGGATTCCTACGTTTACCTTTCGCCATCTGGTAATCTCTGGAGTTAGTAGTTATAGTTGACTCTGTTTAGAGATTGTTCTTCTGGTGATTCTGTTACCTTCTCTCAGCAGACCTGGGAGACAGATTCTCTCCTCTGAGTATCAGTGCTCAGAGCACTCTCTGCTGGCAAGCTCTCTTACAGGGAAGGTGCGCAGATATCTTGTTTTTGGACCTCCTCCTGGTCGAAGAAGAAGGCCCAGAACAGGGCCTTTCTCAGAAGCTGTGTTGCTTTGGCAGTTCCCAGAAGCTGTCAGCTTCTGTGGTGCAGACTCTCACCTGTGCAGACTAAATTCCTAAGCTCCAGGGAGTCCTGGAACCAAGATGGCGACCACTGCTCCTGAGGCTGAGGCTGCCTCCCGAGCCAGGCGGACACCTGTCCTCTGGTCCGGACGGTGGCCGGCTGTCTGCAGCCTGCAAAGGGTACTGCCTCAGTGGCTCTGTGCTTCAGCCTGTCCCAGAAGCTGTCCGGTTCTCTGGCCCACCCTCTAACCTGTTCAGACTAATTTCCTAAGTTCTGCTGAGTCCCGGAACCAAGATGGCGACCGCTGCTGCTGAGGCTGAGGCCGCCTCCCAAGCCAGGCAGACACCTGTCCTCTGGTCCAGACGGTGGCCTGCTGTCTGCGGCCCGCCAAGGGTGCTGCCTCAGCGGCTCTGTGCTTCCGCCTGTCCCAGAAGCTGTCTGGTTCTCTGGCGCACCCTCTAACCTGTTCAGACTAATTTCCTAAGTTCTGCTGAGTCCCGGAACCAAGCCACAGGTCACTTCCTTATGTGGGAAGTGTGGCAAGTGCTCCAGGCCAAGAATCTGGCAAGGACCAGCGAACCTCCTAAGCCTCAGGTGTGTACCCTGGGTTTCTGGGGACTCAGACCCACTCTACCCACCAAGCTTCCTGGTAGGATTTACAGTCCCACATTCTATGAGTGTGTCTTCCCTTAATATGCGTCCACGTGTGCCAGAAGGGAACATTAAATCCTTCAGCACTGGTGTTACAGATGGTTATGAGCTGCCCCCTGGATGCTAGAAATAAAATCCAGGTCCTCTGGAAGAGCTCTCAGGGCTCTTAACCACTAGCTCATCTCTATAGCAACCCCATCTCTTCGCAAAGCAAAGCAAAGCAAAGCAAAGCAAAGCAAAGCAAAGCAAAGCAAAGCAAAGCAAAACAAAGCAAAACAAAACAAAACAACACAACAGAGTTGCGTACATCCTAGGCTGGTCTTGAGAACTCACTGGATTTGAAGATGACCTTGAATTTCTAATCCTTCTACCACACCCCTTCCCAAGTTCTTGCATTACAGGTATGTGTGACTATGCCTAGTTTTTGTTGTCCTGGGGCCTGAACCTGTGGCTTTTGCATGCGAGACAAGCACTCTACCAACTCAGCTACATTACTGACTCTTGAATGTTCTTATCTTATAATTTACAAATGCTCGAAGACTCCCCATTGTATAAATGATGGCTTTTGGATCAAGGCTGTTTTGAATATGAATATTTTTGTACCTAACATTCTCTTGTAATACAGGGAGTAGGTCATTATGTATTTGCAAGTTTTTTTTTAATAGTAAAGTTTATAAAATTTGAGAAGAAATTTTAAAACAGGACTAGGAGCACGGCAGATGAAAACAGAATGGCCAAAAGTTTGAGAGCAAAGGATGCGCTGGACCTCACAGAGCACTGCACAAGGAGTTTACCTAGTCTTTCCCATAGCCATTTGGGTGCAAGGCCCTAGTATCTCAGCCTGCGGTGTCAAGTGTATTATACTCAGAGTATCTACTGCTGACATCACTGATACCTGTGATTTCCTAAAAACACAGTAGAAGCATTTCTTCTTGTACATCTCAAAGATGTCTTCTATTCAATTCGGAGGGAACAGAGAGGATGAACGTTCTTTCCTCGAGTGTTTACCAGGAGGCATGGTGAGTTATAGTTTACCAGCTAACTCACCCCACAAGTACACTGTGCTTCTTATGTGGCCTCTTTGTGAAAGGACCAGAATACAGTTGTGTGTAAAATAAAGGAACAGGGTAAGGTCTAAACCCTGAGTTCTATTTGGGATGGAGATAAGTAAATATAGGATAACAACACTGTGATTCATGATAAGAATGAACAGATGTCAAGGCTAACGACAGGCTGGCTGGATTTGGCTTGAGTCCCACCAGAGCACTCAACCCTGTTATCTCCCCTTTGAAGAAGGGCTAGTTAATTGGAATGGTGCTGTAAAGCACCACTGAAATTGAAAAATCACTTCTTTCCCTTAAATGTGTTTGATCCAGCATATCAAAAAGTATATATTTAGGGTTATACTTTCTTGGGTGAGATGTTTTGAAACTATAAAGGTGTGAGTTATAATAATTTGCCTTCTAGTTACTCATAAAATTCTTAGCTTTCCTATCAACTTTTGCCCTAAGAAAAACAACTTTTTAGTGAAGGAAAAAAAAAGTATCATGCGCATGCTGCTGTTTGTTGCCTAGGGGATACTTCAATTTTGTCTTGTCTTACAAAAATAAATGAGATTTCAAAAGTATTCATCAGGGAGATGGTGGGATAATGATTGGAGAAGTGATGGGGTGGTTTTCAAGATAGAAGTATGTGACTTGGAAGAACACAGAATTCTATAATTTTCAGACTAAGAGGACTCTTACCTTACTTCCCATGCTGGGACAAAAAGTCAGGTCTGGGAGCAAATCCAGCATCCAGCATTTCTCACATTCTGTGTTCGCCTTGGAGGGCCTTGATGCAAACAAACATGGATAATGCTAAATGAGTTCATCTCATGTGTTTGAATGAATTGATCCAAACACCATCTTTCTAGTTAGCTTGCAATTGCTGTGATAAACACCATAAGCTCTGTTGGGGGAAGGGAGGATTCATTCCATCTTATCCTTCCATCAGTGAGGAAAGTCAAGGCAGGAACTGAAGCAGGACAGGAACCTGGAGGCAGGAACTGCATCACAGACCACAGAGGAACACTGCTTACAGGATTGCTTTTTGTGGTTTGCTGAACCTGCTTTCTTTACATTTGCAGGATTGCCCGCCAAAAGATGGTACTTAACTACAATGGTTTGGGCACTCTGACATTGGTCATGAATTAAGAAAATGTCCCACAGCCTGGATTTCAAGAAATCTTATGAAGGCATTGTCTCAACTAGAGTTCCTCTTTCCAGATAACTCCAACTTGTGTCAAGTTTGTCAAAAACCAACCATGACAACTATGGTTTATAAGACAAAGGGAAGACAGTGAGTAAACTATAGAATTCAAATTTCTTATATGAACTTAGGGTAATTATTTCAATTCTAATATTAGTATCTGAAATGTTGCAAAATTAAGAGGATCATTTCATCTTCATATAAGTTAGTAACCATCAGGAGCCATGTAACATTAACACATTTGATACATAAAAGGCAGTAAAAAGTATGAAGTCTTAGGAAGGACCCTGAATATTCTAGCTTAAGTACGATCACTATGACAACCATAACTTTTGCATTTTCTCTTTTTTTTAGTTTAAATTTGCATCTTAAATGTCATATTATCATAGGTTTTGATGTGTGTGTGTGTGTGTGTGTGTGTGTGTGTGTGTGTGTGTGATTCAAAAAATCACCCAACAATGGCTCTATTACAACTGCATTTAATTAGGTGTATGGTATATGTCTTGAAACCATCTTATTGCTCCCTATTGAAATCAGGAAGGGAAGCTATTTAGCTAGACAGAAACAAAGGGTAAAGAAAGATTATAGAGAAGTCTCACAAAAGGGTTTGCAAAAAGGCTTATATAATGCATAATATATATTATATACATAATTATATACATAATATATACACATAATATATATACATAATTATATACATCATATATATATATTTAGATATATAAACATTTTTAATACCTGATTTCCTACTCTGGAACCATTTACTGACTTTAAAAAGTAATTAAAAGAAAGGAACAAATGATTTGATTTTTAGGATACAAAATTGAGAAAAAAATTATTTTCTGCTTGTTTAGAAAACATTCATAGAGGTCAAGGGTTTTATGATACCATGGGACCGCATGGTGGATTTTATCCTGTATTTTAAATCATGGAGTTAATACCAATTGTTCTTTGATTTTTTTATATAGATTTTTAGCTGTCTTTTAAAATTTTTTTGGAAAATATTTCCATTTATTGGGGTAAAATTCACATACCACAAAACACACCCCTTTAAGGAATTCTTAGTACTGCCCCATGCCATTTTGACTTTTTATGGAGTTTGCATCCATCAGCACTATGTAATTTTAGAACATTCTCACCACTCCAGAAGAAATTCCATATTTGCCCCACTCTATGCTTCCCCAGGCTCAGAAAACCATTAACTTTTGTGACTTTTTTATTCCTTTTTTTTTTTTCAAAGCTGGTTCTCAATACCAGGGCCTTGAGCATACTAGACTAGTACTTGACTCCTGAATTATATTCCCAGCCTCCACTGGGAGATAGACTGCCACTGTGTAGTCATGACTGCACAGGAACTCATATAGACCAGAGTGGCCATGAACTCACAAACTGTTTTTGCATTTCAATTACTAGGATTAAAGGCATGCCTGTGCACACACCCTTGTTTCTCTGTTTTGAAATTATGTAGCCCTGGCTGGCCTGAAATCTGTTATCAACACCAGGCTAGCTTTGAACTTGCTGTGATCTTCCTGTTTCTGTATGCTGGGTGTTTGGATAGGGAGTATTGTGAGACTGGCTATATACATATTTTTATGTGGACATATGTTTTTATTTCTATGGGGATACACCTGGGACTGGACCATACCTTTAGCTGTCTTTGCAGGCACCTAAACAGCACCAAAGGTTTGAAAACTAACCCAGGTAAGATGGCAATTTAGAAGTTTCCTCTATGCAACTCTAAGAGTGAGAAAATTTAGGATTATAAGGGATAACACATAATCCAAGGAGAGGGAGGAAGAAACTGGGAATCAAGTTGGAGGTAGCAGGACATCTGAAAGTCACAAGGAAGAAGCATGGTGGTATAGACCCAAGGAGTGAAATGACTAGTCCCAGCCTCAGGCCCCAAGGTGTCACCACAAAGTGACCGTGGAGAGTCCAGGAGTCCTAGGGAAAGCTAGCTTCTCTATGTAGCACACACCTAAAGTCAGAGGCAGGAGGATTGCTACAAATGTAATGGAACGTGTGCTACATAGAGACTTCCTGTATCATTAAACAAGACAACACAAAAATTCACAGAATAAATAGAATTATTAGGATAGAAGATAAAACTTTACTTTGATAAAAAGCATTTGAGATGGTCAAGCCTATACAAAGGAGGTTCTTACAGAACACAGATCATGTGTGGAAAATCTACAATTAATACTGTAGTTAATGTTAGAACCAAAATGCTTTCATCCTCTCTAGTAACAGGAGCAAGATAAGGTGGCCATTTTTCCATTTTTTAAAATTAATTAAGTTTTTTACTTGAAAATAGATTTTTCTTTCATAGACTACATTGTGACCACAGTTTTCCCTCTCTCCACTTCCCTCAGATGCCCCATCTTCCCTCCCTCCACTTCCCTCAGATGCCCCGATCTTCCCTCCCTTCAGATCCACTCCTGCTCCATTTCCTCTTCAGAGAAGAGCTGGTCATTATTTTTATTTTATTTTTTTGAGAATTCTGTACATGAGTAAATTCTTTCTATCCTCTTCCCTCTCCACTTCAACACACCTGTGTCATTCCCACGTCCTTTCAAATTCATAGTGTGCGTGTGTGCATTAGGGGGTGCGCGTGCACTGCATATGTGTGTGTATGTGTTCCCCATATTTTCTACTGACTTTTTATAGGAACTAAGATTTTTACAAAAACTGAATACACACACACACACACACACACACACACACACTCAGTTGGGATTTTTTGTAATTGTTTTCAGTCTGTTGCAAAAGAAATTTCTTTGATTAGGGGTGAGAGCTATACTTACCTGTGTGTGTAAGAGCTACACTTACCTGTGTGCATAAAGAACCCTTAGCATTCAGTTAGAAATTATACTGGTTTAGGGATGTGGCTATACCAGATCTTCTGTAGGAAGTATAGCTTGTACACATAGTACCGTAGGCTTATACTACCAGCCATGAATTCTCTCCTAATAAGCAGGCCTTAATTTCAATTAGACAGCTGATGGTTTTCCCTAAAATAATAGAAGTGTCGTTGTTTCACTATTGAGGCTCTAGGCTTCCAGGCTCAGAACTTAGAATAAGGGAATAAGAATCTCTGAGATGGTGTATGTTTGTATGTTGGCCACAGGAAATATCTAAAGGTAAATGAAATGGAAAAGAGAGTCATAGGTGGCACCTCACTTGTGTCTAAGGGAGCTTTGACAGGCTGCTAAGATAAGACAGTGTGTGGAAAATAGGAGTATTTTCAACAAATATTGAGACTGCCAGACATCCACATGCAGAAGATTTAAATTGGAGCTCTACCTAATACCATACTCGAAAATCAACCTCAATGTATTAAGGACACAATGTGAAAGTATCTATCTGTCTGTCTGTCTGTCTGTCTGCCTGCCTATCTATCTATCTATCTATCTATCTATCTATCTATCTATCTATCTATCTATCTATCTATCCACATATGTCCATCTCCATCTCTATCTATAATACTTAGACAAAAGATTGGAAAATTTCTCTGTGACACCAGGTGGGAGTTTTATGTATTTACGACACAAAAAGCACAAGGAAATAAAGATTAAATTCATTTTGCTTTGTCAGAATTAAAACTTTGTGTTTCAAATAATGGTAAATCAAAAGTGAAAAGAAAAAGCCTATAACATGAGGAAAATATGTGTACAATAGTTGTCTGACACTTGTAAACAAATATGAAGCAAATAATTTTAACCCCACTATCATATCACAATCTAGTTTAAACCGGACAATAATTTGAAGACATTTCTCCAAAGAAAACATGTGAATGACCAATAAGCACATGATAGATAGCTCAGCGCTGTGAGTCGTTAGGGAAATAATTTTCACACTCATGATGAGACACCACTTCATACTCTGTAAAATGACACATTTTAAAATTAAAAGGTTATAGATAAAGATGTGTATTAGGTAGGTTTCTATTGCTGGGATGAAATACCCAAGGCGATTGGCTTATAAATAGGAATGCTTCAATTGGATTATGATCTCAGAAGTATTAGCCCATGGTATCTTGGCCCCCTTTGCCCTTGATCTTATGATGAGATGATGTATCATGGTAGGAAGCATGGTGAAATGAAGGTGCTGACCTCTTGATGGCCTGGCACAAGATTGGGTTCTAGTAGCTCTGTCAAGGTCAACTAAGTGCTTCTGACTCTGTCCTAGCTTCCAGTGTCCTACCACTTCCCCAAAGGACAAAGCCTTTCATACATAGGTCTTCAAGGGACATTCAAGAATCAAGCTACCCATTGCTGGTGGGAATAGAATCTCAGAGAAATATCTTCCACTCAATGCTTCAAAGATGTTCTTGCTTTTTTTTTTCCTGTAAAGTCTGTTGCTTAATTAATTAATGAGTCTTTTATTTTATTTGTTTATAAAATTTCATTTTTGTGTGTGTTTGTGTGTGTGTACGCTCACATGCGCGCGTGTGTGCGTGCGTGCAAGTGAATTTCAGAAGAGGACTTTGAATCCCCTAGAACTGAAATCATAGGCAATTGCGAGGTGCCTGAGGTTGGTTTTAGGTCCCAGACTCAGGTCCTCTGCAAGAACAGTGTATGCTCTTAACTGCAAAGTCAGTTTTTTTCAGTCACAAATCTTTTATTTTTTTATGGTTATTGTAATTTTCTTTTTGCATTTGATATTTTGGGGACATATTTAAAGTAGTTCTCTCCTTTAACATGCTGAATTCTAAAAGGATTTTCCAAATATATGAATATTAGGAACTTGTAGGTAAGGGGGGGGGGTGAGATCTATAGGGTATAGTCAATTGATAGGGGAATTAACTCAGAGGAAGGTACATATAGGGACTCACAGGAGCTGACCTTCAGGTGTTGTGGCATAGATATTCTGCAGTGGAATAGATAAAAACAGAAAGACGATAAAATGCTGATGGTCTACTGGGTAGGGTTAGGAAGGCAAGAAGCTGGTGAGTAAGAGTCTTATCAACAGTTGTCATCAGGACAGTCAGAAAGATAATCTGACTAGGGCAGTAAAATTACAGACTTATATAAATAAGTAACAGTATAAACATTTATAGATATCAATGAGCAGATAAAGGTATAAACATATATAGACAATGTCCATATATGTATACGTGTACATTTATAGTTACATAGATAATTTCATGTAGCTAGCTACATAATATGTTATGTCTCAGTGTTTTTCATTGACATATATGTACAGTCTTTTTCTTTGTTTCCTGGCATAGAAGTCTAAAATTCTTAGAATCTTGATAAGTTGTTTTTCAAATGCTAAAGATTTACTGATGGCTGGCAGGATACAGGTAGCTCCTGGATTTGGGCTGACATCTGTTTTTTGGAGAGAAGGTTTAATTTGTCCCCACTAGCCAGTAATGTGCATCATTCCTATATGATTGAGCTCCATAAAATCACAAAAGATAGGCTTTGTCGAGCTTTTAGATCTCTGACTTGACTTGCTGGGGTCCCTAGAGGGTGATCCAAAAAAAGATGGCTTGGAGGCTCCACATTGCTTCCCATATGCCCCTAGCCCGTGCATTGTTCTGTATGTTTTTAATGTCCTTTCTAAAAATCAGGCAAATGTAAGGAAAATGTTTCCCCTTGCTGCTTCAGCAAACTATTCAAAGCTGAGGACACAGTTGTGAACATTCTGATTTATAGCCTTAGTCAGAAGTGTGTTAACTAAGTTAGCTAACTGGAGGGGCAGTCTCATGGGACTGAGCCCCTGGTGGGACCTGAAGGCCATGTCCAGTAGTTGATACCAGCACCCACTGGATATAGAGAACACACAGCTGCTGTTTGGTGCAGAAAAGTGTGGGTTGCATATCTTCTGTCAGAAAGAAATCTTTGCCAACATTTTGGGTATCAGAAATCATAGGGATCTTTTTCTGATTATGTTATCATAATTGAATAAGAAAATGTATTCCCCATTTTGTTGATATTACATAGATGATAACTCTATCTTATGGTTTTATGAAATTATGCAAACAAGAACTATATCTCCTGTATCAATTTTTGTTTATATTTAAGATTTAGATATTTTTGAATTTACAGAAACCATTATTAAAATTATTGTATATAGTGTATGTTCTCTTGAAGTAATTACATTTTTGGTTTTAAACTTGTATTTTCAAAAACTATTTATTCATATTGTTTTTTATTTTAATTCTATGTATATGTGTCTTAATTACAGATTCATTGCTGTGAAGAGACACCACGACCAAGACAACTCTTACAAAGGAAAATATTTCATTAGGGCTGGCTTACAGTTCCAGAGGTTTAGTCCATTATCATCATGGTGGGAAACATGACAGTGTCCAGACAGACATGGTGCTGGTGAGGGAGCTAAGAGTTATACATCTTGACCTGGAAGCAGCAGGAAGAAAACCATACTCCACTCTGGGTATAGCTAGAGTATTAGAGACCTACCTCTAGAATGACACAACAAAGCCAAACCTACGCCAACAAGGCTAAACCTCCTAATATTGCCACTTTCTCTTGGCCACACATACTAACACATGAGTCTATAGAGGCCATATATCTATTTAATATACTATTCCATATATACTAATATACTTATTTAATACCACCATGATAGATGTTTTGCTGCATGTATGAATGTACACTACATGCTCACAGTGCCAATAGAGGCCAGAAGAGAGAATTGGATCCCCTGAGACTGGAGTTATAGATAGTTGTGAGCTATTACGTAGATCCTAGGAATTGAACCCAAGTTCTCTGAAAGAGAAGCCAGGGCCCTTAACCACTGAGCCATCTCTCCACCTGCTAAAATAACAGTTTTTGAAAGACTTGCATAGGCATTTCCAGTTTGAGCGATTCCAGTCTGTTTTGGTATTTTTCAGTTGGACTACACCTGGCACCCCTTCATCTTGGTTGACTAGAATGCATCCTGGAGTTTTCTTACATGAACATAAGCGTGAGTAGTCTGTCCTATGGGCTCTTTCACACACAGGTCATCTTTCTGTTGCATGCATGTAAGAAGAGCACTTTTATCTTAGGATTTTTGGGTCAAGGCATTTCTCCCAGGACTCCTGATGCTGTTCCATCAGGTCTCAGCATGTCCTAATACAGGAAAGGAGTTGTGGGTAAATGGATGATTATATTTCTTTATTAGAAATGTCTGCCTTCTACTATTCTTTCTGAATACCAGAAAGATTTTTTTTGTCTCTATTCTTTGTACTTGAACAACTTTTCCATTCTGTATCTGGAACTTAGTTTGCTGGTGGCAAGCATGTTTAGGATATAGCATTTTTCTCGAGCCAGGAAACAGTTCTCTGCTCCTACATCCATTCTAAGCACTAGCTTTCTGTTTTCTGTGTGTTCTTCTTAGGAGCTTTTTTTTTCTATTGTCACTTTGTTACAGAAACACATGAAAGTTTTCCTTCTACCTGATGGGGTCTGATTGTGCTTGAATAGACAGTAAGTTTTCACTCTGACACTTTAAATATTTTGTTGTAGCATATCTAACACGTGAAATATTGTATTTAATGAATATATACATTATTGAGTTATTGAGCTTTATAAAATTAGTTACACTTGCATCAATTTTTTTTTTAATATTTGTGAGACGAAGTCTATCCCTGAATAGTGTCAAAGTCCTTATCTCTCCCATCAGCCTCTGGTGCTGAGATTGCAGGAATGAGTCACCATTCCTTTTCCTCTATCTCTTTCTTTTCTTTCTTTTTTTTATATCTATCTATCTATCTATCTATCTATCTATCTATCTATCTATCTATCTATCTATCTACCTATCTAATTTTTCAAGACAGGGTTTTTCTGTGTAGCCCTAGCTGTTCTGGAACTCACTCTGTAGCCCAGGCTAGCCTCACACACAAATCACCCTGCTTCTGCCTGCCTTCTTGAGGGCTGCTATTCAGTCTGTGTGCTGCCTTCCCCCTACCTGTCTTAACAACCAGATGCTCCCAGTGTATTTGAAAGGTGTACTTGTCACCATCCCCATTCCCCATACTTCTCACCAGTGTCAGCATGACCCTGCCTCTCAGCAGTGTTAGTGTGATTACTCCTCTCAGCGTGATTCTACCATCTGTGTTTTTCACTCTCTGGATTTTTATTTTAACAAATAAACCTTTTAATTGTATAATGGCTTTTGGTGCATGTTATACCTTCTATTTAACTTATCATGCTTTAGTTTGGAATAGATATCAACTTGAAGAAGCTGGACATTTTTCTGACATTTTCACCGGCACTCTTTGGCAGTATTTTTCTAATATGCCTTGGTTTCCCCTCCCCATCCCAAGAAAATTGTTTCTTTTTGTTTGGGCAGCATATTTTTATGGGTATCATGCTGGTGTCTTAAGAGTCTCCACTAACGTAGATCTGACTAGCTGGCTATATGGGAGAAACATCATTGTTCAGAGTTCAGGAGGCTGGCAGTCCAGAATGAGACTGTGGTAGAGGTTACACCTGTCTGAACAAGGTGGGAGCAGGGCCACCTTGCTGCTTCCAGAAGCTAGAAGCTTGGTACTTGTATGGTCTATGGTCTACTTCTCTGACTGTGCCTCCATCCACTATCTGTGCCAGACCTTGAGTGGCATTCTTTTCTCTATGTTTCTGAACATATTTCCCACGTCCATAGGTGTTTGAATAGGTTTGGCCTCCATAGATTCATGTGTTTGAATGGTTGGTCCATAGGAAATGGCACTCTTAGGAGGTGTGGCCGTGTAGGAGTAAGTCTGGCCTTATAGGAGTGGGTATGACCTTGTTGGAGGAAGTATGTCACGAGGGCATGGGGCAGGTGAGGTTTCTATGCTCAAGTTCCAGCCAGTGTGGAACTGCAGTCCCCTCCTGGATGCCTATGGATCCAGGTTGTAGAATTCTTCACTCCTCCAGGACCATGTAAGTACCATAACAATAATGGACTAAGCCTCTGAACCTGTAAGCTAGCCCCAAAATGTTGTCCTTTATAAGAGTTGCCTTGGCCACCATTCTTCACAGCAATGGAAATTCTAAGACACTGACTCTTACAAGCACTTTAGTCATTCCAGTCATGTTAAATTAAGGACCTCTCTCATCCAGCATAACTTTATTTCCGAAAGGAGTCACATTAATGACTTCTTAGGTGAGGTTTAGATACCTTTTGCATTTTTATGGTAGGGAATGGAAGTATATAACACATTTCAAGCCTCATGTTTAATTTCTTTTCCTTCTTAGTTCTCTTCTATTTGATCTGCTTGCACACATGTAACACACACATATACAAACATGCACACACACAAGATAAAATCATAAATCTTTAAAAAAAAATTAAACCATCCATGTTGGGAAGAAAATCTGAGGTAAGAAAACTTTCAGAAACCTGAAGTCATTGGCTGTGATTTAGTTTTCCTCTGATTCACAACCAGAGGGTGGACTGTGGTGCTGGGCTGGTGTGTGAGTAGAAGGTGTATTATTTAAGTGGTCCTTCAGTACATAATGCTATTGAGAATACTTTTTCATTCTTTATCTGGAATCTTTATGATAATTTAAATATTTACAAGGAAGTTGGACATGGAGACAAGTTACATAGCTTTATTCTGCAGACACATTCCTTTCAAACCCTGCACTTCCGAGTGTGTACCCTGCATTTAAATATTGTTGGCAAGTAGGGAACAGAGGGGTATTTTCCTTTTAAATAGATAATTTTCTGCTGGGGAAAACCACTTAGCACTATAATAGTTCCCTGAAATGAATCACATGAAGTAGGTGGCTCAAGAGAAATTTGTTCTTTCATAGTTTTAAAGGTCATAAACCTGAAGGCAGCTCCACTGGGTTAAAACTGAAATGTGGCAGCGTTCGGTGTGGACACTTTGGAGAGTCTGGTGCTGGCTTCTTCCAGCTCCTGGTGACTATTGATATTATTTGTTCATAGCCACGAACATCAGTCTCTACCTCTCTTTTTAAAATCTTTCTGTGGAGAATCATCATTGGCTTTCTTCCTAGGACACACACACTTACAACTTATAGAAAATAATACTTTCCGTCTCAAGGTCCTGAACTTAAATGTATCTGCAAAGTCCTCCTGCTTGTATGGCTACCTTTACACATTTCAGGAATTAGTAAAACTCAAACCTTTGGGGTCATCATTAGCAATTATAGTAACTACACACACACACACACACACACACACAGAGAGAGAGAGAGAGAGAGAGAGAGAGAGAGAGAGAGAGAGAGAGAGAGAGGGAGAGAGGGAGAGAGAGAGAGAGAGAGAGAGAGAGAGAGAGAGAGAGAGAGAGAGAGAGAGAGAGAGAGATGAATAGGAATGGCTTCATAGATACATGTGCTTGAGTTCTAAGCCCATTGGGTGTGGCACGACTAGAAGTTATGACCTTGTTGAAGTGGTTTGAGGTTGTTGCAGAAAGTGCATCACTGTGGGGCAGGCTTTGAGGTCTCACATGCTCAATCTAGGACTTGTGTGACATTCACTTCTGCTGCTGTGGATCAAGATGTACAACTCTTATTAGTTTCTTTTTCAGCACCATGTCTGCCTGCAGGCCACCATCCTCCGTGATGATAATGAACTAAGTCTCTGAACTATAAGCCAGCCTCAATGAAGTGTTTTCCTCTATGAGTTGCTGTAGCCATGATATATCTTCACATCAAGAGAAATTCTATCTAAAACAACATATTTGTAAGTTTGTCAAAACATATTTTGAAACAGTCAGGAACTAGGCAATCCCTAAATCCACAAGTCATAGTGTGGATTAATAACCTGTGATATAGCCTCAAATCAGTGGCCCTAGCAGACTACACTAGCCAACTGGGATGGTTCTCACATATCTGCCTAAAAGAAAACAAGAGTGACATAGTAAGTTCTTGGTTTGGGCTCAAGAGAAATAAGCTCTTAAGAGATGTACAAAATAACAAAATCAAGGTGAATCCTGATTTGTAAAAATTATGACAATTGTTTCTCTATGACCTGGGAATGAAATATTATGACTGAAAAGGGCAAACAGGAGGAATTTGGGATACTGTCTAGACTTCTTGATTTGAGTATTGGTTTCCTTGATAAGCTTACATTGTGAAGATTAATTGACCTTCACTTCTCATAACAAATAAAATATAATACATAGAGAAAGATAACAGTTTTATCAGGACCAGACTACATCTTTAGGATAGTAAAGGGTCAGAAGATGAAGCCTTATCCCTAGGTTAGAGTCAGTTTCTGTGAGGTTGAGTTTACCTGAGCATAACAGACAGAGATGAAGTAGAGATCTACAAAGGACAAAACCACTCAAGTTCTTTGAGGAAATGTATTGATACAGAAATTAGTTGATGGATAAATGGTCAGATGGACCATTAGTTGAAGTTGAGAGAGGGTATAAAGGTCTGAAGTTCAATTAGCTAAACCAAAAACTGTAGTGACAATTTTGGTTCCTTTAAAAACACAGAAATATAAGAATGTGGTTTCATTTTAATCTCAGGTGTGGCATGTGGGGCTGTTTCAGAGTTCCACAGCAGCTGACTATGATTTGTCTCGTGCTCTAGCAGAGTCATAATTTTGCTATCTCCAGATAGTTTTTGCGAATGTTTGATATTTGGAATTCTGGAGGATTTTTCAGAGAATATATAAATGCTAGAGCCCTGATAGAAGGGGCTTGTTGGCTACTTGGTGGTTGGATGCTGTTGGTGGCTGTTTGTCAGATAGTTGTGTGCAAAGAGATAAAAGGAAGAAATTAGGTATCCAGACAGCAAAGATCAAACTTGTATCAAAGAAATCGAAACGGCTAATTAGCAGAAAATAGTCTAATGACATCATGATGCACTTTCCCCTCTATCCTTTTATAAAAAAAATATTTTTTTTATTTGTGGCTTTTATCTAGAGTTAAGAAGTTGAAAGAGAAGAAGAAGAGGAGAGGAGAAAGGTGGAAGAAAAAGAAAGAACCCACAAAGTAGCCAAAAGCCTGGCTACAAAGAACTATACAGTCTGATATAGTGGCCAATTAACACAAATAACATTTTTACTTTCACCTTCCCTTCCTTCCTTCATTTTATGATTGCTCCCTCCCTTCCTTTCTCTCCTCTTTCACATTTTTCTTTGAAACAGAGCTTTGTTATGCTGCTCAGGCTAATTTTGAACTCATGGTTCTCTGCACAGTCTCCTTGGTAGCTGGGATTACTAACATGGAACGTCATACTCAGTGGCACTTAGATGTTGACCATGTGAGACATGGCCAGTCCAAATAGAGATGTCCTTTGTCATTATGCAAAAACAAAACAAACAAACACATCTTTTCATATTGATTATTTGTTGAAATGGTAGCCTCTAGATAAACTGGGATAATTAGACAATTAATAAATTCTATATTTAAATTTTTTTAAAATTGAAAAGTATGGCTATTGGGACTGAAGAAATGGCCCAGCAGTGAAGAACACTTGCTGCTTTTGCATAGGAACCAGGTTCAGTTTCCATCACGTACATAGTGGGTCACACCCTTTTGTAACTCAAGATGCAAAGGATCTGATGCCCTCTTCTAGCCTGTGCCAGTCCTATCTGCACACAGTGTAATTATATGAATGCAGGCACACACACACCCATACATATATACATATATGTATATGTATTCATATACATAAATGTAGCGTTTCTGAAATGTGGCCATTGGGGGCTATGTAAATGATTATGTAGATAAAGATATTGTTGCTTAAGTGTGAGAAACTGAATCCAGTGCCCAAAACCCATGTAAAGCCAGATGTGCCAGTAATCTGAACACTCCAGCCAAGAGATGGGTGGTGAAGCCAGGAGAATCCTCAAAAGCTTTCAGGTCAGATAGGCTGGTGAACACAGTGAACAAGAGACCCTGTCTCAAAAAGATGGCAGGTGAAGAGTGACACTGGATTGTTCTCAGACTTCCACATGCACTCTGTGGCATGTGCATGCCCACTCTAACACATGTTCACACACCCACACATATACCATACACACATATACCACACACACACACACACACACACACACACACACACACACGCACATGCACATAACACATCCATACATATACCATACCCCTCACATAATATACCACATACACCACACACACACACACACATACACAGAAACACACACACTCACACACGCACACACACATGTACAGGTATACCAATTAAGTTCCTGATCTTCTCACTAATATAGGACTTGAACAGACCCTGATAGTTAGCCTTAGTGTAGGAAGATTTAAGGGACCAGGACTGAAGTGAAGAAAAAAATGTATTATTTCTAAGTTTGCATATCCAGGGGAAACTCAACTGTTCAGAATAGTGAATTCAAAACCAAGGAAGCCTTGATCGTCTAGAGGACATAAGCTCTGACAAACCCAGAGTAGAGACCACTCTAGTGGTATTTGAGAGCAGGTGAGATGTCACAGATTGAGCAGAGGCCAGTCCTAGGAGCCAAACATCCTGCAGATCCAGCGGAGTTTGTCACTTGGTGGCTGATGGCTTGGCGTCAATCTAGTTACATCATTTTGTTAGACCCAATTTTTACAGCTCTCAGATAGTCTTAGTGATAGGTCCGTCACTGAGAAGTTTAGTCTGAAATTATACATAAAGTGTGTAGCACAGAAATGGCTGGCATCATGCAACAGTTGCTTTGATTACTGATTCCATCACAAAGTAGAAAGAAACCACAACAAACAGTTAATAAAGCCTTGATCAGGAAATCTTTAAGGCTCCTTTTTTTTGCACATTCTTGAGATACTTTAGCCATGCCAAACCTCTGATTTCTTTAACAATTAATGAAGACAAACTCAGACACAGGTATCCAAGTCATAGGCTATCTCCTTCCCTTTGTGTACATTTAGCTGCAAGGAGTTAGTGTTAGATCTTTGAGAACCACATGTCCAAAGCCCCAGCAAGGACAATGCCTCTGCCCCTAGTCCCAGCTGCAGATGGCTACTCTATCAGTCATCCTCACAGCCTCCAGCACATCACTGTGGCATCCAAGATCTGTTTGGCAGGCTCACTGCAGGGTGCATGGAATCAGTGGAGACACACACTTAACTGTGATTGATGCCAGTCTTTTGACAATTTCTCCTGCCAGACCCTTCCATCATTTCTCAGCCATGTTTTCCTGACTGCCTAATAATGTCTCTGAATTATCACAGCCCCTCTATAGATGACTGGCAGAGATGTCTTTTGTCACTGCTGTGTTTGGAAGTGGTTTTGTCTAGCTTACCCCTCTTCCTTTCTTAACCTTGGATGCATCTTTTACATGTTGCTATCACCATTTCTCACATCAGGGGGCTGTTTCAAGGTAAACAGAATGAATATTATAATCAGCTTGTTCTGACATATGTTTGAAATCCATTTGCAATTTCCCACTAGGCTGGTAGGATGATTTTAAAAACATATTTATTTCTTTGTTTTTTTTTTTTTCTATGACCTATCACATTTTTAAGAATGCTACATTTCAGGCAACTTTAAATACTATGCTTTCCTGATGACTGACATGTGATGCTGATCAGGGAGGCCTTCCAGTGTCGACCTACGGAACAGAGTCTCACTTCTTCCCATCCCATCCCCACTCCTTAGCCTCTGCTGCATATCCAGAGCATGTGTGTTCTGTGAGCGACTATTAGCAGAGAACAAACTCAGATGGTTTTGTGAGTCCTCTGTTGTAGGGAGAAACCTGCAACTGAAAGTCAGAGAGAAGCAAAACTGAACATTTAGTTTGTCTTCTTTATTTGAACAATGAACAGCTCTGTTTTTGGATACTATCCAAAGAGACACTGAAAAGCAGGATAGACATGCTCACATACATCTCTATCATACCCAATATTCACTCAAACCCTCAACCCTATTTGGTCTCTACATATGTACCTGTCCTGGGTGGTTCATACCAATGTAATTACCATTTGTGGTCAGACTCCTTCACTTCACAGACTACATGCAAGCTTTCTTGTAGCGTATTGCTTGGATTTCCTTTTACCAACAAATATTATTCCTTCGCAGTGGATGCACTACATCTTATCAGTTCATCAGCTGATGGAGATTTGCATTATGAACATTTTTTTGCCACTCTAAATAATGCTACCATTATTTGCCTATAAGCTTTTGTGTGCATACTAATATGTTTCCAGTTCCCTTGGGTACCCGGGAGTAAACTGTAAGGTTATATGTCACTTGTCGGTATAAATTTTAATTAATTGTCAGACCATTTCCCAAGCAGCTGGACTGTTTCAATTTCCACCAGTCATGTGGTAGAGTTCCAGTTATATTCTTGTCAGCACTCATAATTATTGCTTTCATTCCAGCCATCTCCATAGGGATGAAGTGCCTTCATATGGTTTTGCTTTTGATTTCATTAATGTCCACTGATGAGCAGCATTCTTTTCATGTTCCCATTAGCCACTTATACCTCCTTGGAGAAATGTCTGTCTGAATCTGTTAATGTCTTTTTGTCATTGGATGGCTCATTATATATTTTTAATGTAAGCTACTTATAAGATATGTGATATGTAATTATTTTCCCATTGTCTTAGTCTTCTATTGCTGTGATAAAACACCATGAAAAGCAAACTTAGGGAAGAAAGGGTTTCTTTGGCTTACGTGTTTGGGGACTGTGATGGCTATTGCCAGGTGTCAACTTGACTATTTCTGGAATGAACTACAATCCAGAAACGGATGACACACTTGTGATCCAGATCTTGAGGCTGGAAAACACAGGTTTTGGATCTGCATCTTGACTTGGGATGAAGAGTGCTTTTGATCCAGATCTTGTGGCATAGAGGCCATGAAAAGTTTAGGCCTAGACATGGTGGTACAAGCCTTTAATCCTAGGAGACAGAGGCAAGCAGATCTCTGAGTCCAAGCCAGCCTGGGATAGAGCAATTTCCAAGAACAGTATAAACCCAGGTGTGGTGATACATCTGGGCCATACCTTCTGCTCGAGGCCTGCCTAAGGACAATGGAAGAAGGAATGCTCATTCTTCTTCACCTGCTTGCATTTACTTGCCAGCACATCTGTTGGAACTTACATCTTCATGATTCCAGTTGGTATAAAAGACCAGCTGAAACACCCAGCCTCCTTGGACTGAGTAGCCTCTAGATTCTTGGACTTTCAGTTTACAGCTGACCACTGTTGGCTTGGTTGGACTGCAGATTGTCAGTCATTCCAGTAATTTCCCTTAATATATAGAGATATTCCATAAGTTCTGTGATGCTATAAAACCCTAAGACAGAGACACAGTCCACTGAGAAAGACACAATCCACTGAAGTTTCGAGACGCAATTTGCTGAAGAAGGAACTCTAGGCATAAACCTGGAGGTAGAATCCTGAAAGCATGAAGCTGGAGGCAAGAACTAAAGCAGAGGCCATAGAGGTGTGCTGCTTACTGGTTTATTCCCTGTGACTTGTTCTACCTGCAGTATTATATCACTCAGGATAACCTGGCCAAAGGTGGCACCAGTCACAGTGGACCAAGTCCTCCCAATCATTAATTAGTAGTGAAGAAAATGTTCCACAAACTTATCAGAAGACCAATGTTATGGGGGCATTTTTTTTTCTTAGATTCCATCTTCCTGGATTGTATCTTGATTTCTACCAAGCTGGCAAACCCAATAAGCACACTCATTTTATTTTATATTCTCTCCATTCTTTCAGTTACCTACAAAATTCTTAATTTCAATGATATCCAATAACTCTATTTTTTCATTTATTGCTTATACTTCAGGTATAATGTCTAAGCAACGATTGCCTAGTGGTCATAAAGGCTATTTATTTAGGGGAAGTTTTTACTTCCCAACTTTCTTAATAGTTTTAAGAAACACTTTAATACATTTCCTCAGGTTGTAGAACCATAAAATTATTTTGTTGCTACTGTATAACATTGATTTTGCTACTGTTATAAATTGTAATATAAACATCTGATGTGCAGATATATGAAACGAAACCCCAAAGGGTTTGGAATGCATAGGTTGAAACAGCTGCAATTTAATCTTTTCTATTTAGTCTAGGATCCATGGAATTCAGTGTTATATATTATGTCTGGCAAGCATCCAGTTTCCCTCCCTCCATTCATCCTGCTGTCTCTCTATTTCTCTTCCCCTCTCTCTTACTTCCTGGGAAGTCATGAACCAATGTCTACAACTCTGTGATATTTTTATTATAGCTTCCCATGTGCTGGAATGATAGGCTTGAACCATCACACATAGTTCTGTGTCATGCGTTGTCTTGTATGTTTTGATGTTTAGTGAATACATAGTCATATCAGTTATATGTGGATGGATTAATTTCATCCTTATAGAATTAATCTTCACTGACTGGCAACTTATTGGTGTGCTGTTTTGACACTGCCTTTGATATAAATTGTATACGGTCTTATCCAATTACAGTCAGAGCCTTCAGAGACTTCTTTCGGATGGATTTTGATCCACTATCTGAGATTTGTTGTGATCCCAAGAGGCCCTTTTGCTGGGTTGCTTCTGGTAGACCAGAAGTCCCATGGTACAGCTTTTCACTCTCACAGAGCTTGTATATAGCCTCCTCTTCCTTGCCCCCACCAAAATCTCCATTGTTTCTCAGTGTTCTTAGACTTGAATGTCCTTAAACATTGTTTCAAATAGAGGCAATTGCTTCTGAAAGCTTCTGAGCTGGTGTTGACTCTTGCCTTTTCAAAAGCTTTGGGTACAGTCACTGCTAGACCAGCTAGAGCAGGGAAAACCCCTGCTGTTCTAGGCTGTATTAGCAGCACTATAACAATAGCAGTAATGGTACATTAAGGGAAAACTTATTTCCTTCAGCTCAAGAAAATAAAATCTCTAGCCTGGGTGGGGATCCAACATTATAATTGGGTAAATCAATCACCTGGCTGACAGACCACACCCCAAGAATGCAGAACCACCTGAAGCCATGTTAAAGAAATTGGGGGAATAATTATCCATTTAATGAGAAAATGTACTTTTCATTCCCCAATTCCTACCCTTTGCACAGCTGCTTACGGAGCAGTTTTGTAAGTCAGCCTGTTTTTTTCTGAGTTACTCAAAACGTGTTAACTCTTCATTTTCTTCTATTTCTGTCCAAGCATGCCTTCCATCGTACTTCAGGCTTCACTGTTTCTTATAAGCGCCTTTCCTTCCCTGTGGCTACTATACTCCTGTACCATCTTAGCAGCCTAGTTTTGTTTGCTTGCTTGTTTTTCTTTTCATCTTCCATTCTCCTCCAGGCAGCCTGCTAAGATGCACAGCTTATAGGTGTTTTGGTTTGTTCATTTGTTTGGTTGGTAGTTTAGTTTTTATTGTTTGTTTGGTTTGTTTTTCAAACTCTAGTAACATTATCCTTGAATTTTCTTTTGCATATGCTTTTAAGTTTTTTTTAATTATTATTATTAACAAGACTAAGCACCTCAAGAGGATATTCCAGTTTTCCTGGTTCCATGTGAGAACTCTAGAGGAACTTCCTAAATTTCTAGTAACAGTGTCTGGTATTTCAGCTCATCTTCTGTGTGTCATGAGGTAACATACCATACCACCTCCTAAAGCAGGAGCTGCATAAAGAAGTTTATCTGTGTCTTGTCTACATCATTTGTCCTGATCCAGAAGCCAGGTTCTAGGTGAAAAGTTGGATGCAGCAGTATTTCCTCTAGACAGTCATTACATAAATGACTGACCATCTGAGGGTCAAATCTAATATTCATTTGGTTTGGGGAAAATTTAGGCTTGGTCAAACTATTTCTGGTTAATAGGAGTTCTTCTGAACTGCCTTGGTGCCCTGAGGGCCCCTGCTGATACTGAAAGCTGAAGAATTTGGAGAGGCCCAGCACTCTAGTACCCCTTAGCAGGGTTCCAAAGCCCAATTTCTCTTAGTCAAACTCATGGACCTCTGAACCAGAAAACTCCAGCTGCTAAATGTCTGTCTTGTGTTTTATATTGTCTTTTTACTCTGTTTTCTGTTTATTGTCATTTTGATTCTGTTTCTTGTTTTTGTGTCTGTATGTGCCATCATACATTCTAATTCTAGGACTGAATAGATGAACCACAGGACTGAAACACTAGGTCAGTCCAGAAATGGTCGAGCTTTTGGGAGATGGGATTTGATGGCAATATGTCACAGAGTGGAATGCCCAGGGCCAGGCTGGGAACTCAGTTGGCAGCTTTGAAGAAAACTCCCCAGCCCCATGTGGGTTTCCTATTGCAGCTGATGCAGCTTTAGAACATAGACACCCCAGCTTCTGCACAGTGTGTGTGTGTGTGTATGTGTGTGTGTGTGTGTGTGTGTGTGTGTGTGTGTGTATGTGTGTGTGTCTGTGTTTGTATCTTGAGCTTATACTCCAGCCCACTACCTTTTAGCCATTTATTATGGAAGCTCATGATGCCACTCAGCTGATGATCTTACACTTTATTAAAAAGCTAGTGTTGTCTGTTTTATATGTATGAATAAATGGTGTATTTTGACTGGACTTCCTTCAATGTGAAAATGTACTGTGTAATTTTACTGTCTGTTTTGTATGACTTGTCTTCCTTGAATGTGTAAGCTTACTGTTTCTCCTCCCACCAATGGAGGCTCAAAATTTATCTCTGGGCTTTCTGGCCACTGAATTAAATATCGTAGGGATTCAAATGTCACTTGGATATGGATCATATAAAGGTTGTTTTATGATGTTCTACTTTATTGAAAAGGTAGCTCTGGAACTGAGTTAGGGCTTGCCCTTTTTGAGACCCAGTGATGTTTTTAGAGTCTCTATGTCTGGGGTCAAGAGCTATAACAGGGAGTAAAGAAAAAGTAAAACAGCCAAAGGGGTGCTTGGATTTATTTAATTGCCTAAAAAGATTATAAAAACTTTCTATGGTTAAAAAAAATCTGTAACCTCTATAACAGAAAATTAACTTAAAACTTATAACACAGGCTTGGTAATTGAAAATCTATGCACAGATAATCTCAAAGGAACCATATGGTATTTATAAGTAACACATGGCCTACTGGCATCCCTAGGCAGCCATGTGGCCAGCAGTCATCTTTCATAGTGTTGGAGAGGATGCCCTAAGGCTTCACCACCATCTTGATTAAGGGCAACCATTTGATATGGGTCAACCAAGGAGACAGCAACATGTCCTCAAGATATTTTGTATTGGGTTGGATTTTGTTTAATAATTCCTGTCCTGTCTTGAAAACAAGGTGTATAAAAGATAGGATTTAAAAACAAAGTTTGTTTAATGAGGTATTAAAGCTGTACTTCCAAGCATTTATATACAAGAGTGTACTTTGCTGGCAGACAATCTTTGTACCATAAGATTTACTTAGGTAAAGCTGGGCAGTGGTGGTGCACGCCTTTAATCCCAGCACTTGGGAGGCAGAGGCAGGCGGTTTTCTGAGATTGAGGCCAACCTGGTCTACAGAGTGAATTCCAGGACAGCCAGGACTATACAGAGAAACCCTGTCTCGAAAAAAAAAACCAAACCAAACCAAACAAACAAACAAAAAAAAGAGTTACTCAGGTGATATTGGTTTTAGAGACATTGAGTTATTTGCGCTGTTGGAGTTTGGCTTTGCCTTGTGTAGATATGTCTGTATCTGTGTCTTGTGAAATAAAAAAAGGTACTTTATTTTGATATTTTAAGGACACCGGAAAGAGTTTTAACTTCTCTAAAAGAAAAATTTGGAGCTTTACAGAAAAATTAAATTAAAAAAACCTAGATATTTTAAGGAATAGATTTTTTAAATATTTAAGTTTATAAAGCTATGAGACATTTTAAAGTTTATTAGGTATTTTATTATGATGTACTTATTAATATATGATCTTGATCAACAGAGAAGTAGAAGTCTAAAATTTAGATCCACAGCTAGGAGTACCAAACCTTAAAACACTAGAGACTGAGATATTTCTATCTTTTGATAGAGCAAGACGATGATGTAAGCAGTTTGGTAAAGGGTTTTCAACCTATGAGTTCTGACCCTTTGTGGGTCAGGAGATCCTTTCATAGGTTCAGCCTAGGACCACCTGCATGTCAGATGTTTGCATTGCAATTTATAACTATGGCAAAACTGCAGTTGTGAAATATCAATGAGAATAAGTTTATGGTTGGGGATCACTACAACATGGGGACCTGTGTTGAAAGGTCACAGTATTGGGAAAGTTGCAAACCTCTGGCTTAGAGAATGTCTCTCCTTACATAAGAGCTATTCAGGCTTAAAAGGTATGTTTATCTTCTTTGGCTCTGTGAGTTTTGTTAAGCTTTAACTATTTTTGATAAACTGAGTCATAAAAGAAACGTATATTCTGTAGTAGTGTAATATAAAAGGATCAGGAAAGTTCTCATTTTCTTTGTGGAGCATGTGTATGGTCTTATCTTGATGCTAAAAGACATTCAATTCAGAAGTTGGTATTTTCTTTTAAGGCTAAACTTAACAGAGATAAAGCTGTAAAATTATAATCTTATAAAGGCTAATATATTATTGTAAACTCTTAATGATAATTAAAATATACAAGTTAATAGTCACCTCAAAAAGGATCAAATTCTTTAATGTGTTCAGAACTATCCTTGTAATCACACTAAGTACTAATATAATTCATTATAGGAAAAGATTTATTTAGCCTCCTGTATATGTTTTTAAGTTATAGCATAAAGCAAGTAAAAAAAAAAGCAAGTGTTTAACTTATATGAATTTAATAGATAACGGTCATCAAACTTTTCAAAGATCTGTTCAATATGGCATTTAAGATGTTTAAGCTTACTGTGACAGACAAGACTCTGGCTCCTAGTAGTGCCAGGGTCTTCCAGAATCTCTACCAAGATGGTGCATAACAACAATGACGCCAATGTGGAAACTCTAACCACTGGAGAGGTCTGCCTCAAATGCCTAGCCTGTTTCCAGGACCCAGCCTAAACTATGAACAAGCAGGACACTGGAGAGTTAATTGCCCTACTTTGCCTAGACAAAGTAAGGTTAGTACCCCCATGTTCTCCTCCACAGGAAAGACTCTTATCTTCTGGGCATGATGGCCAAAGACTGATGCTGTCCTGGTACCTCTGACCATAACACCATGAAGATCACAGGAGCCTGGGATGGCCATCTAGGTAATGGATTGATACACAGGTCATTTGGATTATACTTCCTGCTATAATTTATTTACTCAGGTCTCTGATGACTGTGATGATTTGGCCAACTATAGCTTTGCCATTTTAGCAGGCAACCAGCTTTTCCTTCACTGCTGCAGCTACTGTGTTAGTCCATTTAAAGCTACTAGGTCTCTTATTAAAAAATGGCAGATATGTTTGTCTTGCTAACAGACTTCATACTAAGTGATAAACGGCTTTTAGGTGTAACTTTTCACTAAAGGACCATATTTTCCAATAACTGTTCTGAAAAATAACTACTCATGTCTCTAATAAATGATTAGATGAAAATAAAATGTTCTAAGATATATAAAGGTCTGAAGATATGAAAACTTAAGTTAGTTCTGATGGTATAAGAAAATGATTAAAGATATATAAAAATGGGAAATATTTTAGACTACTTCCCCCCTTCTATGCTATCATTATACTAAGATTTCAAAGATTCAAAGATTGAACATTGATAAATGGAGTTCTCGTAAGCTGGGAGAGCACTATGTATTATTCAGTTACAAGCTCAAGAGTTTAAATTTCCTTTGTTCATCTTCTAAATATAGACTTAAAGATACTTCTCATTGGGCTAAGAACTTATCTGGCTCTCTAGACAGAGGAAAAATATTCATGCCTTTTAACCCAAAGCTATATTTTTTTGCTAGGACTACTTAAAAGGCATAAGTCTATTCAAGTAAGGTTACAATGTGGATTTCATTAATATATCTAGTACTTTTTATCTCCTTTAGCAAATTGAAAAATTGATGTAATCTTCGTGGCCTTAAAGCAGTCTTAAGGCTTTGATCCACCTGTCACAGGTCAAACAGTCCCCAGAGAAGCGCAGCCTGTTTCCTTACCTGTCTGTTCTTAAGGATGGGATCTCTACCCTGGTCTTGAGACTCCTCCCCTTCCCCAATCACTACAGCTATGGGCCTGCAAATTATGGATGTAAGGTTTTCTTTTAAGTTCCTAAGTTTTAACTTCTGTCCCTAGTCGGTATTTGTCGTAGCAGATTTCCACTTGGTTGACAGACACCATGTAGGGATCACCTGTGGACTGCGAACTGCTGAGCAATGAACTCTGAGGAAATCTGATGTAAACAGTCCAGTTGATATGATTGCTCTATGTCCCTTCAGCTGGGTCAGCTAACCAGATAGGGACAAAATGGAGACAAAATGGCTACCGAAAATGCCATTGACGTACCAGGAAAGTGGGTAAGTTCAGATCCCTTACCTGAAATATTTCTATATTATGATAGGGCACTTGTCCTGCTAATGCCGAACAAGGAGGTATTCCATGACTGTAAGAGAAAATTAATTACTATTTCTCTATAAACCATTTAGGATTATATCCTGCCTATACTCAAAGAAACACTTCAGAAACAATGGAAATAAAATAAATGACGGACTCTGTACATTTCTAGGCTCCCCCCTAGAGAGTTACTCTCCTTTGTCCCTTTTGCTAATGCTAATTACTATTAGCCTCGTATCACTGATGACTGAACTACTAGATAATAATTCCTGTCTGGGCACCATTAAGCTGAGGGTTATTAGACCTCTTTATCCTTACCAAGACTTCTGATTTCTGCATTCAAGTTCATCTGAGTAAGTGTACTTACTATTCAGAAGAAGGAGGCTGAGAACATTTAGAAGTTTTATACCAAACTTGAACAACCAGACTAGCCAAGGTGTTGACACCCATAATAGTAGGTTTGGGAATAGAAAGATCTGTAGGACTAAGAATTGCTACACTTGTGATCAAAACTTTAAGCTCCAGTACCAACAGTTTTATCAGTATTTATCCTAGCTAGAAACATCCATCAGCAACCTGGCTTCCTCTCTGGATGCCCTGGCAGAGGTTGTATTACAGATCTGAAAGGGACTTGAGCTCCTCTGCATGCAACAAGTGGGGCTCTGAATGGCACTTAGAAATCAATGTTGTTTTTATGCAAGTCACTCAAGAATCGTCAGAGAAAGATTGAGTCTAGTTAAACAAAGAATTAAGAAAAGAGAACAATTAAGTTCAAACATAAAATTGGTGTGAGCTCCTGTTTTCCTGGTCTTCATAATTACACCTTTCTTAGTGCCTTGGTAGGTAGCTCATTTGTATATTTTCCTCTCCCTCACTTGAAGATCATGTCTTCTGAATGCAATTATCAAATTTATAAATTAACAACTCAACACCATTAAATGAATGGCCCCAAGGAGCCATTATGAACACTTGAACAGGAGCACCTTACCCTCAAGAGACTGGAGGCCCCAGGGAGTTTAGAGGTCTGGTGGGGTGGGGTGGGGGTGGGGACATCCTCCTGGAAACAGGTTGAGGGAAGGAGGCATGGGATGTGGAACAGTCAGAGGGTGGACTATGAGGGGAATAAAATCTGGAGTTTAAAATAAATAAATAATGTAAAAGAAGAAGATGATGCTCTCTAATGATTTGGAGATCTCACTAAACAGGCGTAGAGAATATTAAGTGCCAGATGATTCAGTTTTCCCTTTCTCTTTCTAGTTATACATAACATTAGTCTCTAATTATGTCCCAAGCTGAAGGTCAATTTGTTTGCTTATTTTAAATTGTTCTTCTGTAGCCTTGTGATGCACACATCATAAATTGTTTGCATTGTCTCGTGAAATGTTCCAAGAATTGACCATAAAATATTTTGTGGTATGTTCTGGTAACGGTCTGACTATAAACCTACGTGTACTTTTTCCATGATCACAAAAACAGCTGCAAAATTCTACTTTTGATATCACTTGCTTGCTTGTTATAAAAAGACCCTCCTCCTCTAATTAGTCTAGGCCCAGTCATTCTCCTACCCAGGGAGACTGCAAGTTTGGCCTGATCATAATTTATTTTTAACCTTGCAACATCTTGGAGTTAGCTCCTAATTTTTGACACCATGACAAGAGAACTAAAGAAGAAATAGGAGGTGGCTTAAGGACTATAATAAGAACTTTTAAAAAACCCAGCACATAGTAGATTTTCATTCATTCCTTACACCCAGGGATATTGGCTTATACCTGTAACACTTGCATTTGGGAGGAATGGTTGATCATGAAGACAGCTATGAGATTAAGGTCACCTTAGCTACATAATGCGTTGCAGGCCAGGCTGGGCTAAAATATGAGACATTAGTTTCTTCATTTCGAGTTTACTATTAAGTTAGTTTACAGCTGCTTTGAAAGAGGAAGGGACATAGCTCAGTTGGTAAAGTGCTTGCCAGACAAGCAGAGTGGCACAGCTATGTTCCCCAGAGTCAGCATAAAAAAATGCTGGATAAATCCACTTATCAGTGAGTGTATATCAAGTGAGTTCTTTTGTGATCGGGTTACCTCACTCAGGATGATATCCTCCAGATACATCCATTTGCCTGAGAATTTCATAAATTTATTGTTTTTAATAGCTGAGTAGTACTCCATTTGTAAATGTACCACATTTTCTGTATCCATTCCTCTGTTGAGGAACATCTGGGTTCTTTCCAGCTTCTGGCTATTATAAATAAAGCTCTGCTATGAACATAGTGGAGCATGTGTCCTTCTTACCGGTTGGAACATCTTCTGGATATATGCCCAGGAGAGGTATTGCTGGATCCTCCAATAGTACTATGTCCAAATTTCTGAGGAACCACGAGACTGATTTCCAGAGTGGTTGTACAAGCTTGCAATCCCACCAACAATGGAGGAGTGTTCCTCTTTCTCCACATCCTTGCCAGCATCTGTTGTTACCTGAATTTATCATCTTAACCATCCTGACTAGTGTGAGGTGGAATCTCAGGGTTGTTTTGATTTGCATTTCCCTGATGATTAAGGATGTTGAACATTTTTTTCAGGTGCTTCTCAACCCTTCGGTATGCCTCAGTTGAGAATTCTTTGTTTAGCTCTGTACCCCATTTTTAATGGGGTTATTTTAATTTCTGGAGTCCAGCTTCTTAAGCTCTTTGTATATATTGAATATTAGTCCCCTATCAGATTTAGGATTGGTAAAAATCCTTTCCCAATCTGTTGGTGGCATTTTTTGTCTTAATTGCAGTATCTTTTGCCTTACAGAAGCTTTGAAATTTTATGAGGCCCCATTTGTCAATTCTTGATCTTACAGCACAAGCCATTGCTGGTCTGTTTAGAAATTTTTCCCCTTTGCCCATATCTTTAAGGCTTTTCCCCACTTTCTCCTCTATAAATTTCAGTTTCTCTGGTTTTATGTGGAGTTCTTTGATCCACTTAGACTTGAGCTTTGTACAAGGAGATAAGAATGGATCAAGTCACATTCTTCTACATGATAACCACCAGTTGTGACAGCACCATTTGTTTAAAATGCTGTCTTATTTCCACTGGATGGTTTTAGCTCCCTTGTCATAGATCAAGTGACCATAGGTGTGTGGGTTCATTTCTGGGTCTTCAATTCTATTCCATTGATCCATTTGTCTGTTGCTGTACCAGTACCATGCAGTTTTTTTATCACAATTGCTCTGTAGTACAGCTTGAGGTCATCCATGGTGATTCCACCAAAGGTTCTTTTATTGTTGAGAATAGTTTTTGCTATCCTAGGTTTTGTGATATCCCAGGTGAATTTGCAAATTGCCCTTTCTAACTCAGTAAAGATTTGAGTTGGAATTTTGATGGGGATTGCATTGAATCTGTAGATTGCTGGCAGGATAGCCATTTTGACTATATTAATCCTGCCAATCCATGAGCATGGGAGATCTTTTCATCTTCTGAGATCTTCTTCAATATCTTTCTTCAGAGACTTGAAGTTTTTATCATACAGATCTTTCACTTCCTTAGTTAGGGTCACACCACGATGTTTTATATTATTTGTGACTAAGATACAATTTGCAAAACACAAGAAAATCAAGAAGGAAGACCAAGGTGTGGATACTTCATTCCTCCTTAGAATAGCGAACCAAATACCCATGGAAGGAGTTACAGAGACAAAGTTTGGAGCTGAGAGGAAAGGATGGACCATCCAAAGACTGCCCCACCCTGGGATCCATACCATAATCAGCCACCAAATGCAGGCACTATTGCATATGCTGGCACAATTTTGCTGACATGACCGTGATATAGCTGTCTCTTGTGAGGTTATGCCAGTGCCTGGCAAATAAAGAAGTGGATGCTCACAGTCATCTATTGGATGGAACACAGGGCCCCCAATGGAGGAGCTAGAGAAAGTACCCAAGGAGCTGAAGGGGTCTGCAACCCTATAGGTGGAACAACAATATAAACTAACCAGTATCCCCGAGCTTGTGTCTCTAGCTGCATATGTAGCAGAAGATTGCCTAGTCAGCCATCATTGGGAAGAGAAGTCCCTTGGTCTTGAAAATGTTATATGCCCCAGTACAGGGGAACACCAGAGCCAAGAAGTAGGAGTGGGTGTGTAGGGGAGCTGGGCGGGGGGGGGGGGGGGAAGGGCTATAGGGGACTTTTGGGATAGCATTTGAAATGTAAATGAAGAAAATATCTAGTAAAAAATTGAAAAAAAATGCTGGACATAGTGGCATGCACTTGCAATCCCAGTGATGGCATTGTGGAGGTAGGGGGTCCTAGAAACTCCCTGAGTAGCCACTGTGGCCTACTTGGCAAGTCCTGGGCCAGTGAAAGCCCTTGTCTTAAAAAACATGAATGGCACTGAAAGAATGATACCTGAGGTTTCCTTCTGTTACACACACACACACACACACACACACACACACACACACACACACTCAGCATAGTATATGGCTTTTGTTTAACATTTATTTATGGTAGTTTAGCTGGAGAAAATGTCACCAACCCAGGCACAAAGCCTTTTAATAACCTCTAGTCATTTTTCATTTTTAAAAGAGCAAAACTTTACTCGCTCACATTCTATACAAAAGCAGGCAATGGTCTAGATTGGTCCTGTGGGAAACAGTTTGACAGTCTGTGCTCTATAGAAATGGTGCTGAGTGCCATGTCACTTGAGACACCTGCCTTACAATGCAGCTGTCGCCCCTCTTGGGTCAGACTTTGCATTCCTTTGTCTGCTAGGGGTGAAGAGTTATACGAACATGGGTGGATACTCCCTTCCTTATCTGAAGGCCTTCACTATTAGTGACTAATGAGAAAGGAAGGTAAGGGCTATAAAGATGTAACTCAGAGCTCAGCTGTTCTGAACAGCACCTTTGCCTTCTTCGAAACCTGCCATTGTTCATCTGTTTCATTATCTAAAACCTCTGTGAGGGTTGATTGGCCGTTTCTTCAAAGAGCCAGGTCACTAATAACTTTTTAAAGATTACTTTTAATCTTTACTTATGAGTGTGTGCATGTAAGTGTTCATGTGCATGAGTATGCTTATGTGTGATACAAATCCATGGAGGCCTGAGAGCGCATCAGATCTCCTGGACCTGGAATTACACGTGGTTGTAATCTGTTAGAATTGGGTGCTGGGAACCACATTCAGATTCCCTGGAATAGCAACACACACTCTCAACTACTAAGCCATTTCCCTAGTATATAATTTTGGGGTTTTGTTTGTTGGCTTATTTGAGACAGAGTCTTAGCTGACCTAAAACTCACTGTGTTGACCAGGCTGACCTCTAACTTGCATGGATCTTCTTGTTTCTACATCCTGAATCTTGGAATTACAGATGTAGGGCATGGCTTCTTAAGTAATCTCTGTAGTCATTTCGTTGGAACTTGGATGAACAGCTGCTAGAGTGCTTGCATCATTGTCTGGTGAGGTCGTGGGGGTTCAGACAATCTGAATTCTGTAGGCCCAGTGACCTGGTGGCCCCAGCTCTAGAAAACATGAAGGAAGGAAAGAGCCATTACTCATACTTCTCAAGAAAATCATTTCAGGAGACAAATCATTACTTCATCTTCTGTCAACAGCGCCACCCTTCAGATTGTCAGTCGGTTTTGCCACTGGGTCCCCGGATTTAGTAATTAGGAAGATACAGCTCTATGGGGTCAGATGGCAGTGCCCTCTCCTGAAGTAATGAACAAACATCAAATGAACTCAGCTTATGTCACCTCTTCCATAGTTGAAAGGTGGGGGTGGAGTCAGTACAACTGAGAAGTCTCTCACATCCTGTGAGAAGAAAGGACAAAGGAGACACTGTACTTTCCCAAGAAGTCCTATTTCAAATCAATTCACTAAACCAAGTTACAACCTTTGCCAAAACTGGAAGGGATTACATCATATAGACAGAAACCCAAGTCAAGATGGTCCGACTGATCTCCCACCCACCACAGTCAAGGCCTTTCTTGGGAGAATGCATCTTAGGACTGGAAGTTCTGATATTTTAATAGTTGCCTTTTCTAGATATGGTGCCTACTTCTCCTTGAGTTGCCAGGAAAACCTGTTGTTTTAGAGGAGAGCTCCTGATGCAAAAATACAGAGGTGGCTCAGGGGTGAATCTGGGTTTCTCTTCAGCAATTTCTATAGGAAATATTTTGACCCTGTGTAAGCATGCCTAACCCTAAAATTTAGACAGCAGTCTATTCTCTACCTTCATAGCAAATCCAGGAAACATACTCTTTCACTAGTTGCTGGAACTAAAGTAATATCTCTTCCAGCCAAAGTCACATTTCTCTGACTCCCTCCAACCACAAAGGTAAAAGAACAGTAACTATAGAACAACACAGCACCTTCCTACCAAGTTGTAATTCCAAACCTACAAACCAGGTTTACAAAGAAAATATTATCCAGGGAATGAACTATTTCTTTGTGACACTAGCTCATGAACAACAAACCCAACAGACCAAGATTCTTTAACAAAATGAATGTCTCAAACACTGTTGAGCACCATTCAAAGCTCTAAGTCTGACACCCTAGAACTTCTGGGTCCTTGACGTGTTGAAAGGATGGGGTGAGCCTCCCAGATGCCTCACTAACTCTGAATATAAGTCTCAGTCCTGGGTGAAGACAGCCCAGGATTTCCAAGTCTTCAGCACCGCTCAAATCCTTGGTATCAAGGGACTATCTTGTAAATGGAAAAGTTAATTTGATATAAAAGACTTAATAAAAAATAGAACAACGAAAATCCTTTTTAATCACAGTGCATGCTCAAGATACCACTTAGAGTGAGAAATTTTCAATCTCAACCTCAGGCAGTGGGTGTTAAAATTGCTCTCTAATTTTTTCCAGTAAATATATACCTGTCTCTCTACACCAAACACTGAACAAGACTCTTGTACACTGATGGAGAGAGGTATGCTTCTCAATGACAGGAAGGACATATTGCCATACAGAACACATGTATGCAATTCCCTCTACTATTAGACAGAATCCAGCATATACTAACTGAAAACACAAACAAAATGCTGCATGTGGAAGTGATAATAATGACAACAAAGAAAAGAGTGGTTATGGTCTGTTAATAACATGAAACTGTAGGACACTGGGTTTAGTGACAGTCTTTGTAATATTGTGTCATCTGAAGAATCTCAAGTAACAACATCCTATCTGTTCATTTCATTCAAGAGAGGTAGAAGGAGAAATAGCCAGGTGGAACTGGAGCGACTTCACAGAGGAATATTATTTAAGCCATAACCTGAGATTTTGAATAAAATGGGTGAGAGAAGACAAGGGGACAGAGAAAATAGCATAAGATAGAAAGAACAGAAGAATAATAAGCAAAATTAAAGGAGTAATTCTGCCAAGAACAGGGATAGGACAGCATTAAAGAGGAAAATAAAATATAGTGTACAGTGGAATACTATTCAGTCATGAAGAACATTAAATCCTGCTATTTGGACAGTATGGATAGACCTAAAGAAAATTATGTCAACTGAAAGAGGCCAGACCCAGAAAGCAAACCTTGCTTGACCCTATTCATAAATGGAATCTTAAAAGAGTTAACCTTAAAGAAGTTGATAGTGAGGTTATGGTTACCAGAGGCTGAGGAAACAGGCAGAAGGGAGGAAAGGAAGATGTTGACCAATTTCCAACATTATTGTTTAATGAAACACATACATTCTGGAGTTCTGTGTCACAGTAGTGTGACTATAATGAACAACAATATATCTTATATCAAAATAGTGAGATCAGAAGAGATGAATTTGAATTCACTTACACAAAAAGTACTTAAAGTAGATGTGAGTCAAACATCTCAGAGTAGCTGATATAAACATATAAAATATTGAAAGAGGAAAAAATCTATACTCAACATTTAAAATTCTCAGAGTGACATCACACAGCAAATATCAAGTCCAATGCTAGAGGTGAGCTAGGAGAACCAGGCTCAGAACCAGGCATACAGTTAGTTGTCCTTCTGCTGGACTGCATCAATTTATATTTGTTTTTCCTCCTGGGGAAGGCATTCTTATTCTTTTTGATTCTTTAATCTGTTTCATAATCCTTTCATTCTTCCTGTAAATAGAAAGGAAGTGCAGTCATAGCTAACGAACGGGCTGGCATGCCAAACAAAAGGCTGACATGTGAGAGAAAATGTCCAGCTTGTCAGCACATCATGGAAGCCAAATCACCTCTCACACATAGCTACAGGTAGCAGACCCAGGACATCTTGGAACTCAGCATTTCTGAGTTAGAGGAGCTCACTTACCTTTGGTGAACATCTGTTTTAGGGTGTAGCAATTTACCTCACTTAGACTTCCTGACTCTCTAATGTGGTAGTAGTATTACAGTTTTACAGATAAGAATATTTATAGGAAAGTAGGCAAAATAGTTTCCTAAATAAAGGCCCCCAGTTTAGCAATGGCAGATTCCTTTTTTTTAAACCCCTTTCTGATACAACTCTTATGTTCCTTTAATTATGATATGTATGTTGCTTTCATGGGATGTAGTAGTCATTTAGGATTTTTTAGTAAGGAATTTTGTGTGTATCACACACATACACACACACACACACACACACACACACACACACACACACACACTATGCACGTTATATAATGGGACTAATCCATTTACTTAGTGAAAAACATGGGTAAGTATGGAGTCAGCTAGTCTCTGGTATCTCATAGTAACTTCTCACATGTAAATACTCAAGAAACCTTAAAGCAGACAGCAGACCTAGAAGCTTGGCTCAGTTTCCCGCTCTGTATTGGCTTATTTCATGAAAAGTTGGGAGTGCTATATAAATAACCACGCAGTTTTTAAGTTTGTTGCTTTTAAAGATGGTCTGACAGGCCTGGAGAGGTTGTTCAGCAGTTAAGAACATGTACTGTTTTCCTAGAGTACCCAGGCTTGACTTCCAGCACCCACGTGAGCTAGCTCAAATGGCCTGTAATGTAAGTCCAGCTCTAGGATGTCCTGATGCCTCAACCTCCTAAGGCTGTTGCAACACGAGACAATGCAGGACACTTATAAAACCTGAGTTGAGAGTCTACATGGCTATCTGCTGTCTGCATGTGGAACTTGCCCAAAGCATGCAGCCCCGAGGCTCACCTTTTTTTTTTTTTTTTTACCTTTTATATACAAAAATCTTATCCTGGTTGACACGCTTCTATTAGTGAGAACAGTTAGAGAGAATCAAAACTACAGAAGCCAAAAAGCAAAATTAGTACATTTAGGGACTTCCTCAGATCCAGGAGCTATGGACTGTGTCTTAGATGGATTAGGTCTTTGTTCCCATTTTGGGAGGTTTGGCCTATGTACTAGGTTCTAAGTTCAGAATGGTGCCTCTAACATAGCACAGTTGTGTTAAAGTCATAGGACCTGTTACTAGGCGCCTATACTCACATACATTTTCCTACATACAGATGATGTAGCCATATCTTATGTCCAAATCTTCCTGACCCCCTGTGAAAACTGAGAGAAACTCTTCATGTCCAAGATTAACATGTAGGTGACAAATTGTTTCCATGAATATGAATGAATTACCTGGTAGAGAAAGCCACCAAGAGCTATGTAACTTGATGGAGCAAACAAATCTGTGACAAAAGCAGAATCAACCTGACTTTAGGGACCAGGTAATTACGGCTGCTCCAATTGCAATTTACAGTTGCACCAGAGAAGGAGAGTCTGGAAAACAAAGAAGCCAAGGAGACAATACAGTGTGGAACAGAATGGAAAGGGCTAGGGCATTCAGAGGAAAAGACTTCTACCTTTGAAACTCAAACAGGTATCAAATAGAACAAGTCTAGTATGTGGAATTCATGAAGTTCTTCTCCGACTCCCCCACTGAACACACAGGAAAAATCATTTCATGAAAAATGATCCAGGGACTGTGCAGAGGTCACACTGCTATGAAGTGACAGGACAGAGGGACTAATGAATGCAAAAAAAGACTCTGCAGAAACTTAAAATACCCTAGGAGACATACCAGTAACAGAGATAGAAAAAAAAAATCCAGAGGTGTGTGTGTTTGTGTGTGAGTGTGTGTGCGTGCACGTGTGCATGTGCGCGCGCACACGCACGTTCACACACAGGAGAATGCAGGTGCTGATGATAGCTAAGGGAGTTGAAAGTAATGATGAGCTACCCACTGTGGATGTAAGAAATCAAACTCTGATCCCCTGGAAGCACACATGCTCTTAACCACCAAGTCACCAGCCTCAGGTTTGTATCTTCCATCAGAAGCACTGCTGAAAAACTCTTGGCATCTTCCAGGATTCTTCTGTTTGGGGAGAGCCTGGTTATAAGTGTTTTTCTCCCTGCCTGAATCTATGTGCTAAAAGATTTCATTTTCTTTTTTGATGAGGGAAAGAACAAACATCAGGATGTCAATCTTGGAAAAGTCAAAACTGTCCAGACATCAGGAGGTGTCTGATGGAAGGATTTTGCCTGAGAGCAGGTGTCTTGAAGAAAGTTCAGAAAAAAAAAAAAAAAGAGTTTGATTTGATGAGAAGGAATTCTCAGCAGAGCCCACTGGATGAAGTTCTAGGACTCCTTCAGTTGCATTATTGGGCCTGGCACTCCAGTTATAGCTTTGGGGAATGAAACCAATGGAGTTTTGAACTGGAATAGGTGGCTGCTGGTTATCTATAGAATGGACAGCCCTATACAATGGATCCAGCTGTATTTAACTAAGGCTCCTGGAGACTGAATGCAGCAGTAAATTGAGAAGCAGATTAGAGCCCAGCAGGTGTAGAGATGTGCTTTAAATGGTTTGTGCCTGCACCTGCTTCATTTTGCCCAAAGAAGAGACTTGATAGCTGGCCCAGGATATGAAGCCCTGAATATTTCAGGAGTGGAGAAGATAAAGAAATCCAGGGGAACTCTTGGCTTTTATGATCCATAGACAAACTCTGAACATGAGATGAAAGTTAATTTGATTTTGTCTGATATTTTCTCATGGTTAAAATTAACGTATGCACTTTGGGAAAGAAGACCATATAGACGAAATATTCTTCCTAGAACATTATGGCAATTGTTTTGTGACATCAACATGTTCCATTACCAATGATATTAGCCTTGATCATTTTATTAGGACTTGTATTAGTCAGAGTTATCCAGAGAAATATAGATAAAGAGCATAACAGAGGGAGGGAAGGAAAGAAGGAATGAAGGGAAGGAAGGAGGGAAGGAGAGAAAAAGAAAGGAAGGAGGAAAAAAGAGAGAGGAAGGGAGGAAGGAAGGAAGGAAGGAAGGAAGGAAGGAAGGAAGGAAAGAAATAGAGACAGGATTATACACTCACAAATATTAATAAATCCAAAGATTAATGGGTCAAGCAAGCTAGAAGCACAAGACAGGAAATGATACTGCTTTAGTTCAAATTTGATGGATGGAAAAGCAGCAGAGCTGATGGTAGCATCACTACTGTGGGGGTAGTGAGTCAGAAGCCATGCTTTTGTTAGAGTCCAAAGGTGGAAGCCAGTGCTTGAGCTTGAAGGAAGTCAGACAAACCCATTCCCCCTGTTGGTTTGTAGGAACTTACCTTATTCTACCTACCAGTTCAAATGTTAACTTCAACTTAAATGACTCTTGCACACGCAGAATAGTGTTTGATCAAATAGATGGATATTCTGTGGTCCAGCCAGGTTGACACATAAAATCAATTGAAACAAATAGAATCTGGTTTTCACTGTGAAGTTACTACTTCTATGATATAATAAGCACACTTGATGCAGGCACACATATGTTGGGATTATGAAGACATGGAAAGAAAAAAAGATTCCTAAAAACTGGAGAAATAACAATCTGTTGCAGGTGGAGTTACTAAATTGAATTCTGGAATGCAAAATAAATTTTTGTGAGAAGACTGGTAAAGTTGACATATGAGCTAATAGATAGTGTTGCAGTATGTGATTAATGCTACTTACATTGACCCAGTGGCAGTGGCATGAGTTCCTTGCTACCCACCCCAGTGTTCTGAGTTCTTGAATGAAAGTCACACACACACACACACACACACACACACACACACACACACACACACACACACAAATACAAACACACACACACACAGTCTTATATCTTAATATGCTTTTAACAGTTCAATGGCTGGACACTCCAAAACCTCCATGTGGGTAACACCTCTCCTCTGATATTCCTGAGTTATTACTTATGAAAATCCATCCTAGCTGCCCTGATCCAGGCCTTCAGCCCTACTGGGTCATGATCTCTGACTCTTACATGTTGGATGACTCCCTGTCCTGCACCTCTTAGGACTGGTCCTTACTCCTTTTCTGGCAATGGCTGTTCTGAATCCTCCTTCATCTCCCAGTCTCCTTGTCCATGAATCCTAAAGTACTGCCTCTGTCTCCATGCCCAGCCATTGGCAAATGGCAACTTTATCTACCAAGAACCAACTGGGGCAGGGACCCTCAGCATCTTACATGTGGATTCTTATGCAATTTTGGGAACCTAATTTATATAATACAAGCATTAGACCAAATCCACAACAAATAGCTCCTGATTTTTAAAGTTATTATCACTGCTTACACGCATTTGTATGTGTGTGTGTGTGTGTGTGTGTGTGTGTGTGTGTGTGTACATGCATGCCTGTGGAAGCCAGAGGACAACTCTCAGGAGCCCGATCTACTCTCTCCTTCTACTCTAAGACAATCACTTTCACCTCCATTTTGCTGGTCCTGACATCTAGATTTTGTCAATTTCACTATGTTTATATAGAGTGTTAATATGGAAATAAGGTGTGTGAGGGATGTGTAAAGGCTCCCTGCAGATCTCAAAACTTGTTTGAAAATTAAAAAAAAAATCATAATTTCCCCCACATTCGTATACCACACACTATGGAACATTCTAGAGATCCCTCATCTCTGACCATGCATGTTTTCTAGCCATGGATAGTGGATAGAGAAGCTAAGCTGTTAGTGCTCCACAAAACCTTATCTGATGAAGGATACCTTATCCAGGCTTCTCCTCCCCTCAACAGAAGTCAGCAGACCTGTCACATTCCCCACAGCCCGTCAAGATTCTCAATGTGCTTGAAACTCAGTTGTCACAACAGTCATAACCAGCGGAATTCTACAAAATATTTAAATGGTGCTGAATAATAGACCCCAATTAATAGCAGTTGCTTGTCTCTACTATTGCTGATATGAAGATATTAGTGTAATGTTACTGAGTGCAGAGTTTAGAAGACATCTGCATGATGTTCTCCAAGCATGTGCTAAAACAGATGTTGGTCAAATCACTGATGGGATAATGACTATTTTTTTTATACTTTTTTGGGGAGTGTTGGGGCTTGAGTTCAAGGCCTCATACATAGTAGGTAAGCAGTATGCTGCTAGACAACATCTCAAGCTCAACATCTTTGCATTTTAAAAACTAATTTAATGAAAAGTGCTATGTAGCTATGTTCCATATACTGCCAATTTAGTCAGTGTTGATTTTATACAATGGTGGTCTCATAAGATCATAATGGGTATGGAAATCTCCCCTCACTTAGGGTGTCATGGTAATTGTGACATCATAATGCAGAATTCAGTGTGTGGCAATACTGCCAGTCTTGTAACAGCCTAGCACACATAACTACATATAGCACATAATATTATCCTAATAATAAAGGACTATTTTATCACTTATATGTTCTCAGTGCTATACATTTTATAATTTCAGAATGTGTCTCTGTTCATGTATATAAAAAGCAGCCTTCTCTGTCCTATATAGATTATATTTATCAACTATTCCATTTTCTCATTCTTGATTTAATTTATCTTTTTGTTAATTGTGGACCAACTAATATTCCACTAAGAGTTAGTGTCAAGTAACTAGACTGGTAATTAAAATAAAAGTGTTTGGGGACCATGTCATATTTAGGGTTTTATGACTGTGTAGAGACACTATAACCATAGCAACTCTTTAAGAGAAGGCATTTAATTGGGGCTGGCTTACAGTTTCAGAGGTTCAGTCCATTATCATCATAATGGAAAGATGGCAGCGTCCAGGCAGACATGGTGCTGGAGAAGGAGTTGAGATTTCTACAGTTTTATCTGCAGGTAGTAGAAAGGAACTATATTATACATTGGGCATAGCTTGAGCATAGGACCTCTCAAAGTCCACCCCCACAGTGACATACTTTCTCCAACAAGGTCACAACTATACCAACAAGGCTACAGTTGGTAGCCTTAACAGTTAACTCTTAACAATTCTACTTGCTATGGGCCAAGCCTACAAACAAGTGAGTCTAAGGGGAGTGGGCATCATGCCTATTCAAACCACCACAGACCATGAGGGTGGAAAGTCAACAACAGTCATTGCTTGCTGCCTATCTCCTGTCACCATAGCTATGCCACTGAGCAACAAGAACATAATATCAGAGACTCTTAAAGGATACTTCACTAAAGGAAGGGGGACTAATAAGTATTCAAGAAGGACCTCCTGGGTAGAAACCTCTAGAAACATGGACTTCAGACCATATGTCATGCCCATCTACCCCTCCATCATGTCCCCCATGACCAAAGAAACTCATCATAGCCATTCTAGCTGCCATTCACTGCAAGCTCTCAGTACTGTACATGGTTCAAGAAATCAGTATCTGTTGCACAACGAGAGAAAAACGGTTGGGGCAGCTAAGGAATTCTTGGGACCTCCAGAAGACCCGACTGGGGTGGGGGAGGGGGGGAAACAACCACCAAATGCAACTTGTGTGAACCTACCAGTGAATACTTCACCTATCTGGAAGCAGCTGTGTGAAAGCTTTGCTGTGCAGTAAGTAGTGCCATGTAGGCTTGGATAAGTTCCTCTGTGATGTTCACACAGTGCTGAAATTGCCTAGCAGTGCCTTGCCCAGAAAGCATCCCCATCATTAAGTGATAATACATGGTGTAGCTTCTTCTGTAACAATGGCTAAGTTTAGCACCTCTCATATGAATTCTGAAGCTAGCATAATTGGCTTCTGTGGGTGGGTTTGAGATGGCTCCCGCACATGAATGTAGCGGTTATGAACCTGATGCTGGTATGTCTCTCTCAACTCGATTTACTTTCTATCCTACTTTCTGACATCACATTACAAATCAACTACTTGCACCTAAATCCATCTCAGTCAACTACTTCTGTCAACTCTAAATTGATCAGAAACCAAGACATCTTTAGACATCACCAAAAAAAAAAAAAAAATCAAGATTTTATTGATGAAAACTAGCTAGGGAGCAGCTATTCTATGGTGTCTCTATGAAATATTGATAACAAATAGTCCTAGGTGAGAATAGTTGGCCCTCCGTTTCAAAGGTTTCACATCTACAGTTTCAACCAGTGCCCTACCCACAGTCTTTCTGAGCATCTCGGGTTCATCACCTACAATGGTGGAGTGGAAATATTAGAAAGAAAAAAACAACCTAATTGTGTCTGGACTCAATAGACTTTTTGGACATTATTCCTTAAATTGTATAGTATAAAGTTACATTGTAGCACTTGCATTGTATTTAATATTATAAGTAATGTGGGAATGATTTAAAGTATACTGGAGGATATGAGTGGGATAAGTGCGAATACCATGCCATTTTAGAGAAAGGACTTGGGTGTCTGCACATTTGGTGTCTGAGTGGGTGCTGGAATCCATCTCCCACTAAGGGACAGCTGCATCTGCTCTGCCAAGTAGTGAGCCACATGTACATGCACTAGGTCCAAACAAGAACCAGGCAAGGTTAGTACTTTCATGGCCCTTAGAGTAATATGACAACCCTGAGATTTATAGTCATCAAGCCATGTTCTCAAAGCCATAAAATTAGTAAAAGGCCAAGCAGATCAAGATGCAGCAGATGTACTGAGATCTGGGCTGTGGGCACAGAGGTAAGGTGAACATCCATTTAAAAGACTCATATGCCTGGGGTCATGTAGAAGGTAGACTCATTTCTAGACAGTTGGGATGATGGAGCTGCCAAGTTGCAGAGAGAGAGAGAGAGAGAGAGAGAGAGAGAGAGAGAGGCGCTAGCAACAGTAGATTATTTGAGCCTGCTGTGTGTGCTGGAAGCAACACTCTTCTTACAGATTCTGTGTTTGATGTATAAATAAATAATACAAATGTAAATTATAACCCCAGTGTGCCTTCCTCCTTTTTTTACTGTTGGATATAAAAATGCATCTATAAACATCAGCTCCTGCTGGATGCTTCTTTGTGGCACCCTTAAAAAAAGAGCCTACAGTCTTTCTGAACATCTCTGGTTCATCAGCTACAAACACTAGGCACACTCTGTGAAGTAGAAGATGATGTCAGGAAAGGCAGCGTCTTCTCTCATCACCCAGAATATGTACAAATGATGGACAGGACTGTGCAAGGACGGTGCACATCAGAGGCACCCATTCCATTCAATGATACACTGAACTGAGCTGTTTTCTACAAGGGACAGTGACAGGGTGCATTTGAGTCGAATGCCGCAAAGAGAAACTACTGTCCCTCTTCCTGTATGAAATCTTGCTTTTGGGTTATTGCCATTGTAGTTACAACTGACTATAACGCTCTGGCCCTTTAAATGCCAATTTAATCACAACTTAGATGAAAACACATGGTAAGATTATATACACCAGAGCAAGAAGAATCAATTCCTACAACTGCTCTAAAGAACGAACACTAACAAACAGATGAATAAATTAATACCTAAAGGTTGCCATTTCTCCATGGAAGCTTTTATACCAAGATGAAATATTTTTATACAGCCGAGGTACTAGTTTACCCAGTGGACTTTTCTCAGATGCTCTTTTGGTGAACTCTGTATTCAAACCCAAGCAAACAACATCATTATAATCTGAATAGAGAAGAGTTGATGCCAGCCAGTATCCAGCAGTGCTGAACTTCTGCATGTGTGAAGGACATGCCTACATCCTGCTGGCACTCAGCAAGTCTTTGAATATTAAACTCAGGATGCCCAGAAAGAGTTTCCTAGACAACTGAAAGACCTTTGCATATTTGAGAAGCAAAGTGTTAATAATTGAACCGAACAAAACAGAACAGAACCCAGTTGAATACTAACAATAATAATCATACTGTAATGTCTTATAAAACCAATGCACATCTTTGAAACCATGATCACTACATATCCAAATAGCCTTTCAAAAATATGGGAATGCTTTTCTCAAGGGTGACTACGTTCTGCAGAAAAACCTGAACCACCCAACCCCTGACTCTGTTCTGCAAGCTAGAACTCCCTCAAAGATTGCGAGGGGTTGTGTTTAGATCATGAGGGATATAATTTGATATTCACTCAGATGTGTTTCATTACTATGCTGTTGCCACTTATCCATTTAGATGTGTCCAGCTAAGGAGCAGACCATCACAGTTGGCCAGGACTAGGGCTAGGTGAGGTATCTGAAACACTCATGACACAAACTGCAAGAAGGTGCTTCCTCATTGGGTCAGCAGGTGCCTGGTCCAGCCTTGGGAAGAGCAGAGCCTGCTGACCACACATGCGTTCCTATAGCACAGGTCAGGAAAACCTGAGAGAAGACGCTTCAGCTCTGGTCTGTGAACTGAGGCATCCAGACTAACCTCATTCACTCACCTATTAATCAGCTCAGCTAGTATCTATTGAGAACTTGATATATACTTAGCTATTTTATGTACATGGATGAAACAGATATACACACCACCTTTGCTAAAGCAACCCAGACAACTTTTTTCAAAGATCACTTTAAATTAGAACTGATGGATTTGTGAAAATGGGACATATTCCCTGGCTTTGTGGGTAAAACCTATAGGATACTGGGAGTATCAGATGAGTTTTGACTTTGGATGAAGGTGTATTCTGTGGTGATCAGTGGGCACCAGCAAGGATATATTTGGCTAATGGATTTAGGTTAATGTAAACAGTTGGGATTGAATTTGAGGCAAAAGGACTGACTAGCCAGTAGAAAGGCCCTAAGGCAGGAGTGTGCCTGATAAAGAGTGATTATGAGGGAAGGGTGGTTAAATAGATGGGGAAAGGTCATGACAGGTCAGCAGGAATAGTTTACATCATTTCTGTATGAGGAGTGGAGCTGGAGAGATGAGAGGGTATAGGTATAGCACTTGCTACCTACTGAACAGATTGGGAAGTCGACTCTGACTCCATCAGGGACTGAGCAGACCTTCCAGGGCTAGCAGGGTGATTCTGGCTGCCTTGCTGACTCACAAAGGAGAGTGGTAAAGTTAAAATTGAGAATATGAGCTAGGAAGCTACAGCAATCTTAGCTGGAGAAGGTAGTAGATTAGACCAGCCAGGAGAGGTGACTGCATTTTTCGATAGAGCCACCAGAAATCCCTGGTGTATTGCGGAAAGAGAAATAGAATGGGAAGGTGTACTGGCTGGTTTTGTGTGTCGGCTTGACACAGACCAGAGATATCACAGGAAAAGGAAATTCAGTTGAGGAAGTGTCTCCATGAGGTCCAGCTGTAAGGCATTTTCTCAATTAGTGATCAAGGGGAAGGGCCCGTTTGTGGGTGGTGCCATCCCTGGGCTGGTAGTCTTGGGATCTATGAGAAAGCAGGCTGAGCAAGTCAGGGGAAGCAAGCCAGTAAAGAACATCCCTCCATGGCCTCTGCATCAGTTCCTGCTTCCTGAACCTGTTTGAGTTCTAGTCTTGACATCCTTTGGCAATGAACAGCAATGTGGAAAGTGTAAGCTGAATAAACCCTTTCCTTGCCAACTTGCTTCTTAGTCATGATATTTGTGTAGGAATAGAAATGCTGACTAAGACAAAGGGTCAGGGTACCCTTAAAGTGTTGGGTGCAGTAACTCGGAGACTGGGATTCTCCAGGAACAGTGAAATATGGGTGAGCAAATGTACAAGTTATATCTGTTATTCTGAGTTTGGATACGTTCAAGAAGTAAGATGTTGACCAGATGCAAAGAGAGAACATGGGTGCAAATGGGAGCCAGGCAGAAGCTGAAGCTGCAGAAAAAAGATTTTGGGGGTCATCATCATAAAGCAGCGGTCTGAAAGTAAGAAACAGAGTGAAAGCACTAGATGGAGGAAAAGAAAAAAGTGAAAACATGATCTGAGGATCTCCAGCAAAGGAACTGGAAAGAAGAGGGGCTAGCACTGGTACGAGGGGCAGAAATGGAGGTCTGAACACCGGGGGAGGCACCAGCAGGAAGCTAAATAGTTGAGGATTATGAATCTGTTGTGAATGATCCTGAAAGATGAGGCATGGGACTTCAGGGAGGACAGGATATGAAGGCCATTGGGGACTTAAGGTGGAGGGCAGTTGAAGTTCAGTGAATGCATGGGACTAAGAATTGAGAGCTCAACATAGGCAGAATGGTCTTTCTTTGAAAAAAATTACATTAGTTAATTAGTTAATTTGTATGTTTAGTTTGTGTGTGTGTGTGTGTGTGTGTGTGTACTTGTGTGTGTGCATATGTGCACATACACAGCTAGGTGTACATGTCACTGCATGTACATGAAGGACAGAGGACAACTTACAGGACTCTGTTTTCTATTTCCTCAATGCGGGTCCTAGGATTTAACATTGCTGATCATCATGTTTGGGGGCAGGTGCCTTTTTCCGCTGAACCATTTTGTTATCCCCTTGACTTTATCAAGAAGTGTTAATGTTCAGGAATGCTGAAGAATGGTATACTGGCAGTTAAAGGTATTTTAAATATAGGATCCGGGAAATAAGTTTGGGGAAAACCCTACCTTTTCACAGCATGTTTGTACTTTGGTGGGAACAAACTTTTACCAATCAGACCACGCTGCTGTTTTGCCTTGTTATTTGCATCTGATTTTACCAGGAATATTGATCTGTATATACAGAGCAAATGGTTTAAGCTTTTCATATAATTATTGAATTTAGCCTTATTTTATTTGCTAAAGAGAGTCGTGTATGTTAAAACACAAGTTAAGAAGTTAAAATTTAGCTCCCTGGTCTGGAAAAGTTGGGCATAAGTCAAGATTCCAGAGGGTTCTAAAGGAAATGGGTAGGGTTCTGGTCAGTGACAGTGCTGCCTTAGAAAGCTGTCATTCCAAGATGCCATGAGAAAAAGCAACTGAAAGAAGAGGGGATGTTATTTCAGCTTATTTCAGGTGATAGTCTGTCTTTATGGAGAAGTCAAGGCAGGAACCTCAAACAGCTGGTCACATCATATCCATAATCAAAACCAGGGCCAAATGAATGCACCCATGTTCTCTTGCTTGATTGTGCTGATCTCTACTTCTTCACTGTTGATACAACCCATGACCCACTGTGTTCTGGGTTTTCTCACATCAGTTAATTTAAGTAAAGCAGTCCCTACAGACACGTCTATACTGCAACCTAGTATAGACAACCCCTCTGTCTAAGAGACTCTTCCCAGGTGATTCTAGGTCATGCCAATGTGGTTGGGCTTTCAGGATTAATAACCAACAGCATATCTACAGAGAAAAGAGCAAACACCCCCAATACCACCTTAGCTTTCTACTTAAATAAAACTGCTGATTTTCCCCTTGCCTTTATCCTGGGCAGAACAATGGCAGGGGTAAGGCAAGAATCCCAAAGAGCATATAAAAAAGCTTTCTCTAGTCTGGGTCAACTTCCTTCTTCCCAATGGTCAATATCTGCCTGTATTCCAACTAATCCTCTGCTCCTCTCCTCCTTGTATCTACCAATTGAAGAGCTTATGGTATACTGCCAACTCCAGACTCTTGGTAAATTTACTGTACAAAGGCTAGGCTAGCCTATTTTCATGCCAGCTTCACACTAACTGTGTCCCATCCATATAGTCATCATTGAGTGATCTGGATTGTTTGAGTCATCCCTAAATGGCCTGATGGAGAGAGAAAAAACATTCTGTAACCATAAAATAATGCAAGATTTTGTTTGTAAGTGTAAAGTCACAGCTTCCTTTCAAAACTATGTCACATAACCATGATGGTTGTGGATGTTTAGGGATGTATAGTACTCATTGGATAGGGTATCAAAAACTAGGGAACCTAACACTGTTGTCATGATTTCCTGCTGGGGACATGGTAGGGACACAAAACTTCAAATGACCCTTGGAAAGGGAGTGCCTATCTTGGGAAGGGAGAAGCAGTAATGAGCAAAGAAAACTATCTAGTGTTGTTGGTGTTTTTTTTAACCTGTTAATTCAATTTGCTGTGTTAACAAACAGTTTGGAGTTATATCGATTCCAGGTGCAACTGGGACAATGGGTATAGCAATTCTGTAATGCTACCAATAAGACTTTAATCAAGCATGAGACACACGTTAACTCATCCAACACTTAGTGCAATTCCAAAATGTAGTTGCTGTGTTTATTTCATTGCTCCACCTTTTTCTTTACAGCAGGGGAATTTAGGCATTGAGATAGAGTAACACTTTAGGGAAACACAGGAGTAAATTGTTACTGCTGGCTTGGGATTGTAAGGATTTAGCTGCAGAATCTGAGCCCAGTAGTGCTGTAGTATAAATACAGCGTCACTAGGGATGAGACCCAGATAGGCAGCATTCACATCTCTTGTTGACAATCATTCTGCCATGTAATATTATTTTTCTAGAGACATCTGGAAAAGATGACACCCCCTGTTTTTCCTTTGAAACCTTTGACCTTGCTGTATCTCATTCAGATTAAAGCCTAGCTAAGTGAATAAGATGTTCATGCAGCCACAGTACGAGAAGTACTGAGGTCAGAGATAAAATTCTTCACTTCTAGAAGCCAGTAATGTTTCCAGATGCTCCCCTCTGACATTTGACCTATTTCCTAGGATTCCTGAGCTCAAATGTAGGTCATACATTTCCAAATTACACAACCAAAATTACATGAATCATTAAGGTCATACCTGCCTTAAGATTCCTGCCTTCTGCCTAGTCCCTTCTGTTCAGGATCCTTTCTCTTGCCCACACCAATAAGAACACTGAGTTCTATGAAAGCAGCAGCCTGAGAATGCAATTTCTAATGACTTGCTCAGTAGATTTTTTAAATGTAACTTGTGGGTTTGGTTGACAGTCTCCCACAAGGCTTGCTTTCAGTAGGAGTTCCTCAATCTTTGTAATGGTTCCTCTTGTGTGTGTTCTTGTATGTGTGTAATTTTGTGTTCAGTGCCGCCAGGATATCATATAAGGAATAAATTCACCCAGCCCTCCAAGCAATTGTTCTGTGAGAGTTTCTGATTTAGCTAAATTTGCCAAAATGCCAGAATTGGAAATCAAACTGAACTACACGGTTTGTATTCACTTCATTTTTTTTTAGTATTACTAAATCTCTATTTCACAACAGGCATTTGTCTATCTTCCAGTTCTTTAAGTTTGTCAGTAAAAATGCCTGGTTATAAGAGCAGTGGCTCAATTACCTATGTGAAAACAGCACAGGACAACCCAACATTCAGAGTACAGTTCTTTGATTATTGGTTTGGTGGTCTTTTGTCTAGGGGAATTTTGACTAGATTACAATGCCTTCCTGAACCTTGACTTATTTATGGAAGAATAGAAAAGAAAGAAGGAAAACTCCAAAAAAGGACATAATGTATCTCATTCATGTTTTATAAAAATATGAGTGTCAAGCACTTTGTAAAATATCCGGCAAACAGTAAGATGTCAAGAAGTATTTTCTGCCTTTCTAAACACAGATTAATGAAAACTGACTGAGCGGCTGCAGTATACCATGTCACAACACTCTATCCTGTATCCCAACCCTCTACTCTGTATTCTAACACTTTACACTACATCATAACACTCTACACTGTATCTCAGCACTCTGTACAATACCATAATTCTCTACACTGTATCCCAACACTCTATACTATACCATAGAGTTCTACACTGTATCTCAACACTCCATATAATACTGTAGCACTCTATACTGTATCCCAAACTCTATACCACATTACAGTTTACAACACATCACAACATTCTGCATTTTATCACCATATTCTATACCATATTACACCACTCTAGACTGTATCACCATATTCCTCACTGTATCACAATACTGTAGATCACATCACAACATTCTACATCACATCGTAACACTGCACTGTCTAGTACACCACATAACAACACTCTACATTGTATCACAATACTCTACACCTTATTCTAACACTCTATGGAACATCACAACACTCTGTAGAATGTCACAACACTCTACACAATATCACAACACTCTGATGCATCATAATACTCAATGCCATATTACAATACTCTATACCATATCCTGACACTATATATAACATCGGTACATCCCATATCACATCACCATACTTTATCCCACATCATAATACTTTGTACCATATCACAATACTTTACATAATATAAAAACATTGTCTTATGCTGGAAAAGTGTATTTCTTTATTTCCTTCTAGAAAAGGTCTTCCCATGCTAAGTAGCCCATACTGAACTCTCAGTCATCACATAAACACACACACACAGAGACACACAGAAACACACACACACACACACTCATGCATGTGTGCGCATGCACACACACAGACAAATACAGACATACAGAAGCTTTTCTACCAGTGAGTCACTTCTTAGAGCCATGTTTTTAAATTCTCTTCTTCTGTTCATGTATATGGTATGTGCAGTATGCATAGATGTGTATACAGGTATTAGTGTGTGTGTGTGTGTGTATACACCTATGTGTATGTAGAGGTGCACAGTTGATGTAAAGAATCTTCCTTGATCCTCTATTATTGTCATCATCATCGTCATCATTACTATCATTCAACGTCTTTTAGTCAAACTGGAGCTTGCTGATATAGGTAATCTTGCTATACCAGTTGGCTTGATTTGGAGTCTCATGCCTGTACTTTCCAAGGCTGTAATTGCAGGTAAGCTGCCAGATCAAGCTGGCATTTACATGGGTTCTGGGGATTTGAACTCAAGCCCTCTTGTTTGGACAGTAAGCAATTTAACTACTGAGCCTTTTAGTCAGTTTCTTTACAGAAAAAAAAAAAAGATATTTAAAATCCCTTCCAACTCTTAGACATTTTTTTCATTGAATGTTTTGTCCTGGATAGCATTTACGTTCAAGTTCTTAATGATCAAACCTATATTCATGATTAGATTTAGTGAGATATTAAAAAACAATCTGTGTGTTTCCATTTTGTCTATACTGAACAGTTGGCCTTGGTTTGAATGGCTGTTGAGGATGAAGAGGATATGCTCAGAGCAGCTTTTTGCAGACTTTCCAGGCCAATCTGACAGTGACATTTCAAGCCCTTTCAATGACTCCTGTCTATGTTTTTATTTCCCCCAAGATGTGCTTTTTGCCAGTTGTAGTGTTTCAAATTGGGGTTCGTCAGATTTTTATAAAAATCATGAGATGCCTGAAGATCGTGAATGAAAGAGCTTGAGTCAACTGACACACCATTGTGACAGGAGTTAACTCAGTGTAGACATTCATCATGTTTATTGCTCTTCCCCAGAGAATTGCAAAGCAACAAGGCACACTTGCAAAGGCTCCAAAAGAAGCAACTGTTCAGCAATCACAACTTGTTCGCTGATGTTTTATTCATAGAACGCAGAAATATAATTCTACTTTCAATATCCCCTCAACTAAAATATCCATTATTTGATTTTTTTTAATGTAGCAAACTGAATCTATAGGCCTTTGACAAGAAGACAAACTTCCCATGGGCAATGTTGTCTTTGGTTTCTTTGAAACATTTGTTACTTTTATATTTGAATATCTGTACAGATGGATAATATTTACTCTCATTCTCTTCCTGAGAAAAATTTAAATCTTCAAGGCCTTTCATGGGAAAACTAATAATAATACAGGTAATCAAAACACAAAATAAGTCCATTTTCACTGTCCCCTATGATTGTTCCCTATGTAGTGATTACTCTAGGGACTGATTTGATAGATAAAGAGAACAACAGTGTAATGTTTCAAAAACATCCAAACAGGATCATCTTGCAAATCAGTACTAAAACGTAATGAAATCATTCCTAATAACACACTGGGAGGACTCACGGTTGTTGCTTTGAAGACAGTCTGTCTTCCAAGATTAAAATATTTCCCTAGTTAGTTGTCATGGACAATTAATTTATAATGAGTATTATATAAAAGAGTTTGGAAGAGCTCCTTTGAGAGAGCAGTGATATGGATGTGTAACTGCAGCTGAACAATTTGAGACCTTTCCTAGTGCATCGGATTTACAATCAAAGACAAGTGACAGTCTTGGTTTACTGTATTTGTCAGCTTTGAGTACAAACATATTTTAGTAAGACTCTTTTAACTTTACTAGCATTTTTGTTTCTTCTCAAGTCAATACTATGAACAAATTTGATGTTTTACTGTGTATTTAGCAGTGGCCTAGTTAAACAGGTAAAAATCCCTTGACAGCCAAACATCTGAAACAAGACAGACAGGTTCACCACCAACCTATGACCTTATTCCTATTTTGTCTACCTAAGAATTCTATTGCATTTGAGTAAAAGAAGTGGTAGTGATGTTGAAAAAGTATAAAATCTTTATTAGAGTGGAGTCAGGAAATTGAAAGGTGTGGTGATTTAAATATGTTTGACCCAGGGAGTGGCACTATTAGGAGGTATGGCCTTGTTAGAGTAGATGTGGCCTTGTTGGAGGATGTGTCATTGTGAGGCTGGTCTTTGAGACCCTTCTCCTAGTTGCCTGGAAGCCAGCCTTCTCCTGTTTGACTTTAGAACAAGATATAGAACTCTCAGTCCCCTGGCATTGTGTCTGCCTGGAGGCTACTGTGCTCCCACCTTGATGATAATGGACTGAACTTCTGAACCTGTAATCCAGCCCTTAAACCTTGTCCTTTCCTAGTTGCCTTGGTAATGGTGTCTCTTCACACCAATGGTAACCCTATGACAAAAGGTGGTCAATGAATAGAGTGGAGCTGGGGATGGAGATTTTCACCGGAACTCTGGAAATATTAGAAAAACAATGTTACTTTTTGTCTATAAAAATGGCTTATCTGCCGTACATTGAGAGCTATCTATTCTGAGTGGTGATTTTGTGGCCTTTTCCTACTCCTTGCCTATGGATTCTAGAGTATATATTATTATGGAGCACTCTGATACTTTGTCTCACTCCCAGTTGTTCCCAAGTTCCTTGACTCTGAATTGAGTTCCACATGTGAGCAACAGTGTCATACATTCCACAAAGAATATCGCACAAGCAGAAGTATTCTCTTGGGTGCCATGATTAGGAGCTTAGGACAAAGCCTTTCAGAATACTTGTACATCTTGAACCTCTTACGGCTTTGAATATAAATGAATCCCATGTAAGCTCTTCTCTAACCACAGCAAGATAGGACCCAAAGATAATTACTTCTCTGGAGTTGGGTCATCCTCCTCGTCCCCCTTCTCCTTCCTTTTCTAGTAACTGTTTTTGCTTTACCTTATATGGACTCTGGCCTCACAAACAAAGGCATTCAGAAGCATCTAAGTGCTATTCTGTAAGAATTCCAGAAAACAAATACTTAGCTGTCTTTCTAGAACGTGAGTAGAAGGAATGTTAAGCTTTGGCTTGAGTATCCTGTAGTAGAATTAGCAAATGGGATGATATTGTAATAAACTTTTCTTCTATGTGAGCCATCATAAGAAGAACTTGTCATTAAAGTGGCTCTCATAGGCAGGAAGGAGCAAAGACCTCATTAGTGGGGCCATTCTTGGAAACTTAATTCAAAAGTAGCAAGAACAGTCCTGTGGAAGGTGGACATCTGTGGCAACATGAATGAGAAATGTCCCCTGAAGGCTCAGACTTTTGAACACTTGCTTTTTGATGCTGGTTGGGGATGTTTGGGAGATGTGATTTTGCTGGGGAACGTACGTTACTGGGCTAGTATTTAAGAGTTTAAAGCCTCACCTACTTCCAGTTCTGCCTTGTGCCTCTGATGTGGATATAGACCAAGCACAGAAATAAGGACGAGGCAACGTGACCAAATAGACAAGGTATACAAGAACCATGAAATGCTCATCCTTGAAGAGAATTTTGAAGCATCTTAGCTTCACACACCACAGCAGTATGGTGTTATTTTGTGACATTACTGCTTTTGTGAGTTACAACTAGATTTTTAAAACTGCAAATGAATGAAATTTACTTCTCTAAATATGTGTTTTAGTATTTACCAGTTAGGAGAAGGACATATTTCCAAGTTTATCACATCCTTGATCTGGAATGACTTCAGAGTGAGCATTGGGGCTCACAAGGTTGCTCCATGCACTTTTGAGTCTGCTGAACCTACACAATTTTCACAAGTCACTAAACACTCCTTTCCTCTGGAAATTGAATGTGGAGATCGATCAAAAGCTACAATTCTAATTATTTTATGAACTCCAGAACTAGACATAGTGACAGGGGTGCAGAGTCGGACAAGAGGGAGTGGTGACTTCCTTCACAGCTCTGCTCCAGGTGTCCACGTCAATGGAAACCAATGATGCCCATATTCCAACTGTGTTTAACTAACTGTATTTAAGATGAAATGCTAGCTTATGTGATATGGACACTGGTAAATCTCATGCTGGAGAGCCAACAGGATTGATGAGAGAGAATCCCAGGCTGAAGGCCAGCAGGATGAAATCAAAAGGTTTGACAGCTCTGTCAGTTTGAGTCTGGGTGCCATCAAAATGCTGACTATGACTTGAAGGCCATCAGACAGAAAGATTTATCTCTTAATAAAGGAAATGTTTACCTTTATATGATTTTAGAAATGTTCTTTATGTATTCCTTGATAATTTTATACATGTATAAAATATATATTGGTCATATCTATCCCCAACAACTACCCCTTCATTACTGGGGACATCTCCATGTCTTCCCCCTATTTTAATTCCTTTCTCTTTTTCTCTCTTTCTCCCTTTCTCTCTCTCTCTCTCTCTCTCTCTCTCTCTCTCTCTCTCTCCCCTTCCTTCCTTTCTTTCTTTCTTTCTTTCTTTCTTTCTTTCTTTCTTTCTTTCTTTCTTCCTTCCTTCCTTTCTTCCTTTCTTCCTTTCTTCCTTTCTTCCTTTCTTCCTTTCTTCCTTTCTTCCTTTCTTCCTTTCTTCCTTTCTTCCTTTCTTCCTTCCTTCCTTCCTTCCTTCCTTCCTTCCTTCCTTCCTTCCTTTCTTTCTTTCTTTGTGTTTTTTATTTTTTGTAACACACCAAGTTCAATAAACATTTCCTGTTAGACCATTAAGTGGTCTTGTTGGTTTGGTCTTTTGCAGGTCTTGTGCAGGTAACCATAGTTGCAGTGAGTAAATGGACACAACAGCCATACCATGTACAGAATAACACTACCGTACAGAATAAAACATTAACAGCGTTACAGTAGTTCCATGTCAGGGAGCAGTCAGCACTAGCAATTACTTCTCTGGAACTGTTTAATAGTTAAACTTGTGCTCGAGAGCCAACTGGATAACAGATCATATTTTCTATGCAGCATTAATCTATCAGTATGAACATAAATATTTAGAAGGAAGTTTGACATATCAATTTAGCAAAACAACAGAAGGGCCCATGACTTGCCCAGCCATACATTTTTGTCAATGGTTACAGTATCATCCATGAGCTTTCCAATATGGAGAAGGCCTCAAACTCAATCAAAAGTAGTTGGTTATCTCCACGACGTTCATGCCACTATTGCACCAAAAGGCACATCTTGCTTGGCAGGTCAATATTGTAGCATTTCCCATTCACTGCTGAGCAATACCACTGACGACCTTATTTCTCAGCAGCCTTCATAGCAACTTCTGGCTCTATAACAGGTATTCAGCAGGGAGGAACTTTTTTAGGTAAGTTCCAGATTTACTTTTCTATGTCGTGAAGACAAAGTGCACTGTATCCTCAGTAATAAGTCACATTATCTCATTATCATAGGCAACCAGAAGCAATAGCAATGACTTATGCTATGTGATGGCCTCTGGGACTTCTCTGACCAATATATAACTCATAGAAAGATATCCAACAGACAACACTAAGATTTTCATTTATTAATCTATGTCTTCTGGGGAAAGCAATTTCCAACTGTTCCAGGTACCTATGTTGAAACTTTTGGTTTTAAAGATTGTACTTTTAATTTGTTTACAAGGTAGAGTGTTTCTGTAAAGATTATTTTATACCTCTTGAGTTTTGTTGAAATTACCCACTTATAGATATTGTGTGATGTCTTTTTTTTTTTGTATGAAATTCTGTTTTCCCTGAAATCCATGTATTGCCCATTTGTTTATTCCTTTTCTTGTGGCTGTGATAAAATAACCTGGCAAATCCAACTCAAATGAGAAAGGGTTCATTTCAGCATATTGTTTAAGGAGTTGGTCACATTCTATCTACAACCAGAATATTGAGAATACTGAATTGGTTTAGCTCATTTCATGCTTTTGCTTAAAAGAAGAAAGAGTTCTGTCTACTTCCAGGATGAAAATTCCTACCTCTGTCAGCCCATCTATACACAACTTCTCATAGGTATAGCCAGAGCTCACTAGTCCCAGAGAGATATGCATAGAAGCTTGTCTTCTTGTTAACTCCAGATCCTGTAGGGCTGACAGCTAACACTAACCATTCCAAGACCTCTTCTGGTCTACATTTGTCCAATATATCTCTTCTCATTGTTTTACTGCCACCCATTTTACATTCTTATATTTCTTACAAGCTGCAGATAGAAAAATATAACTTATATTAAACCCTTTGGTATTACAAACAGTGAGGCAAGTTTTAGACATATCCTGCTAGAAATTTGTATTTTCTTCTGATATCTCTACAAAGTCTTAGCTGTGCATTTGATATGTAAAATAATAAGAGTTTTTTGAGCACCAGCATCAAGGGAGGCTCACACTTACTACTCTGGCTCCCCCAAGAGTGAAGAAGAGGCGCTACAGACACGGTGCAGTCTTTCCTGCACGTACTTTTGCTATGACTGAAGTTTATCATCCTGGTGAATGTTCAATTCACTTGAATTTATTGTTTCTGTGATCTGTCAGCAGCACCTGAAATTCAATTCCTGGTTTGAGGATCTTAGGTCTTCACATCTTAATTCAAGATCCAATCTCAAATAAGTGAAGGCTGTAGTAACTACTTCAGATAGATACCCTTTTCTTCTGTGGTAGAGCAAGTGGATGTGTTAAACTAACTCCTTCCATGAGATGGAGTAGGCATGTCTTGTAGCATCACTCTTTAGGAACTTAGCTCTTGTAAGCATAAGGCAATCTCCCTTCTGTGAGCTGGCTTTTTGTCCTGCTTGTATATGTGGACTGCTGAAAACAAGCTCCCGAATGGCAGAGATGCTACCTTTCAAGGTGCCTTCCAATTTATTTCAAAAACAGTAATGCATTTCCTCCTTCTCCTGTATTGATGTTCAGCTATAAACTAGGTAAGGTGTCTGAACAAAAATGTTTAAAGATTTTTGTTTTAGTTTTAATTATTATGTGTATATGGGGCAGGGCATCTGAACACATGGGTGCAGCATCATTAGAGACCTGAGGTGTGTATACGTGGTTATAAGCAACCTCATTTGGGTGGTGGGAATTGCATTTGGGTCCTCTGAAAAAGCAGTATGCTAATTTAACTCCTGAGCCACCTCTCCAGCCCTTGAATAGAAATTTTGAGCTGTACTTTGAAGCAGAAAACTTCAGCACAGATAGTTTGTCATACTGAGAGACAAAAGTGTTTGAAAGTATACTGTCATGAATATGCAAACTGAGAGTTGATTGTGCTATGTAAGCTATGTAGTATGGCCAAACTCAGGATGATGATAGCAATGGCTTTTTGGCTCATGGCTGAATTCCCAGGACCTGCTGCAGAAACTAGATTATGGATGCTCCACAGTACTTTTGGGAAGTGTACAAATGTATGTGGACAAAATAATGATCCTGAGATGAATAGGACAGTGGAAATTAAGAAGTAGATGCAAACACCAGGGAGGCAGCCCTGGGGAAGCTGCATATTTGTGCCAGGATCAATATTCAGCTCAAGTAGTTGCTGATACAGCAATGTGTAAGTAACAGATCAATTGAAAAGGTGAGTTACCTGTGGTCATTGACTAGACATAATATAATAAAGTTACTTCCATTTCCCATTTATTTAAGAACTGGTGATAATGTGACAAGGAGAGATGACTGAGTTAGATATTTAGGAGGCAGTAGCAAAAATATTGTAAGAACTACCTAAGGGTGACAAATGGGAGGCTGGTAAAATCAAAGTGATCTACAGCCTGGTTCCTGCCTAGGTGGAGTAAGACTTGATTTATATTCTCTGCTCACCCCACCCCTTTTCAAAGGCTAAAGAACTGGAAAATGTATAAAAGAAGTATTTGCTGATGTTAGGCAAGAAGCCATATATGCTTTGAACTTGGCAAAGTGGGCACAGTGAGTCTCATGACTCCTTAGGCTGTTCTGTTTGGAGGAGCCACTAGGATACAGGACAGGAAAGGAACCCAGGCAAGTCTGTATGCTCCCAGGGTAAGGTGTCCAAGCGGGAAATATTTCAATCTAAACTTGTAGAGTTTGGTGCTGTAGAACCAGGGAAAACAGACCTCTTGGATGAAAGGGAAGGGGGGTTGGATAGGAAGAGATAATACACTTGATAATATAACTTGCTTAAGTTTTTGTAGAAACAACTAAGACCAAAGAAAGAACTTTCCAATAAGGGCAACAACCCTGGAGACCACACAGGACCCGGTTTGTGCAGTTCCCCATCCTCCCGAGTAGAGAGAAACCTTCTCTGCACAGGTAACTTCCTGAGAGGGCTATGACTCCAATAGTTGGGTGGGATTATTCCCAGAAATGAACTCACCTGTTTCCATTTCTTTTTTTTTTTTAATTTTTTATTAGGTATTTTCCTCATTTACATTTCCAATGTTATCCCAAAAGTCCCCCATACCCCCCCACTCCCCTACTCCCCCCCCCCAACTCCCACTTCTTGGCCCTGGCGTTCCCCTGTACTGAGGCAGATAAAGTTTGCACGACCAATGGGCCTTTCTTTCCACTGATGGCCAACCAGCAAACACAGAAGTGGATGCTCACAGTCAGCTATTGGATGGATCACAGGGCCCCCAATGGAGGAGCTAGAGAAAGTACCTGCTTCTATTTCTTAAAGCCTAATGGCCTCAAAAAAAAAAAATCCCAGAATAGTCCTTGAGATTAATACTAACTCCAGAAATGATTCCATGGGTAATTGTGAGATTCATGCAATTTATATGACACATACAACACCTTAGAGGTAATGTTCAAAGTATTCAGGGAGTGATAGAAAACTACTAGACATGTAATGGAACAAGAAAATAATCATAAAATAATTAAATATAGTAATTATAAATAAAAAATCAATGTATGGGCTGACTTTGACATAACAGAAATGATAAAGAAAGTGCTTACTGTAACTAAATGTCAAGGAGTGAGAATACATGAGCAAGGGAGGAGGGGTACAGAGCATGTGCAACATGCCCCAGCTGGGCTTTTAGGTATTAACATCGTGTATCAGAAGTGAAAACTACATTAGGTTGTGATTAAGAGAATACTAACTAGTGTAACAGAAAGCATCAGTGGGCTTAAGAACACAGTAATAAAACTACTAAACCTGAGACACATAGAGAAAAAAACTCTGGAAAATGCTAACAACTGCAGATAGATAAGAATGCCCAATACAAGCACAATTCTGACACTATTCTGTTTCTTGATTTTAGTGGCAGTACATGACTAAGTGTGCAAAAATCATTATTGTGTATTAAAAGTAGGGTGGATTTTTCTGTATGTAAACTATAAGATTTAAAAACAACAAAACTGACAACTTTTTAACATACATAATGAATTTTAGCTCATTTTCATTTCCTGTTTCCCTTCCCTTTCTGCTTGAGCCCTTCTTCCCATGTCCCCTCCGACTTTTATTTTTGTTTCACTTTTTCTTGGGGATGCTTGAATGAGCATGGGTGGGGATTGTATCTTAGAGAGTGATACTTTAAGGGCTGGGAGAAGTGATGGGGACCTGGCAGCTGGAGCAGCTGAACTTGTAGTTAACTAAAGTGGAGTTTATACCCAGCATGTCTTGTCACACTCTGAGTTTGATGCTTATCCTTTCAGCCCTTCACAAACAGAACAAAGGCTGCCTGGTCCATCCCTGGCCTTACTGTTGATGGGAAGGAAGACAGCTCACTTAGTCATCTTGGGATTTAGCTTATTCTTCTTGAGAATAGAGCTCCTATCGATCCTTCCATTTCCTCAGCCCGTCTTGAGCTGAATAATGGAGGATTTACTGAGTGGCAACTCAGCACCAGGGACTGTTAGAAGTAGACACAATGGCTGCCCCCTAGGATACTTAATCATAGCATCCCAGGATCAATGAGAGCAACAGTTATGCCTGGAGACCACCTGGTCCTTAGGTTCCTGAAGTGAAAATGGCAGGCTGAGAGGGTTTGTGTTTGTTAGTGTCAGAGCTATTAGTGTGACCCAGGTTCCCCTGTGTAGAATACAGACATGTTGTCAGCATGTATAAAACAAGGAAGGACTTTTTAAGCCTCTCCAAGCAAAGGCTATTTCTTTTATCCTGAGATAGAAAACCTCTTTAGAATCACATGCTTGCACTGCTTGCACAAGACAAGCGTTGCAGATTCTTCTTCTTCTCCTTGAACCATGTTTTAAAAGAATGTCCACCAGTTGTCTATACTTTCAAAGAGAGGGATTTTTACATAAAAGTTGCATTTTTCTCTAAAGAAATTTAAAGGCTACTGGAGCATTCAGATAGGTGGACACCCACTGAACGTAAGCAGTGGTTTCTGATAGCATCAAGATCCTAGCTCTCCATCCCCAGAAAACCCACCTCTTTTACTTTATGACTCATGTGGTCCTTAGGAGGCATCCATTTGCAATCCCTGCTGTAAACTTATGGTATTATTCCTTAATGACTAGCTTTAGTTGCGATCCCACTGAGATTCTTTTGGGCATTCTGTCTTCAAGTATATTGTGAGGGCAAGCATAAGCACAAAATACCAGCAATGCAGCTGCCCAGGCAGACTGCACTGATCCTCAGTGTTGAAGCGATGCTTCTCTGGTATGATTGAAAACACAAGACGTGGAAGAAAATGCATACATGTGTGCTGAAGGCATTATTCTCTTATTTTGGTGTGTAAATTTAAAAATCTTTGATTAAGCCGAAATTCTCAGTTCAGGAGTGCACACAGTGAGATATTATTTCTTCTTCCCTTCCCAGGATCTGCCTTGCAATTGAATCTAGTTCCATGAATTGGCCTCGCAAGACAGGACATCTGTAACTGAAAGATATCAATAAGTTAAGCTGACTCCTATGAACTGGGTATATCCTTTATTGATATTACAGATGAGTTTAAACCATTGTCATGGAGATCTGTTCATGCTCTCTGAAGTGTTTTATGAAGGGATAAAGTGGATTATGTCTTAGAGTCGATGGGCCTTGTCTGGAGAGCTGGCTGCTTGGTGGGCTTTCATGGCTGTTACTGTAGCAAGCCAAGCTGCCATAACACAGTTCCACAGGATCTCCACTATGTATGCCTCTCTGGGTAGGTATAAATGGGGTGTCATTGCAAGGAGTATATTCTAACATCAAGGAACCCAGTGGCATGAACCCAGCAAGAAATGCCCTGTATATTACTATCCACAGGCTTAGTGGAATTGGCAGCTTAGTGTTATCACATTATACCTGCAGTGCAGAAGTACATGATATTCTGGGCTTGGTCACACCTCTCCAGACTCATGCCCAGTTGGAATGTGACCTTCATTTCAAATTAGAGGGTTTTGTAGCTGTAATTAGCTAAGTTGCGGTGAGGTCATGTCACATGATGATGGCCTGTAGATCCAGTTACTGACTCTTGATATAGGCAGAGAGAAAGAGAAGACACATACACAGAAGGAAGGTCACACAAAGTCAAGGAACTTGTAGTGATGTAAATCTGCCAAGGAGCACTGAGGGATATTGATAGATATCAAAGAGCAGGAGATTCAAGGAAGGATTTATTTAAAGACTTTAGAAGGATCATAGCTCTGGAATTCATTCTGCAGTAGTGCAGGCTGGCCACACACTCAGATACTGGCTGCTCCTGCCTCCTGAGTGACAGGATTAAAGGTGTGAGCCATCACTGCCAGGCATGTTTTTGTTTTGTTTTGTTTTTTAAGCTGTCTGATTTGTGGTAATTTGTTATAGAAATCCAAGGGATTATATATAAATTGCACTGCAGGCTTACAGTTGAGGAATGGCTACTAATGTTTCCCAACTGAGAAGCATCATAACTTATAGTTTGGGCTTGGGCTACAAGTAAGATTAGGATAAAGGAAGGCTCACAGAATATAAGGGTTCATTGCAGAGAGAATAAATAAGAAGGACTTAGCAACATTAGGGCAATGCTTAAGTTACTTTACATGAAGCAATTTTTTGGTAGAGATTTACCGTAGCACCTGAACTAGCTATTTTTCTCATTACTTTGACAAAATACCTTACCAAGAAGGAAGAGTTTATTTTGGGTCAAAGTTGCTAAGTTACAGTCCACCAAATTAGGAAGACATAGTGGAAGGGCTGGCAGGGAGGGGGTCATTCTACATTGACAGTCAGGCAGGCAGAAAAGACAGCCCACTTTGTCCTTTTCATTAGCCAGAGTGTCCAGTCCATGAGATGGTGCTTCCCAAGGTTAAGGTGATCCTGTAAACATCGCTTAACCTGATCTAGATAATCTTCACAGGCATACCTAGAGGCTAAACTAACCTGGGTAACCTCTCACAGGTGTGCAGAGAGTTTTGTTTCCTGGGTGGTCCCATATCCATCCAAGTTAGCGTTTGGTGATAATCATCCCAGACAACTCTCTATGTATAGGTAATGTGTAATATACAGCATCCAAAGGGTAAAATTGTGAGAACCAGTGTCTGAAATATGGCCTTTCTTACATCACTGTGTCTAAATGTACAGTCTTTCTAAGATAAAGATTTATAAGAGCCCAGTTAGGAAAGCAGCATCCTGGAAAAGAGGAAGGCCAAGATGAAGGGAGGCGGGAAGAAGGGAGAAAATTAGTAGAGGAAGAGATTGTGGAAAACTCACAGTTCATGTGGCTTAAAGTTTTAGCTCAAAGAGTATGCATCTGGCAATCCAAAACAATTGAGAGGAACTCCAGTACCTTGTCTAGTTCTTGGATACCATAAGACAGTGTATAGTATCATCAATGTGTGTGTCAATGTCCTCTTCTTCCTGCCCTAATCCCTGCCATCATGTGCCACAGTTAACCCCATCCCTTAAGCTCCTTCAAGGTTTCCTCTGACGCCCTTTCAAGTTTCCTTTCCTCCTTTTCCTTCAAACTCCTTGCCACAGTAGGAGGGTGTCTTAGTCAGGGTTTCTACTCCTGCACAAACATCATGACCAAGAAGCAGATGGGGAGGAAAGGGTTTACTCAGCTTACATTTCCACATTGCTGTTCATCACTGAAAGAAGTCAGGACTGGAACTCAAGCAGGTCAGGGAGCAGGAGCTGATGCAGAGGCCATGGAGGGATGCTCTTTGCTGGCTTGCTTCCCTTGGCTTGCTCAGCCTGCTCTCTTATAGAACCCAAGACTACCAGCCCAGAGATGGCACCACCCACAAGGGGCCTTTCCTCCTTGATTACTAATTGAGAAAATGACTTACAGTTGTATCTCATGGAGGCATTTCCTCAACTGAAGCTCCTTTCTCTGTGATAACTCCAGCTGTGTCAAGTTGACACAAAACTAGCCAGTACAGAGGGTCAGTCTGGCAAGGCAGAAATGTCCATGTGTGGAGGCATGAGTAGAGAGGGGAAGTTACTAGGGAGATTGATCAAGTTTAAGTAGGTAAATTATCTTTGTCGTCAAGGTTAGAAACAAGATGAAATGTCTCCAGAGATTAATATATTCTACTGCTTGGTATGTATGGAGGTGGCTGATGGGGGCTGCTATACTATGAAACACAAACCCAAGCTTCTTTGCACGGTATGTTGCTTCAGTACCTCTCGAACTTGAGTGTAGATTTTTTACAGCAGAAATATAAAAAGAAATAAGGACAATACTCGGAATTGTGCTTCAAACTATATTTGGGACTCCATATTTGAGAACTCAGCTAATAAGAATAAAGAATACTTTTTAAAAATTGCTCTTTTGCTGAGCATATACAGATTATTCCTGTCATTTTTACAATCAATACAGAACAACAATTTGTAGATCACATTGTATTAGGCAGTATAACTGATCCAAAGATAATTTAAGGTATATGAAAAGATGCACATATACTATGTAAACCCTTTGCCATTTTATATAAGATACTTGAGCATTCATGGGTTTGAGCATCCTTGAGGACCCCTTTAAGAACAACTCCTGGAGAAACTGAGAGATGACTGGAAGAGTCATGAATTATAATTGAGACACTGACGTCAAAAAGTGAGTCTTTTGATCCCAGCCACTAAAAATAAAAAGGAAAATACAAATTGTTTTAGGGTTGTGTGGTTAATGACTGTCTTCACTGCAGTACATGTCTGCTGAACTTTCTGGGATAAGATAGGAGTAGAGATGTAAGAACCAGGGAAGGAATACCAAGAGGCCTTAAGTTTGTGTCTGCAATAATGCAAATGCTCTGTGCTGGGAAATTCCCTCATGGGCCTATCTTCATCCTCCCACACAGCAGCAGTGAACTTTGGTAGCCCCACTGTATTGCGCTCTCTCTCTCTCTCTCTCTCTCTCTCTCTCTCTCTCTCTCTTGTCCTTGACGTCTCAACACTTTTATTTAATATTGATACCTATTAATTTCTGTCCCAATTACCCAACCAGAATGTGATATTTGAATTTACATGTGTATTTTAAGTGAGCAGAAAGTAATCTTCAATAGCACAATGCTGGTCCTAGAATTATCTCTAAAAGCCTTATGTAAATAGTGTTGTTCGAATAGCCAAGTGTTCTATTCATTTACAAATAGAGCTAGACAAACAGATGAGCTTCAGCCTTGTCTCAGTCAAGCAGGAAACATACCCATTGCTGACCAGCATGGAAAATATATTTTCCTTGATTGTAATATATAGTTTGAAGAATCTTTGCCTATAGAAGGGAAACAAGAAACCAATAGCATCACTTAGGAAAGGTGAAGGACAGTATAGATAGCCACATAATCATTTTTTTCCTCACCAAGAGAGCATAAACCTACATCCTAACCTTAGTCGGAAGCTTTTCAAATCATTGCCCGTGATTGGAAGGAAGAAAATCAATTAACATTCACTGCAATATCCACTTCCATACTTGTTCTGATTAGGAAACATTTGAGTTTTGTCTTCCAAGGATGATTGACTTTAATTTTATTCATAAAGCTTGGCCCATTTTCACATGATTCCTTCAGAGGATTTTGGTTTTAATTGGGAAACAACACTGTTAAGCAAGTACATATTTCCTGAGTGGGCTATCACTCCAAATATGAAACAAGATTAAACTTGACAAACATTTTCTCCCAAGTGGCTTGTCTTGTATCATACAGGTATAAAACCCACAGCATAGGAAGTATACGTATATATTTTCAGTACAGCAAATTCCACAGGGTGAGAGTGAGAACACCCTCAAAGAAAATTAAGTCCTTTCAATCTCAAACATAGTACAAATAGTTTAAAGAGACCAGATTAGATTATGACTGGTAGAAGGACTCTAAATGATTTATGGATTATAAATACAAGTCATGAAAATTGGAAAGGGCTGTCTTAGTGACTACTGATCACAAGATTAGTCCTAGTTGAGAGCCCACTGGTCCTCAGAGGTCAAGTACAAGATGGAAGGCAAATATATTTCCACCAAGAACAACTCTTCCCTCTGTTCTCCTTAAGTGTCTTCATAAACATATCTTCATATTTCTGCTGTTGGCTTTGGCAGTCATGGAATAAGTTTATTTAATCCAAAATGTATCTAAACTCCAGTGAAGATAACGCAGAGTGCAGAAGGCTGGCAACCATTCTCCCAAGGGACACCTGCTTTCAGGAGGGGAGGGCAGAGCAGAGCGGTGGTGGTGGTGGAGCTGCTGAGCCCACCGCAGGGTACTCTGGGCTCCTGGGTGATCGGTGTGACATGTACCTTTCAGCCTGAGGACTTGTCATTCTAATTTTGGCCTTGCCATCTGCTTTGCTTTTCTGCAAGTGGTGGATTTAGCATTATTCATTCAGTTATAGAACTCTGCATGTCTCATCCACACCACTGGGGCTCTGGGGTTCAAGTTCTGACCCAATAGTCGGAGAACTTGTTTCCAGAAAAACACAGGCGTACCATCCAAAAATGTAAAAATCGGTGTTTTCCTTTGAGATACATGAGCTAAGGTAACAAGGAGATTATACCTGTGGTCACTTTCTGTGCTGAACTAAGTTAACCCCATTGTAGTGGCAAATGTGCAAAGAGAGAGATGATGTGGAAGAGGTAGAGTGGTATATTTTAAATATTGAAATTTCTGGCTGCTTTACCCAAATGTGTACTGATTAGGTACACATGATGGGTAGAGCCTAAGTAGCTTCTAAGTGGCACTCATTCTTCTGGACCTAGAAAGGGAACCCAGGGACATGGAGGACCAAGTGTGCTTACAGGAAGTAGAAACACTAAAAAAAAAAAAAAATAGGTGTGGTTAATAACAATTCAATACAAATACTTATGGAATGCTAGAATGGAGTTATCTCCAAGGAAGTGTACACACTTTAAGAAGGTGAAGCATAGGAGACAAATGTCAACAAGACAATTGGCCAAGGAAAATCCTGTTTGCATGACAAAAGGAAATGCCTGCCCCAGCTCATTCCTACTGAGTGTGGGTATACCAGAACTTTCATTTTCTGAAGCAACTAGACTTTATTGTCAATCAATATTTACTTCTATACACAAGACACACTTTTGGACGTTACCTATCTTTTCAAAAGGAAGAAACTAGGTGTCGTGGGAGGAAAACAATAACATCCTTTGTAAGAATTGTGTTGTCCATAGCAACACAATGTACTGTCACATTTGTATAACAGTTTCTTGTGGGTATAGCTTGTATCTATACAAGTATATTGACTCAGTATCTTTACATGCAATCCAGCCTCAGTTGTAGTTTCCGAGACTACAAAACAAAAGGGGTTTATATTTTACTTTTTTAAGATTTATTTTTAATTTTTAATTATGCATATGCCTGTGTTGTCTGTGTGGGACTGTGTGCAGATGTGTGTGTAGGTTCTCTTGGAGGCCAGAGAAGGGTGTTAGATTCCCAGAGCTGGAGTTATAGTTGGTTGTGAGTTTACTCAAATTGGAGCTATAAACCAAAATTGGGTCCTCTACAAGAATAGAGCCATCACTCCAGCCCCATTTGTATGTTGGGAAACCTTGCTATTAAGATAGCAGTCCCCTATGACAGGATGGCCTTCTGAGCTCAGTGCAAACTTGGGGACTCCCTATCTCATGGGGGCTTCCTGTCTCTGCCTGTCTTTGTCTGGAGAATGTCCTTGAACACAGGTGGCTGGCCTTGTCTGGAAAGGGACCTTGTAACAGAGCTCTCTACAAGGCTGTGTAACTCAGCATACACACCCCACTCTGGTGATATCATTCCCACCCGGGTGATAATTAGGAGCTGCATTATAACCAATCAGCCCTTCCTGCTCACTTGATGCCATGACCAATTCACCTTTGCCACTCATATCCCTAACAAAGCCCTTATATACCTGAAACAATAAAGTAGACGTGTCTTGGTGCAGCAGTCCCAGGAAGTCATTCTGTCCATACTCAGAGCTGCCTGAACCCTGGTCTCTGCCTCTGCCCCCTTTCTCCCCTCAGGCTGGTGGCCAACAGCCTATGGGGATAAAGAGGGAGTCACGTTTTTATTTATATTTTTATACTTAGTAAGACCTTTTGTTGTCTAGAAAAAAATCACCTAATTCTGAGTAACTCACAACTAAAACCATCACACAGCTGGATTAAACAGAGTTTTAAAACACCAGGTTAAAATGCTGCCCACTTGGGACTAGTTAGCCCTACCTAACACAGTGCCAGCCTCTCTGTGCTAACTATGTCTGACATAGCATAATACTCTCTTTAAAAAGGAAGTGTTCTATAAGGTATCAGGGGAGGGCAGCACTATGTCATTAGCTAATTGTCATTATTTTAAGTTTGTCCTTTTTTCCCTAATTAAATAGATGCTGATATTAAAAGTATAATGTTGCTCTAATATTTTTCCATGGCTTTGATGGTTCTGGGGCTGGGAGGCACTGCTTTATTATAATCCCCCTTCCACCGAAAGTTCATCACATTTTATCGTTTGCTCTTCCATTATGCCATGTTCCCCAATTACTCTTTTTATTTCTCTTTCCTTCTCTTGACAGGAGTTCTGTTTGAATACATTCCTCTATAATTGTTGTGGTGTGATATTAGAAAGAAGCCAGAAAAACTCCCCCCTCTCACTTATAACCCAGCTATCAGCCTGTCCTGTGTAATTAGCAGCCATTAAAAGCAGGTGTGCTGGAGATGCAGTGGGTTTTTTTTCCCCCTTTATGAAATGCCATCACACGGGCTGATGATTGTCACTAAACCCTGGCTTTTGTGTCCACATGAAGACTGTTCCTTTAAAGTGAGCTTCGTTAGTGGCATCTTGTCATACAATTCATCAGAGAATACAAAAACAGGGGTAGGAGGGCTCTCAAACCCTACCGTGGGTTGATAACTTTCTCTTCTATCATTTCAGTCTCAAGACCAAATGAGCTTAGACACTAAGAATATTTTCCCCGCTTATTTTATAAAATGAGAAGAAATATAAATGAGGATGATGGGTGGAGGGAAAAGAGTGGCTTATTATTTAAGCTCCTTGGGGAAAAACAAGGGAGGAACACTGATTTTCTTTCACCGTGGTGGACCTGATATGTCCTGGAGGTGTGTGTGTGTGTGTGTGTGTGTGTGTGTGTGTGTGTGTGTGTGTGTGTGTGCAGATCTGTTGAGTGTGAGCTATAACCCAGCTCTGATCATCCTCATAGAGGAGGAGCCTGGGCTGCCAGCTTTTTTCTTTCCAAATCAACAGGAGATACGGGAGGGTCCAGTTCTCACTTTCAAGTTTTCAGTACTGCTTATAAATCAAACACATTTTCATTACAATTGTGAGGAGATCTGAGCCTTTATTACTGAACCACATTTTGGGGCTGTATATTAAATATGCCTTCTACTCTATTCTACATCTGTGTCTCATTTCCTTTTTGCTATCTGCGTGCACATACTCTTTTAAGATAAGACATGTCTTTGTTCATGATAGTCTTAACTTAACAGGATATTAATTGTTAGACCTATCTACTGACTGAATCTTTCAAAGAGCCTACGAAGATATTTTATGAAATGGCTAAATATGTTCTTCATACCAGATAAGATCTCATTAGACCAAGTCTTCTTTGAGGAAGCTTTTTGCAGGGCAGTATAGCCAGTGCATTCCCATAGCAACTGCAGATGCAATTGTCATGCACCAGGGCCAATGACCCTACATGGAGGGCTTCAGAAAGCCCAATCCCTACTCTCTATAGGCAGCATAGTTTAGAAAGAAAACGATGAGTGACCACCCACCATTCATCAAGTTTTTCTACAAATGTTCCCTGGAGTGTCCCTCCATTTAACAGGAAGAGAACCTGACTCTCAGTTCACAAACATTAACAAACATGGAGAATATCAGTAGCAAAGGAAAAAGATGTAAGTCACACTGCATTTAAATAGTCTGTGTAGTACTGGAGTCTTATGGACCACTTGTCAGCCAGCACAGAGCTCAGAAAATTCACAAGGTATGGAGATACATTCGCAGATATTGAACTACATGTGAATCCCTGCTGAATACCAGCAGAAGATAATAGGAATATCATTCTTCTGGGCTTATTAAACATCAACTCGGATTCCAGGGTGTCAGGATCAGGGATATGTCTTGCAGGTATACTGAAGCCTAATAGCTCAGCTGGAGATGGTTTCTTTTGCTTTCCCCCACCTCTTAAGGGTAAAGGCAGAGGTCAAATTAGAGGCAGATTGTTCAGAACCAATAACTAGCAGCACACATGGCTCTTAATAAGAGGACAATAGAGGAGAGTGAAGATGAAAAGATGCCCATTTCCTTAGAGACAGTGAATGGCCAATGTTAACAGCATCACGGTAGCTCCATATTAGGGAACAACCTACACCACAGTGACTGACAGTTGCTTCTTACAATCCATTTTGACCATTCTATTTGATAGTGGTTAGTCAGTAGGATGGAAGATCATATTTTCCATGTGATTTTTTTTCCAGGTAATAACACAGAATCTTAAGTATTATGTAGAAATAAGAGGAAATATTCCAGATTTGCCCTTGGTAGTACTTAAAAAAAAAACACCCCTATGCCTTTGTTTTTCTTTAAGCCCTGCAAAATGATATTATACTGGAAACAAGTATAGTCAGTGTTAGAGGAAAATGATTGATAGAATGAATATATTTATGTACATATATATTCAGTCTAAGAGTCTGAGAATGCTGTAGTTGCTTGATTCTTGAAGCTGACTGTCTTTTCTTTGGGAGTAGTCATAGTGTCTGTCTCACCCTGGAGAGTCTGAGAACCCAGTAGTTACTTAGCCTACAAAGGTAAACCTGGGCATCCTGAAGTGCCACTGATCCTTAGTAAAAGATGGAAGCCTGGAGAAATTAATTCTGATCTCAGTGCAGGAATTGGCAGCAGCAACAGGGTAAATCAAGTTGGTGGCAAAACTGAAGGCATTAAATGAATTAGAACTCTCTAAGATTTTACATAATTTATACTTCCAGTATTGGCGCTAACACAAAAATAAAATATCAAGTGTAGAGAATTATCATAAATGACATTGGTGATTTTAAATAGTAAATAGACAGCTTTAAAAAGGAGGGAAAGGAGAAAACACATGGGCACACGCAGACTGTTACAGAGCTGGATAAGAGACACTTCTTGGAGCAGCCTGGGGGTTTGGCTGACCTGTGAGTCCATCAGCTTCACTCTGAAGGTTTGCACCACAATGAATAACCACTGGGTATTGCTCAAAGCATGATTCTGAGCAGGACATGTTCATTTGTGACACTGTTGTTTTAAAATTCTTGTAGGATTTGAGCTGCCCCTATCAGATTTGCCAGCACGTCTAGGCTTTGTGTAATATTTGTTAACCATTCTACTGCATTCAAGTTTAGCATGTGAAACTGGTGAAACTTTGCTGAGTGCCCAGCCATACCACTGCCTCCACATCTTCATATCCTATTGTATGCATAACTAGTCTCAAACCAGCCAGTTACTTCCCTGCCTTCTTCAGGCCACTGTTACAGGAACAGCTCCTGGCATTTCATGATCAAGAAGGAATGCCAAGAACATATTTTATACTGAACCGGTTTTTATTGTTCCACCACACGACCATCCTCCCTCGCAGCTCTGTTTTCTACCCCGCCTACAGAGCTTTTGTGTCACACGAACTGTCGTTTTGGGGATCCAGAGTCTGGATTTTAATCTTTGTTATTGTGACTCTCAGGAAATTAGACATCGGACATTTGGATCTTTAGGGATTTCAAGATTTGGAAAGATGGCATTCAGGACTGGGTGTTCAGGAGTAGAGTCAATACCAGTTGAACGTATATAATCAAGATTCATGCTCAAAACCTAGGCAGTTATCTACTTCTGTTTTACCCAACTAATAGAGACAGGACACAGCAGTCCTTATATAGCAGCAGTTGTTGGAACTTTTCCCACTGTCAGTGCTTGAGATATAGGCATATAAAGTAGTTATAAAAGCAAACATTTACAGTTAATAAATCTTAAAAGAAGTATATTTTAAAACAATTCTTTGGTATGAATATAGATTTCTATTTATTAAAGATAAAAGCAGGCTTGGATACTAATGTGGATAAGTGTCTTTATTTTTATGTAAGGGATTAAATCTTAGAATTTGGTTTCAAGCAGTCACTTTGAGTGGCTCACAATTAATTTCCCCTAACAACAGCTCCAGGGGATCTGATGCCTTCTTCTGGCCTCTTCAAGCACATGCACACATATGTATATGTACACACACACACACACACACACACACACACACACACACACAGAGAAATCAAAATAATATTAATCTTTTAAAAGGTATTAAATCTTGGTTGACTATTTTATACTGAAGGCCCCAGAACAACTTGAAATGGTTTTCAGAGTTGGTTGGTATTTTTATTTAATATTCTCCAGTGCTGAGAATGCTGCTTCATATAAGAATATAGTAATAATGGCAGAGGCATGATTAATGGTAACTCAGCAGTTATATGAAATTCTGTTCTGATCTGAAGTTGTAACTCATTTAATGATTCTTTAAAAAATGAAACTCAAGTCAGTGACTCAAACAGCAAATTTAAAAAGCAAATATTCTGATATTGTATAAGCTAAAGATAGGCTGATTAAGTAGTTACATACTGAGGACTGATAACAGGAAAATGCAAAAAGTCTTTGCCTTCTATAATTAAGCCAACATGCTTCTGCGAGAGTAGAAAACTCTGTGTGTACAGTTGAAACACTCATTCATCATGTACAACAGCCTCAGATTCGAGCACAGTGCTTCAGGCAGTGTGCATGGGCATTGTGGAATGAATGCACAGCACAAAGCATGCAAAACATTCATGTGCTATGTTCAGAGGAAGGGCTGCCACGAAGCTGCGTGACACCATATGGACAAGCCAGCCAGAAACACCTCAGAGTCATCATGTGTTGATTTTCAATTGGATTTAATCGCTGTACATCAAGAAACCTCTTACGTCTTACAATATATTTTCCAATTATGGTTTTGTGCAATGCCATCTGGGAGCTCAGGATCCACAGTTTAAGATCAGAGGTAAAGGAGAAAACAAACACCTGCTATGCTTCCTCAGTGTCATAGGCCTTAGCATGCCCGTGCAGTAAATTACTTTACTCTTGAGACATAGTAACTGTCACTCCATAAGTCCAAAGAGGGGAAGGGAAGTTATGGGGTAGAAAGTGTTCTGCTGAAATGCAACATTGAACTTGAACATTTAAATTCAGGCCATTTTGATTAAAACACATAAAATACTAGTCATAAGATAGTCAAATAGTGTGTGTGTGTGTGTGTGTGTGTGTGTGTGTGTGTGTGTGTGTGTACACCTGCCCGCATGCATGCGCATGTTTGAGTGTGGATGTTTTGAGACATGCTTACACTAGGCCTGGAACTTACTATGTAGTCCAGGCTCTATCAGTAGATCTGTGGCTTTGGATCTGTACCACACAGTATGTTAGGATCCCCATATGATTCTTGAGTTATTGTATTCTGTTGCTGCATCTACTGTCAACACCACTCTGAGGCCATTCTTGGATGTTCCTCTTACAAAGGATTGGGCAGAGGAACTATACACTACTCAAAATAGTATCCAAGAGCAGACACCTTGGCTACCTTCCTATGTGATGTGCATGAATTTCCTCAAAGAGCTTTCAAACATCTCCCTCCATCACTTGATATCCTGAGAATGGGCTTACATGTTTTTTTTTTTCTTTTATGGGATTCAAGCACATTATCTCAAAGATGACAGTAACCACATGCGTTGGTAGTTAGAATTACTTTGTTGGTGTAGATACATCTAAGATAAGCCTTCTGAGGGAATGTGGTAAAAAGTTATGCATATTTTTTATCTGTAGATAGAAGTTGAGCAATCAAGATATAAATGAGATCAGGAAGTGCTTGTAAAATGGTCAAGAGCTCAGAACAAAGTCTGCAGAAAGATGAATGTCATGAAGGAAACAAATGACTCTGTTTCACAAATATCAAAGGCAGAACTTCACGTTCTTGGCATCCCATTTGATGCCATTACACTGCCACTCTCTCTAGCTCAGTGTGCTTTGAAGGTCAAAGCAATGATGTTTATCCACCACTCAGCTCCCATGTTCTACACTTTCTGCCATGTCTGCTAGTACTGGGTTTGTCTGTTCACCATGCTACTAAAAGCCAGGGACCTGCGTCAGGGAGGGAGGGCTAGATAATCACAAGTCCCAATGGGCAGGGACAAGTAAACATGAGAAGCAAAGATGTTCCATGTGAAGAGTACTGTTGGTAGGAACTAAGCAATCATAGTCCAGCACTGAATAGTAATGGGAGACAAAACAAGTTGGGGATTCAGTTACATTATGTGACAAGTCAAGAGTTCCTATGCTTACAGATGTCTAATGGCCCTTTATTAACGCTCATACCCTTGGCAACTAATAAATTGCAATGTCCATCTTTGACATTAGAACCAGAAATGAAGAATAGATTTTTAAGGCGTGGACTAGGAGAAGGAAGTGGAACACCTGTGAGATCAAGAAGGGGAGATTATTTGTGGAACAAGTCACTGAGGGTCATGTTGAGTACAAGATGGAAATGGTGGAAGGAGATGAATCAGAAAAAACGTATAAACACACACACACACACACACACACACACACACACCACACACAGAGAGAGACCATAGAGAAACCCAGCACTCCATGTCCTACCATAAATCAATTAAAATAAGAAAGTCCATCCCTATGTAGCTACCATATAGAGATATGTAGTGGGATGGATAGCTTTAATTTTACACATAATATCCAACTTTAAAAATCTTCCAACTTACTATAGTACAAAAAATAAACTCAAACATATCAGAAGGTCATTCATAGAACCTCAAGCTATGTGACTTCTGTTGCTAAATAAAGATACTTGCGTTATCTTGCTTATGCTGATGCCCAGAAGGGTTCCTAAGGATTATATTTAGAAACTTGTTAAAAATCCAGAATGTGAAGGCAGGGAGATCCTGTGTTCTCCAAAGAACTCTCTCAGTTCAAACTGCAGTTACTTATTCAGCTCCCCTCACCTGGAGCAAAACAACAAGTGTACAAGGAACAGGAAAAACCAGGCTCTTCAATGGTATGTTTGAAAAAACTCTGTGCTATACAGTTCTGCACAATAAATTCATATTTACTGAACAAGCACTTTATAGATTTTGAACAAACATTAAATGAAAGAGAACTGAGTGCATTGATTTATTGAAGGCCACCTCAGAATTCTTCATCAATGAACAGCAAGCTCAGATTTGCAGTCATTTAATAACCCAAGTCATTTTAAGAAATGGTCAACACACCTTTTCCTTTCAAACCAACAGCTAGTAATTTCTAGTTAAACCAAGTATGCAGGGCCTTGCCGTGACATGTTTGGCTTTTGACCTGATATGACAGTGGCAGTGGAGAATCAATAAAAAATAGACACAAGGAACATAAAGCTGGGGTTGGTTGCTCTATGCTCTGGGATGGATACGTACCAGCTCCAGCAGCCCAGAAACTCATTCCTTTATTATAAAGAGATGGAACCAGGAGGGGAGTTAGATAATTGCAGTAGAATGTCTTTATAACAGAGCAGCCTCAGGCTGCAGTCACCCGGGAGGGGGAAGCTATTCCATACATACTGATTTTAGCTAAAGGTCAATTGTTTTTACAAATCCATACTTGGACCAGAGGGAAGGCTTGCCATTCTCAGGAATCTGAGACATTGGTGTCTCTGACATGGCAATGCCTCTGTCAATAATCACATTCCCGCAGGGCTTTAATCTGCTCTCTATAGGACTTTATGGTAACCCTGTACTGTCTTAGTCAAAGTTTCTATTCCTGCACAAAACATCATGACTAAGAAGTAAGTTGGGAAGGAAAGGGTTTATTCAGCTTACACTTTAACATTGTTGTTCATCACCAAAGGACTGGAACTCACACAGGGTAGAAACCTGGAGGCAGGAGTTGATGCAGAAGACATGGAGGAATGCTGCTTACTAAATTGCTTTCTCTTCGCTTGCTCAGCTTGCTTTCTTTATAGAGCCCAGGACTACCAACCCAGGGGTGGCACCTCTCACAATGGACCCTCCCACCCTTGGTCACTAGTTGAGAAAATGCCTTACAGCTGGATCTCATGAAGGCATTTCCTCAAGGAAGGCTCCTTTCTCTGTGATAACTCCAGCTTGTGTCAAGTTGACAAGTAAAACCAGCCAGTACACCTACTTAGTGGGCTAGTGCCAAAGGACAACTGAAGGAGCAAGAATTGGCAGAAAGAGACTTAGCTTCTTGGGGGACACAACAGGGATGCTCCACGGAGCAGGCTATACCATTTCATCCTTCTACCTGGATTCTGAACAGGACTTAGCTTTCTAGAACCCTGAAAGGTGGCGGAGAAAGAGGGGAAACACAAACACCTTGTGACAGAGTGAAAAAGTAGAGTGCCAGCTGTCTTTGGAAACTACGTTAAGTCATTTTCCAGCTACAACGAGGAATCACAGAATCAGACCTAGAAAGAGGCAAAATAGGAATCCTTTGTGTAGGTCAATGCGTTAGTCGATCATTCAAGTTTCACTCAAGAAGAATAGGAACAGGAAGCTCTCTCTGTCATCAAGTGCCTCTCTAGGCTGCAAGTGACCATTAAGAACTTGTCAAATTTTGAGTTGATTATTTTAAAAGCCTTGCATGAGCTATGCCACGCCCACCCCTCACTTTTCTTTGTGAGCAGAAAGCAAAGGGGTTGCATCTCCCGCCTAGAGGTGCTTGTGCTGTCTGAAGCCCCATCACTCCTTACCTGGAAGCTTTCTGAGAGGTTGAAGCTAGGTTGTCATTTTTTTATCTGACTGTTTCTCAGTCTTAGGTTAAAATGGGAACTCATAGCAGCAATATGCATCCATCCTAAGTAGATGCCCAAGTTCTTTTTGTTAAAAAAAACCAAAAACCCAACAGTGTAACCAAGTTGTTCTGAGAGCATCTTCTCTCCTCTTGAGGATATGAGGCATATTTAAGTCTATGTTCGGCGTCGGCAGGAACTATGGCCTCCTCCTCCCAAACAGCCGAATCATTTCATGTTCATAGCAGCCAATGAAAGTCCAGTTGTCCAAGTGTTGGGTTGAGCTTCTAGTGTCTGTCATTCCTCTTGAATCTGCTGGTTAAGTCATGGGCAGGTGAGAAGGGAGTCGTGCTTTGAATTTTCATTTTCTTGATGCTGCTGCTTGTCCTGTGCATATGAAATCGCTGGCCACTCACATACCTTCTCTGTGTCTGTTGAAACCTTTGGTCCATGTTTTATTAGGTCATCTTTATTATTAATGAGTTGCTAGAACTTATTATGATTACAACTTATAGCACCAGTGTGAGATATAAAATACAAGATTTGCAAATATTTTTTTCCTTTGAAACTTAAAAAAAAAAAAAAAGAAGTCTTATTGCCACATGTGCTATGCATCATATTTGTGCCTGGAAATGTGTGCCGTGGAGTGGATGTGGAGTTCAGAGGTCAACTGACCTCTTTCCTCTTCACCTTCCTTCTTTCACCTTTACGTGGGATGCAGGGATTAAACTCAGGTCTCCATGCTCACACAGAAGAAAGCGTGTGCATCTACTGAGCCATCTCACAGACCCTTTCTTTGCATGATGTTGGCTGGAGACTGAAGCCACACACTTGGGTGTTCTATTGCTGAGTTCCCTCGTCATTTCTTTCTTTCTTTCTTTCCTTCCTTCCTTCCTTCCTTCCTTCCTTCCTTCTTTCTTTCTTTCTTTTTTTTTCTTTCAAACAGCTAATGTTCCTAAGTTTGTGAGAATTTAGCTGCTCAATTTTTTTTTCTCTTACAGTTCTTGCTTGTTTTTACTGGACCTGAAACATATTTGCTTACCCTGAAGCTACAAGTATTTTATGCTCTTTTTTGTTTTTTCTAGATGTTTTGTACTTTCAACTAATTTCAGCCTTTGTAACTAAGTTGCCTTTCAGGTTAATTACTGTTTGAAGTGTGAGGTGAGACTGGTGTTCATTTTCCATACACCACACTAGCTATTCCAATACCATTTGTAGAAAGGAACATTTTCCATGTTGAAGTGCCTCGACACTGTGTCCAAATTTAATTTCGTATGAACATGTGGGCTCCACTTCCTCAGCTCTGTATTTTCTTCCATTCATTTTATTCTAAATCAAACTCTTCTGCTTACTACTGTTTTATATTTAAAAAATTAAGTTTATGATGTTTCATATCTTCCAATATCCTTCAATGGTAAACTTGTCTTAATCCTTTCTAAAAATTGTGGGTGTCAATTCACCAGGAGCTGTGCCGTTCAAGAACACTGGCTGTCTCTTCCTGGAAGTCCCATGTTCTAGAGTATATGGTCAGCACAAACTGAACTTAATTTAAGAAAAAGGGCACACAAAGTTGGATAGGTAGCGAAGGAACTGTGGATCTGGGAAACATGTGGGTGTGGGCGACTATGATCAAAGCACATTATATGAAATTCTAAAAAATAAAAAAATAAAATAAAAATTTTGTTTACATCTCTGTATGCTCGTGTGTGTGTGTGTTGCATGCACACATGTGTTAGCCTAGGCTTACTTATGCAGAGAACAGAGGTTGACATTGGGCATCGCCCTCTGTGGCTCCCTTAGCCCCCATTTTTGAAAAGGGTATCTCGCTGAATGAGGTCCCCTTTTTGGGTGGACTAGATGATCTGCAAGTCCTTGGGGTCCAGGATGTGTCTCTGTCCTCCCAGAGCTGGGGCTGCAGAGACTTTTATCTGAATACTAAGGATACACATTCGGGTTTTCATTCTTGCACAGAAAACACTTTACTCACTGGGCTATTTCCCCAGCTCTGGCTTGTATAATTTCTATTCATTTGTACTTCCATGTACTTTTGAAAAATTTTTCAAAAAATTCACTGAGGTCTTGTATTATAGTTGTCTGAAGATATCAAAATCTATTTTCAACTATCTTCTCTCTCTCTCACATCTCTCACCAATTGTCTATCACTACTATATATTATCTATGATCAATATTTATTATCACCTATCTATCTATCTACTATCTATCTATCTATCTATCTATCTATCTATCTATCTATCTATCTATCTATCTATCTATCTATCACCTAGCTATCTAATCTCCACTAATCGCTAGTGAGTGTGTATACAGAGGGACTGGTATATATCCTGAAACCTAGAAGCCCATTCTTTCTAGTTTTCTTTCTACTGCTGTAATAAACACCATAACCAAAATTACTTTGAGGAAGAAAGGGTTTGTCTTAAACTTCCACATCATGGCGCATTGTTAAGGGAAGTTTTGATAGGACCTCATATAGAAACCTGGAGGCAGGAATTGAAGCAGAGACCATGAATACCTGCTGCTTACTGCCTTGCTTCCTATCTCTCACTCAACACATACTCATCTACCTATGGGTGGCACTGACCACCATGGCCTGGGACCTCCTGTATCAGTCAAGAAATTGGCCAGATAGAATTGCCTACAAGCTAATCTAGCATTGGAAATATTTTCTCAGTGGATGTTTCTCTCTTCTCAGATGACCCCAGCTTGTGTCAAGTTGACAAAACTAAGCAGGACATCTGTGAACCAGGTATGTCACTGTTTAAGGAAAGGGAAGAGATAGGGAGAAAGGAAGTAAGGGAGGAGGGAGGAGGGAGAGGTATAGGGAGGAGGGAGGAGGGAGGAGGGAGGAGAGAGGAGGGAGGAGGGAGGTAATTGCTCCTGCTTTTTTTCTTGTCCTATCTGAGAGACAGTGGACTTGATGGTGACCAGAGATAGGGACAGAGTTGGGTGTTAGTCACTGATTCAAATGCTAATGTGGTTAAGAAATGTCTTCACAAACACACCAGAAAGATGTTTCAACAGCTCTTTGAGCATCTGTTAACCTAGTCAAGTTGACTCATCAAGTCAGCTACTATAATTATGTGGAATTTGTGGATGAATTTAGGGTAATTTGACACGTAGCAGTATTGAATATTGCAATCTTCGAACACAACATATCTTTCTTCTTTATTTTATATTTGTTTTCTTCAGTACTGCATTGCTATTTTCAGCCTAGAGACTTACATCCACTGTGGAACATTTTGTGTTTTACTGTTATAAATGAATAGAATCACAAATTTAACTTTCCCCTTTGGCTAATATAAAAAGCATGGATTTCTGTGTAGTAACCGTATACTTATTATCCTGTACCCATCAGAGAGTTTTTAGTCCTCACTTGGAATTGGTTCAATTACAAACACCTTGGTAACTGGTTCCTATCTTCAGTGAAAAAGCACAGCACTTCAAGGTATGCATTCATTGGTAATTGCTGCTCACTTTCTCTTAATTTTAATTACCGTTTCAATGGTAATTGTTGGTGCATTCATTTGGATTTTCCACATGAGCAGCCGTGCCCTCTATTAATAGAGACAATCTCACTTGTTCTCTGATTGCTCGGCCTTTTATCTGACTTCCTTAACCTAAAAGTCTAATACAATGTTGAAAAGGTAAGACAAAAGGTGTCCTGGCTCTCTTTACAATTTTATGGAAGGAAAATTCATATTTTCCTCATAAAATATATTAGCTTCAGGGGTTGTTTTGTAAATGTCCTTTATTAGATTGAAGAACTTACCCAGTGCTTGTAATTTTCTGGTAATATCCTAAATGTGTATTGTATCTGAGCAAATACATTTTTGTTCCTATTAAAGTGGAAGTTCCTCATTTTATTCTGTTAGAAAGGTGAATTGATTGATGGCTTCCCCTTAATCAATCAATCATCTTTATATTCCTTAGATGCATTTTACCCAATTGCGAAGTGTTCTTGTGAACATTGACATGTTAATGTTTTGGTAAGAATTTTTTGTGTTAATATGTCTATAATAATTATTATTTATTTTGTCTTTGCTGAGTTCTGATATTAAGGTTCTTCTGAATTCTCAGTTGTGATGTAACAATTTTTTCCATTAATTCATTTATTTACTCACTTGACATTCCAATATTTATTTCTTCCTATGCTCCCATTCATACAACCCTTCCCTGCATTCTCCCCCTTCCTTCACCTCTAAAGGAGGAGCCCCCCAGCCCCTGCTACCAAGCCATCCTTGCACCTCAAGTCACTACAAGATTAGCTATATACTCTCCCACTGAGGTCAGACAGGCACAGTTAGGGGAGCAGGAGCCATAGGTAGGCAACAGAATCAGGATAAGCTCCACTCCAGTTTTAGGGGAACCCTCATGAAGACCAAGCTGCACATCTGCTACATATAAACAATGAGGCTGAGGTCCAGCCCATGTATGCTGTTTGGTTGGTAGTTCAGTCTCTGGGAGCCCCCAGGTGTTCAGGTTAATTGACTCTGTTGGCCTTCTTGTGGAGTCCCTATCCCCTCCAGGTTATCCAATCCTTCTCCCAACTCTTCCACAAGAGTTCCCAAGCTCTGTTGAATATTTGACTGTGGGTCTCTATATCTGCTGCTGGGTGGAGCCTCTCAGAAGAGAGTTATGCTAGGCTCCTGTCTGCTAGCATAGCAGAATATCATTAACAGTGTCAAGGATTGGTTCTTGCCTTTGGGATGGATCTCAAGTTGGGCTGACCATTGGTTGGCCATTCCCTCAGTCTGTGCTCCATCCTTGTTCCTATACTTCTTGTAGGCAGCACAAATTTTGGGCTGAATGTTTTGTGGGTGGGTTGGTGTATATGGCAGAATTTTTACTCCTCTATTTCCTGTATATGATTGGCAACCTTCCCAAGCAATTTATAGAATTTTGAGATGAAGCCATATGTGCATTTTTGACAGTTTTTTTCATAATAAATTAAGCTTAGTTAATAGAAGTCTATTCATTTCTTCTGTCTTATATTGGTTTGGGTAATGTAGTACATTACTGTCTTCTGAGAGTATTAAGTATCTTTATTATTAGAAGAGCTGTAACCCTCAAGATGGGGTGTGTTGACATTTCCATGTAGAAATGTATCAGGAGGGTCTTTGAACCCTCACCTGAGAGTTCGGTTGTTCTCTGACCTCCCACCCAACTATATGCAGTGCACCTTAATGGTATATGTTCTACTACTCTTGGGAGGTACTAGAGTGTATTAACTGTGGAGGAATAACTGAAGGGGGAGGCTCCATCTATTCAGCTATGGGGAAGCTGTCATTCATGCCAAGGTGAGACTTTCAGTGATGCATCTGCTTTGGGGTCACAAGTAAGCCTGATAAATTCATTAGTTCCCCAAAATGAGATTTTGGAAGAATCATATTTTGGTCTCCTGTTGGTGCCCTATTTGAAGGCCAAAATGTTTGTTCACATCTCCTTAGGAAAACATCACACAAATAAGTAGAAATTTCAAGTTCTGATTCCTTTCTAGGTAGTGGAAATTGTTAGCACCGAGTTATTAAGAATCTTTTCATTTAAAATTTGTAAGGATCTACAATGAAGAGCTTTCATTCTTGATACTGTATTGATCATTTATGGCACTTTTCTTTTTCTGTCCTTCATCTAGCTGAGGCTTTTTTCAGTTTTATGGATCTTTTATCAAAACAAGTTCATTTTGCCTTGAACAAAAATTTCTACTTCTGTTTGATTTCCATTTATATTGATTAGGGAATCTCCAGGTTTTGTTTTTAGAGCTATTCTATTTATGCCACAAAGCTGGGAAGTCACTAGCTTTCCCCTATGTTCCCTGCCCCACAGTCATCAACACCTCACCCCAGAAAAGCCTATACTGCTTGTGTTAACATCTCTCATTATCACCCCAAATCCATAGTTTATATTGATCAAATTTTCAGGTGTGATAAAGATGTATTGACATGAATCCAAGTGTGTTCACTTACTTATTCCTCTATCCACACTCCAATTCACATTGTACACGACCACAGGAACAAGTTCTATATCACCAGTTACTGAATCATTCTTGTCATCCATTACACGCATACATAAGTACAATCAAGTAAAATATTTATAATTATACATACATAATTGAATATATTATGCTTATTGTAATTTGGAATAAAGATTAGTTATATTAATTAAGTATGAAAAAAAATGTTGCCTTCTGTTTTAATTAGAATTTTTTATTGCTATGAAGAAACACCACGACCAAAAGCAAGTCCGGGAAGAAGGGGTTTATCTATCTTTCATATCACAGTACATCATCAGAGGAACTCAAGTCAAGAACTCAACCAGGGCAAGAACCAGGAGACAGGAACTGATACAGAGAGAGGCCTTGGAGGAGTGCTGCTTACTGGCTTGCTTTTTAGGCTTGCTCAGCCTGCATTCTTGTAGAACCTAGGACAAACAGTACCACTAACAATGGGCTGGGCTCCATGTCCCCTTCAATCACTAATTAAGAAAATGCACTACAAACTTGCCTACAGCCTGATCTTATGGAGGCATTTTTCTCCTCCTCTCTGATGATATACTTATATTAAGTTGACATAAAACTTCCCAATACACCGTCACTTGTTTATTCTCTGATGCTCTCCCCATCCTCACCCACCAAGCACATCCTTCCCAATGTACTTTCCTTCTCTGAAAAACACTTCTTGGAATATTCCTGGTAAGGCTGCCATACTAGGAGCCATTTCTACTATCCTCTCTTGTGTAAGTCAGGTCTTATTTACCTTTCATTTTGAAGGTTCAACGTCAAGGAGTGCAGATTGTAACGACTATATTTTTCCCTCTGGACACTAAAATACTTCATTGCACTTTTCTGAAATGTAGTTGTGATTCTTGCTCCTCTATGAATCAAGTGTTCTGTTCTTGTCTTCCCTTGGGATTTTTCCTCTTATTGTCGACTTTTAGGAGAATGAGATGGATTTGATTCAGGTAGGTTTGTTTTGTTTAGTATGTTTTGCATTTATCCCTCTTTGTGTTCTTTGATCTTTCTTCATCTGTGGCTTGATATTTGATGATATTTGGGGATAAATTCTTAACTTTATTGGTTCAAATAACTCTTCTGTTTCTTTCTGTCTTTCATCTCCTAGTTCCCATGAAAATTATACCTTTTGTTATGGTCCCGCGATTTCTGTTCTGGTTTTCCTTTCAGTCTTTTTCTTAGTTCTTTTTAGAATTTCTTTTCAATTACCAAAGTTTCCATTGAGACATCCCAAAGCTTGGACTTTTATCCTCTGCCATGTTTGAACTACTAGAATGTCTCAGAAACATTCCTCTTGTCTGTTACAGGTTCTGTTTGCATTTGTCTTCTGCTCTTTAGAGTTTCCAGCACTTATTTTGCTGTGTACTTCATCACAACAGCCCTAAGTTCAGTTACCTTTTGTTGCTTTGATAAAATATCATGACCAAAAGCAACTTGTGGAGAGAAATCACATCTTTATTCACATGTAGGAAGCAGAGAGTGAAATAGAAGAGGGGCAAGGCTATGAGCTTTTAAAGGCCACCTTGGGGATACCCTTCCTGCAGCATGTCTCCACAGACTTCAAGTCCATAGCCTTTTTTCCCTTTATTTTTATTAGATATTTTCTTTATTTAAATTTCAAATGTTATCCCCTTTCCTAGTTTCCCCTCTGGAAATCCCCTATCCCCTTCCCCCTCAGACTGTTCCCCAACCCACCCCCTTCTGCTTCCTGGCCCTGGCATTCCCCTATACTGGGGCATATGAATAACCATTACCTCCAGAGCTCCTTTGGACTAAACCACCAATTAAAGAAAACACATGGTGAGATTCATGGCTCTAGCTGCATATGTAGCAGAGAATGGCCTAGTGGGTCATCAATGGGAGGAGAGGTTCCATAGCCTTCTTAAGCAACACCACAAACTGGAGACCAAATGTTTAAATACTTTAGCCTGCAGGGGACAGGGGATGCATCTCATTTATACCACCACAGCATAGTTTACATTTCCAGATTGCACCCTTCTAACATCCCTGACATATGTAAATCTGATGCATGCCCTGTGTATTAATTATTGTTGTGTTCTTTGGGGTTTTTGTTGTTGTTTCTGTTGGGGGGTGGTTGCTTGTATGTTTTGTTTTGTTCTTTCTAGTAGTATACCCTCATCATGACAAGACAAGACAAGACAAGACAAGATGGACTTGACGAACAACCTTAGATAGCTCACATTGTGGTAGCAGGTTGTGAAGGGAGGGAAAGCATTCTGTAGTCCTGTGCTGAAGTCTTAGTCCTCAGATGAGCCTGAGACTCAGCATTAAGTATCACATGTGCTCCAATGGTTTTTACCCCCGTATTAGCTGAGCTTTGACTGGTAAAATAGGCTTGAACTGTGTGCTTGCTTTCTTCCAGTAAAAAGCCTGGAGAACCTGGAACAGGATACTTGTCTATTCTCTGAGAAGTAAACTTTTCTTTTCCCTTGTTGGAGAGTTGCTTTCCTTTGCCTCGTCGGACACAATCACGCTAGCTTACTTAAAGGTCCTTCCTGATTAACGCAACATCTGGCATGTCTTGCAACTTGCATCCATCTCTCACCTTTTATGAGTAATGCTTCCTTATGTGCTGTTTTTAACTGCTGTTGAATCATTTTGGATCACATCCTAGACCTTATGAATGTGCTATTTTAGAGAATCTAGATTTTATAATATTTCTCTGACTTAAGTTAATCCTTAAGTTTTAGGGCATGTTCCACTATTTAAACCAGAACCTTAGTGTTTTCTATGATGGGTGGCAGGTCAAATTTTAGGTTAGTACCTTTAGCGTTGTAGTCTTTCTGAGCTCAACCCTTGACTCTGCACTTCCGTGAGTCTTTTGTATGTGGATTTATTTCTTACATCCCAACCTCTGTGGCTGCCACAGTTTTAAGTTCTGGTTAAATCCTTAGGGTCTTTAGCCCATGTGGTACGTGCTGATTTGAATGAGAATGGATCCCAAGAGCTCATCTACTTCTATGCTTAGTCTTCCAGTAAGTGGAAAAAGAAATGTTTTGAATGGGTTAGAAGATGTAGCTTTATTGCAGTGGGCGTGGCCTTTGCTGCAGGTGGTGTGTTACTAGGGATGGGCTTTGTAGTTTCAGAAACACATGCCTGCCCAGCCATATTCTCTCTCTCTCTCTCTCTCTCTCTCTCTCTCTCTCTCTCTCTCTCTCTCTCTCTCTCTCTCTCTCCTTTCCTCCCTCCCTCTCCCCTTTCTCTCCTCTCTGTATGTCTGCAGCTTGCAGGTAAGATGTGAGCTCTCAACTACTGCTCTACTGCATGTTCTGTGATGATCATGGACTAACCCTCTGAAACTGTAAGCAAGTTCCCAATTAAATATTTTCTTTTATAATTTGGTTTGATTAGAGTGCTTCAGAATGCCATAGAATAGTAACTAAGTCAGGCCAAAGGACAGCACTGGTGACAAATGTCCTGTTGCATGTCACATCTATAGCCCTTCCTCAGTAATTTTTTTCAAAGTAGGAAATAGTAAACCCATACCATTTTGTAAGTTTTGACTCCTCTGAATTTTTGCCTTTTCTTGTTAACCTTCCAGAATCTTTAATTATATTTTTAAAAATGCATTTTGTTGAAGCTTACAGATGTTCTTCTGCGGGCGTTTTGCCAGGAGCTTCTGCCACCACAGGAAGCAGGAACCCCTGTGGTGTTCTTTTAAAATCTTCAGAAAGTCCTAGAAATACGGAGTAAACTTGTGACAGAAACAAGATAACTTGTGTCACAAACATATCAAGAAGGGTGATTCTTTAAGCAAGTGATTAAAAGTGATGAACTCAAGGAAGAAATGGGAGCAACTTTTAAACAATGCCCAAGAAACTCTAGTCCTGCTGCTGCTATTTAGTCTTTATGCTTGGACATAAGATTATTTCTAGATTAATTTCAAACAGCATATAACCAGCCAAACAAGAAGTAGCAGGTGTTGTTGATGGCTTATACATACTCTGAAGCTAATACCTGTGTTTCTTTATCTGCTCCATTCATCCATCCATACAGAAGTCTCTGAGGGATGACTTCTTAGTGTTTCCCATTTACAGCCCCAAAATAGCAAACATCATCCTTGCTCATGTTTCAAGCCAGTGAGGGCAGAGGTACCAGCTCCATATTCCTTCATAGCCCATCTGTTTTTGGAGTATAATGGTATTTTGTTTCTAAACAATGTTTTAAAATAAAATATAGTACAATCTTATTTATAGACCATGTCAAATCTACTTTCTGCCAGTGCTTATTAATGCTTGATATCACTGTCTGGATTTATCTCATCCCTAACTGGTAACCAGTACCCTGGTATCAGCTCCAGTTCTGACCATGCAGATTATTGATTTTTATTTAATTCTATGCTCTCTTCCCCACCCCCACCCCATCTTGGTGTTTCCTAGAATCACTTCCCAAGCAAATTACTTACTTGCAAATGCTTGTCTCTGGTCTACCTCGAGGAGAATAAAACCCAAGACATTGAAGGACCCAATTAAAGCATCAAATGTAGCTCTAATAGGACTGGTTAGTCTAAGTCAATAAACACGTTAAAGCATCTCTTTTACTCAACAGCAAACAACAACAAAACATTCAAACTTTAGATGTTAAGCCACTGACCGGAATATTTGAAATTGGAAGAAAGAAGAAATTAAAAACAAACGTGACTCAGACCCACAATTTCATACCAAAGTGGAGGGGGAGGAAACCTGACCTAAGAATTCTGATTATATGCTACTACTACTCTTCATCTAGAGGTAGGAGGCCATTTTCTTTTTAAGTCATGTGATGTGATCATTTCTTTCATAATGTTTCAGTAGGTCATCAAGACATCAATATTTCTTTCTCTGGTTTAAATAGAGGATTACGTCTAGACATGATGTTTCTAGAACAGCTAAAGCAAACACGATCATTTTTGTCCTTAAAAGTCCTTTCTCTTGTCTGTCGCTATACCAGTACCATGCAGTTCTTATCACAATTGCTCTGTAGTAAAGCTTTAGGTCAGGCGTGGTGATTTCACCAGAGGTTCTTTTATCCTTGAGAAGAGTTTTTGCTATCCTAGGTTTTTTGTTATTCCAGATGAACTTGCAGATTGCCCTTTCTAATTTGTTGAAGAATTGAATTGGAATTTTGATGGGGATTACATTGAATCTGTACATTGCTTTTGGCAAGATAGCCATTTTTACTATATTGATCCTGCCAATCCATGAGCATGGGAGATCTTTCCATCTTCTGAGATCTTCTATAATTTCTTTCTTCAGAGATTTGAAGTTCTTATCATACAGATCTTTCACTTCCTTAGAGTCACGCCAAGGTATTTTATATTATTTGTGACTATTGAGAAGGGTGTTGTTTCCCTAACTTCTTTCTCAGCCTGTTTATTCCTTGTGTAGAGAAAGGCCATTGACTTGTTTGAGTTAATTTTATATCCAGCTACTTCACCGAAGCGGTTTATCAGGTTTAGGAGTTCTCTGGTGGAATTTTTAGGGTCACTTATATATACTAACATATCATCTGCAAAAAGTGATATTTTGACTTCATCTTTTCCAATTTGTATCCCCTTGATCTCCTTTTGTTGTCGAATTGCTCTGGCTAGGACTTCAAGTACTATGTTGAATAGGTAGGGAGAAAGTGGGCAGCCTTGTCTAGTCCCTGATTTTAGTGGGATTGCTTCCAGCTTCTCACCATTTACTTTGATGTTGGCTACTGGTTTGCTGTAGATTGCTTTGATCATGTTTAGGTATGGGCCTTGAATTCCTGATCTTTCCAAGACTTTTATCATGAATGGGTGTTGGATTTTGTCAAATGCTTTTTCTGCATCTAACGAGATGATCATGTGGTTTTTTGTCTTTGAGTTTGTTTATATACTGGATTACGTTGATGGATTTCCATATATTGAACCATCTCTGTATCTCTGGGATGAAACCTACTTGGTCAGGATGGATGATTGTTTTGATGTGTTCTTGGATTCGGTTAGCGGGAACTTTATTGAGGATTTTTGCATCGATATTCATAAGGGAAATTATAAGGGGCATCTGGGTTCTTTCCAGCTTCTGGCTATTATAAATAAGGCTGCTATGAACATAGTGGAGCATGTGTCCTTCTTACCGGTTGGAACATCTTCTGGATATATGCCCAGGAGATATAGCGACAGACAAGTAGACCAATGGAATAGAATTGAAGACCCAGAAATGAACCCACACACTTATGGTCACTTCATCTTTGAAAAGGGAGCAAAAACCATCCACTGGAAAAAAGACAGCATCTTCAACAAATGGTGCTGGCACAACTGGTGGTTATCATGTAGAAGAATTCGAATTGATCCATTCCTATCTCCTTGTACTAAGGTCAAATCTAAGTGGATTAAGGAACTCCACATAAAACCAGAGACACTGAAACTTATTGAGGAGAAAGTAGGGAAAACCCTCGAAGATATGGGCACAGGGGAAAAATTCCTGAATAGAACAGCAATGGCTTGTGCTGTAAGATCGAGAATTGACAAATGGGACCTCATGAAACTGCAAAGCAAAAGACACTGTCAATAAGACAAAAAGGCCACCAAAAGATTGGGAAAGGACCTTTACCTATCCTAAATCAGATAGGGGACTAATATCCAATATATATAAAGAACTCAAGAAGGTGGACTCCAGAAAATCAAATAACCCCATTAAAAAATGGGGCTCAGAACTAAACAAAGAATTCTCGCCTGAGGAATACCGAATGGCTGAGAAGCACCTGAAAAAATGTTCGCATCCTTAATCATCAGAGAAATGCAAATCAAAACAACCCTGAGATTCCACCTCACACCAGTCAGAATGGCTGAGATCAAAAATTCAGGTGACAGCAGATGCTGGCAAGGATGTGGAGAAAGAGGAATACTTCTCCATTGTTGGTGGGATTGCAAGCTTGTACAACCACTCTGGAAATCAGTCTGGTGTTTCCTCAGAAAACTGTATATAGTACTACCGGAGGATCCCACAATACCTCTCCTGGGCATATATCCAGAAGATGTTCCAACCGGTAAGAAGGACACATGCTCCACTATGTTCATAGCAGCCTTATTTATAATAGCCAGAAGCTGGAAAGAACCCAGATGCCCGTCAACAGAGGAATGGATACAGAAAATGTGGTACATTTACACAATGGAGTACTACTCAGCTATTAAAAAGAATGAATTTATGAAATTCCTAGGCAAATGGATGAACCTGGAGGGCATCATCCTGAGTGAGGTAACCCAATCACAAAGGAACTCACACAATATGTGCTCACTGATAAGTGGATATTAGCCCAAAACCTAGGATACCCAAGATATAAGATACAATTAGCTAAACACATGAAACTCAAGAAGAATGAAGACCAAAGTGTGGACACTTTGCCCCTTCTTAGAATTGGGAACAAAACACCCATGGAAGGAGTTACAGAGACAAAGTTTGGAGCTGTATCAAAAGGATGGACCATCTAGAGCCTGCCATATCCAGGGTTCCATCCCATAATCAGCTTCCAATTACTGACACCATTGCATATACTAGCAAGATTTTGCTGAAAGGACCCAGATATAGCTGTCTCTTGTGAGACTATGCCGGGGCCTAGCAAACACAGAAGTGGATGCTCACAGTCAGCTCTTGGATGGAGCACAGGGCCCCCAATTGAGGAGCTAGAGAAAGTACCAAAGGAGCTAAAGGGATCTGCAACCCTATAGGTAGAACAACATTATGAACTAACCAGTACCCCGGAGCTCTTGACTCTAGCTGCATATGTATCAAAAGATGGCCTAGGCGGCCATCACTGGAAAGAGAGGCCCATTGGGCTTGCAAACTTTATATGCCCCAGTACAGGGGAACGCCAGGGCCAAAAAGTGGGAGTGGGTGGGTAGGGGAGTGGGTGGGAGGATATGGGAGACTTTTGGTATAGCATTGGAAATGTAAATGAGGAAAATACCTAATAAAAAGTAAAAAATAAAATAAAATAAAATAAAATAATATATATATAAAAGTCCTTTCTCAGCCTTTTGCTTGACACTATTACTTTTCAAATTTCAAAAGAATGAGGCTTTGGTCCAGAGTGCAAGCATATGTCTAGTTCACACCAGTTCTAGCTGGAGTTCTCAAGGAAAAGTGTTTAGGATAAATTGTTAGGGACTAACTCTTTCTATCTTTTTTTCCCTCTTTTTCAGATAGTAATGATGTGTGTTAAACTGTGAAATTCAGACTTTTAACTCTTATAAATTGGCAGTATGTGACTTTGGGGTTTAATTCTGACTGTTCTAATTTTGCCAGCTAGTAAGAAAGTTTTGGTAGTAGACTTAATGACTGTGCTTATCTCTTAGGGCTTCTGGGCATTATTATTTTAGAAAATAGCCTGTTCAATTGAGAAGATGAAGATGAAGTTACTTCATGTTTATTCCAATTCTTCTAATTATAGTCGAACATCTGAATTTTCTTTAATGTAATGTTTAATTTGTTTTGATTGTCCAGACACAATGGTGGCCACCTAAGACACCCTCTTATTTTGACGTGAAGTGTAGTAGAATTACAGAAGAAATCAATGAACTTTAGAAAAAGCACCAAACTTCATATGAGTATCAAACTTCATATGACCATGTCTCAAAGTTATGAAAAGATAGAACTACAGCCTGGAAATAATCAGGAGCACCTCAGATTAGCCCATAGAAGTATGGGCTTTTATAACTGGAGACTCCCAGTAGTACTGGGTGCTTTTAGAAGATGGAACACATTCTAAAGGCACCATACCTCCAGAGCCATCAAGAAAGAAGAGCAGGCAGAAAGGGATTTGCCATTAACCTGAACGTCCAAATTACTGAAAGCCAGCTGACTAATCAGCTCTTGTAACTTACAGATTCTGCTTGCTTGGGAAAATTAAAACCAGATGTAACTAACAACATGCCTTCAACTGCCAACTAACAAGTTGTCACCTGCTCAGGGGAGTCCCAGACTGGTTCTATCTTGTTCAGGCACCATGTTGACACTGAAGATGACTTAGGCACATTCATAGATGACATATCTGATAATGCCAAACTTATCAAAGAACAAAAATTGACCTAATGACCCTTGGGATCACTTTTCTTTGCACAGAGCTCTGTTAACAACGCCCATGCCACATGGATTGTACATTGGTGATAACGGCTTAGATGCTAAACCTGCTTATAAGACTCAGATCGTGTATTCTAATTTTCCATTCATTAAACACTGAGGAAATTTTCTGCTTCTCTTTTTAAAAAGTGGTTCTAGTGCAGATTTCTACTCTGCTTTCTTTAGTTGGAAGAAATGATGCTACATAATGTTGGGGGCTAAAGGATGGGGATCCAGCAGAAGCCAGAATAGTCTAATGCTGTTTGTCATTGTTCCTTTTGATAAATTTGCCAGTCTACCTTCCCTTCTTCCTAAGCCAAAGGGATCTGTACTCAAATGATGTGGTGCATTAAGCAGGGGCCTCTCTGGTTTTCTTTGATTGTGCTCTGTGGAATGAAATAAGGCTTTAAAAAAAGAAAATCAAAGCAAAGGCTCCTGCATATGAGGCCACAAGGACACTCAATGTAACCATATCATAAATCATCAAAGAGAAATGTCAGGGAAGATCTATGTCTCCGGGACAGCCTGCCTTGTTCGATCTAGCTAATGCCGCCATTACAGCATCTCTTTAGTTTCCCTTTTCTTTGTTCAGTGGTAATTGTCCTTCTGCTGGGCCATTTATCTCTCACATAGTTGTCTCTTGGCTAAGAGATGGGTATAACCAGCTCTGAGTTATGGGTGCACATCCTGGAAATACCTAGGTTTCAGTTTAGGAGTGTTCAAAGTTAAAAAGGAAGCAAATCACAAGAGGGGGGGAAAAACTCCTGGGGAAAATCGGTTGAATAAAATAATGAATGCTAAGAAAAATATTTCAATTTCTCTGTGCTCTTTAAATAAAACATAAACAAAAACTGTGGGTTTTTTTTTTTTATAATAAGCCAAAGAATGTGACAATAGGAGCAGGAAATGTCAATTTCAAAAGATCAAATGTAGTACCTCAGAATTCTTCGGCAACTATCATGGGTTACAATGAAGCCTTCATAATGTAGATTGAAGCCACAGACTTAAAATTGCTGGTTATTTTCTATTGAATCCATTGTCTTGAACAATTTTAAGAGGCAAAATTCCTTAGGATATGCCATATCTATAAGGACAACCTGAAACTCTCACAGCTTCAGCTCTTCTCCAGTTGGTAGCAAAATCTCCCACAGGAGATCTATTTATGCACAAAAGAGATTAATAGATTTAGCTCAGACTCTGAGCGGGGAAAACTGAACAAAAATGCAAAGGCTCAGCCCAAAGGAAAACCAAGCGAATAAAAATAGATTGAGATGCATTAGCATTCTGATTTTCCTTCTTACTCTTCTTATGAATCCTTTAGAAATAAGACGCACAAAGAAACACCCGAACAACACGAAGGCTCTTATGTAAATCTACAAGGAGAAAAAAAGAACATTAAAGCTGAGAAGGGGTGGGATTGTAGGATGATAAAGAAAGCACCTGGTGGCTGGTTATCCGCAGAGGGTACAATAATTATCTTACCTGATGAGATGCGCAGCCGCATCATTTTCTTGATCTGTTGCTATGAAAGCAAGATGGCCTTCCTTATTCTCATTCACCGTGGTGTGTGACACAAGGAGAAAACCTAACTCATCATGGACTAGAACTCTTGTAATTTAACCAAAGTGACCACTTTGACTTCCAGGGGAGCAGGGTGACATCACCAGAAAACAAAGCAATACTCTCTCAAAATTACAGAAAATTAGAAAGAAAATGTGACTACTTAAAAATGGCTCCATTTAACTGTCTTTTCCTTGTCTGATTAGGTTTGTTTAGACAGCCCGTGCCCTTGCAGAGTCTTAACACAAAATGATTTATTGCTTCCTCTTGACCTCCTCTCTTCTATTTTTAAAAGGCTCATCCTTGAAAAACAGTAGGGGCCCTGCCTGGTCCCTGAGGGTAGAAAATAAAACCAGTGAGTCTTATTTACATTGGTTTATAGGTTTTGTTTTCTTTTTTTTATTAGATATTTCCTTTATTTACATTTCAAATGTTATCCCCTTTCATGGTTTCCTCTTCCCCCTCCCCACTTCCCCTGCTCACCTACCCACCCACTGCCACTTCCCTGTCCTGGCATTTCCCTACACTGAGGCATTGAGCCTTAAGGGACCAAAGGCCTCTCCTCCCATTGATGATTGTCAAGGCCATCCTCTGCTACATATGCAGCTGGAGCCATGGGTCCCTCCATGTGTACTCTTTGGTTGGTGGTTTAGTCCCTGGGAGCTGTTGGGGTACTGGTTGGTTCATATTGTTGTTCCTCCTATGGGGCTGCAAACCCCTTCAGCTCCTTGGGTCCTTTCTCTAGCTCCTCCATTGGAGACCCTGTGCTCAGTCCAATGGTTGGCTGAGAACCTCCACCTCTGTATTTGTCAGGCACTGGCAGAGCTTCTCAGGAGACAGCTCTATCAGGCCCCTGTCAGGAAGCACTTGTTGGTATCCACAATAGTGTATGCGTTTGGTAACTGTATATGGGATGGATCCCCATGTGGGGCAGTCTCTGGGTGGCCTCTCCTTTAGTCTCTGCTCCACACTTTGTCTCTGTATCTCCTCTCATGGGTATTTTGTTCCCCCTTCTAAGAAGGATGGAAGTGTCCACACTTTGGTCTTCTTTCTTCTTGAACTTCATGTGGTCTGTGAATTGTATCTTGGGTATACCGAGCTTCTGGGCTAATATCTACTTATCAGTGAGTGCATACCATGTGTGTCCTCGGCATATTCCCAGAAGATGCTCCAACAGGTAATAAGGACACATGCTCTACTGTGTTCATAGCAGCCTTATTTATAGTAGCCAGAAGCTGGAAAGAACCCAGATGTCCCTCAACAGAGGAATGGATATAGAAAATGTGGCACATTTACACAATGGAGTACTACTTAGCTATTAAAAATAATGAATTCATAAAATTCTTATACAAATGGATGGAACTAGAAAATATCATCCTGAGTGAGGTGACCCGATCACAAAAGAACACACATGGTATGGTTTACAGGTTTTCACAACCTGCTGTAGAATACTGGGAGCCAAATTCAACACAAAACACCAACATCAAGAAAGCTATGCCTGGATGGCAGTGAAGTTAGGCCCTTCAGCCTTGAGCTGACTAAAATCTCATTAATGGACTCTAGCACGTGCATTGTCTTTACACTTTGCACTGCAGCTTGGAGCTTGTTTCCTGGTTCTAACAGTGCAGTAGCTTTCAGTGACGACTCATAGAAGTGTTGTATTTATGTGGATTCTAGGTAGAGGTACAACTTAAGAGATTCAGTTCATACAGAAGCTAACAAAGAGCATACCAGAGTGCTTTCTCCTTTTGTCCTACATTTCTGTATGCAGAGTGTGTCTGTAGTGTGTATACACATATAGTGGTCAGAGGTTGGCATCAGGTGTCGGCCTCGATCACTGTCCATTTTCTATCCATGTTATAGATTGAGGCAGGGCCTCTCAGTAGAACCCAGAGTTTGCTGATGGATAAGCTACCCAAGTTAGCTTGAGCTGAGAATCCCTGTCTCAGATGCTGGGATTATAAGCAAGCTGCCATTATCATTTGGCATTTACAAAGGTGCTAGAGAGCTGAATGCTGACCGTAATTCTCTAACACCAAGCAGTTTACCCATTGACCTACCTCCCTGGTCCTAGTTTGCCTTTTAATTTATTATTCCCAAAGTATTTGCCATTGTCACTACCATCTGATGTCCAAAAAGGAGTTAATATTCCTGTTTGTTTGTCAGGTCTTCCATGAAAGGGACATGGGAACATGACGTTAGGACCTCATACACCATGTCTCCACTATTTTTTGTCACATACTGCTCTCTAATTCAGGGAGCTGGTTTTGTGTAACATCTTTAACTGAGACAGGTGATTTCTGCCAGAATTCCCAAGACTAACATCTACGAGGATTTGTTTCAGTGCTTTGACATTTATTTTTTCACACTTAGTCACTGCGTTTGATTAGATTTTTCTTTCTAATGTATTCAGAGGGGAGGGGGGGGGCAGCTGAAATATCAGTGCCTCCAATACCAAGCCTTCTTTCTTTTGTTCTCTGTAAGGTGCTAAACTGGACCTTACTATGATGAAAGGGGACACATCAGCTCCAGCCATAGACAAGTGACTACATGTTTACATGCTTTCAGTGGTAACAATAGAACAATGACCATTTAAAAATGTTTTTAAAAAGTGAAGAAAAAGACAAGATAGCATGAAACTTTTTGTTGTTTATTTATTCTTTTAGATTTATTTGTTTTATGTATGTGAGTACACTGTAGTTGTCATCAGACATATCAGAGGTGGGCATGGAATCCCACCACATATGGTTGTGAGTCACCATGTGGTTGCTGGGAATTGAACTCAGGACCTCTGGAAGAGCCATCAGTGCTCTTAACCACTGAGCCATCTCTCCAGCCCAGTTTTGTTGATTTTTGAGATTGTATTTTAAATAAATTTCTTCCATCCCTTTCCTCCCTCCACATCTTTCCATAGACCCAAGCCCACTCCTCTTCAGATTTGTGGTCTGCTTCTTCATTATTTATTGTATGCATATGTGTATTCATATGTACATATATATCCCCTAATACATAACCTGCTGACCCATGTAATGTTATTTCTATGTATGTTCAGGGCTGATCATTTGGCACTGGCCAACAAGCCAGTTAGCATATGCACCCCTGAGGAGAATAATTCCAGCTTCATTCGGCTGTGTATAGTTTTCTGTGTAGGATTGAGGCCTCATGGCTTTTTCCTGTGCAGGTTTTGCATGTTCATTGGTGACTTCAGCTCACATCTGAGTGGCCATGTTGGTGAGACTTTATGGGTGTAGCTTCTGATATTACTAGGAGACACAATCTCATAGCAAAGTCCCGTAATATCCGTCTCTTACTCTGCTTCCTTCTGAACAATGGTCCATGAACCTTGCATTCGAGAGTCATTTTGTAGATGTATCCATTGGTGCCGGGCTCCACATATTGATCGGTTGTGCTTTTTTGGTAGTGGTTTCAAGTCTGTTGAAAATAGAAGTTTCCTTGATGAGGAGTGACAACTACACTCCTGTGTGGGTATAATGATAAATATTTATAGATTGTTGTTAGGGCTAATGTTGATTTGGCAAATGAGTGGCTGTAGATTCTCCTTCAATAACCATGCTTTCTGATTAGTTAGCTAGGTTTCAGCTACTGGGCATGGTTTCCATCTTATTGAATGGGTCATAAGTCCAATTAGAGAGTGGTTGTTTCCTGTTGTACCTGTAGCATTAATATGCATGCTGATCATTGATGTGAATCATAGGCATCATAGCTGGGGAGGACTGCTGACTGATTTCCTCCTTTGGAAGTCTTCTGCTGTCTTTGGTGCCTTCTGGTACCATGAATGCTAGCTTTCAAGGAGGGGGCATTAAGGAGGGGATATCCTGCTCTGCGGCCTCTGGGGCCTGTTTCTGTAGTACACACTGTCTTTAGCAACAGGGACTGTATCTTCCATATCTGAGTAACCAACAGCCACTACAATAAGCTGCATGTTTTAGGAGTCTCTTAGACTCCCTTGGCTAACAATTCAAAAAAGAGCATCCCATGTCAGGAATTGGGGGTTATGTTATAAGTGGTCTTTGGCTCTTGAAGGAAACTCCATAAGTACAGATGAAAAAAGTTAATTAAAACAATATATGTATATTTATATGCTAAATTATGTGCACTATAAGGGTTTTTTGGCAAAGAGTTAATAGTCTGATTCCTTGAAACTTTCTTAGCCATCTATCTATATTGCTATTTTTACCTATCTCCTTTCCCAACTTCCCCTATCAAATCAATAGTGTCCTGTGATTTTCCTTTGTCTTCCTCCCAACTTTTTTCCTATTTACCTGACCCTCCTCCTCTGTAAGAATCCCTCCTTTTTTTGAATCCCTCCTTTTTATTTCCCTGATCAGATTACTTGTACTCTGATACTCCCCTATATTGCTCCAACCCTGCCCTCTCCCCATATTGGTATGGTTCAGTTTTACTTTCCTGGTTTCTGTAGTTTCTACAGCCTGTATACTCTCAAATGAAGATTGGGAGCTAGGATCTTTAGTGAGAGGAAACATGCAATGGTCAAGAGGGGTTTTAAGTGAAGTTAGAAGACCACGGATTCTGGAACTTCACCAGAGAGGATTCCCTGGGTAAATGTGACTGAGTTGTGAAGCCATAAGAGGGTATAAGATGTAGTATGGGATTCTCAGTTGTCAAAATGCAGAGAAGTGAGTCCTACTGACCAACTTGAGTTTTTTAATTGATAAATCTCAAGTTGAAGCTCTGCCAAATTCTTGTTTTTTCTTATTCCTTTCCTTCCTCTCAAATGTTCCCCTCTTTTGTTTTCAAGTCCCATTATCCTCTCTTTTCCCACTCTCCCATCCCTTATCATCTTTCTCCTGTATGTATCATGGTCCCCTTTTTATTTTCATCAAATGCACACATGCATGTATGCACATATGCATGCACAAGAGCTCACACTCATATACCCAGAATTCTGAGTCTGGCTCTATTGCTTAGTGTCACAATGAATCTCACTCATTTTCCTGAGTAGATAGTATTTTCTCTCTTGTTCTCTTTATCTCTGTCTCTCTATTCTCTCTCCTTCCTATCTCTCTCTCCTTTTTTCATCTTTTTTATTGTTAATTATTATTCATTTATATACAAGCCACATTTTCTTTAACCACTCCCATGTCAATAGACATCCAACCTGGGTTTATTTCTTTTCTACCATAAACAGTGCAGTGATAAACATACATGTGCAAATTACCACTGTTGTATGCAGACTTAGAGCCCTTTGGTTATAAATTCAGAAGTGGTACAATTATACCACTCTGTTTTTCATAGAAATTCTTATGGTTTTGTTTGCTTGTCTTTTTGAGGACCTTCCATGCTGTGCCCCTCCTGCATGGCTTTGTCTTTGAAATCTAACTGGGATCCTGAGGGAATGAAGACATGACAGACATTGAAGTAACAACATTCACAGATACAGAAGAACTGGGATCAGATGGACTGTGTTGATCTGATGAGGAGCACCTACTAGCCACAACTCAGAAAGGATAGCACAAGGCGACAGGTTAGCTAGCATCAGTGGGAGGGGTCTCTAGGGAGCAGTCTCATGCTGCAGTCATATGGGAGGAGGAAGCCTAGTTTTTGTTTACACTGGTCAATCACTTGCAAATACTTATACTTGGACCAGAGGAAGGCTTCATCAATTCCCATGGTGCATTGGGGGCCTTGACATGTCTCTGCTTATGCCATTGATGTATACCACTAAGTACTTCATCTTCTTCCCACACCTCCACACTACAGTGGTCTCATCAATTTATATTATGGCCAGCAGTATATAAATATTCGTTCTTATGCCCTGTTCAGTATCTGTTGGCACTTTAAAAAACAAACAAACCAAAAAAGAAAAAAAAAAAAAAAACAGGCATTCTGACTGGGGTGGACTGCAATCTCAAAGCAGTGTTAATTTTCATTTCTCTGAAGGCTAAGGATGTTGAACACAGTTTCAAGTATTGGCTGGCTGCTTCTATATCTTCTTTTGAAATCTGTTTATCTGATTCTTTAATTCACATATTGATTAAAATTTTCATGTCTCTCCTTTTTCCACATTTCTTTATATATTCCAGATATTAATTTCCTGTCTGATAGGGAGCTGACAAGAATTTATTTTCCCACACTGGAAGCTGTCGTCTCTTCACTATAGTTTCCTTTGCTGTTCAGAAGCGGCTTTTAATATCATTTGTCAATTCCTAGGATTATTTTCTTTGCTCCTTGAGTGCTTTCCAGAAGGTCCTTACTTGATTCTGTTTCTTGAAGTGTTTTCCTCTAGCTGTGCTAGAGTTTCAGGTCTTACAAGAAGGTCTTTGATTCATTTTGAATTGATTTTTATGCAGGGTCAAAGAGATGAATCTGGTTCCATCCGTTTGCATGTGGATGTCTTGATTTCCCTTATATGCTGTTGGCCATAATATAAATAGATAAAACTACCGTGGAAACCAGTGTGAAGATGTGGGAAGCAGATGACATACTGAATGGGTATGTATTATTGCACGAGCACGGATATATCAAAGTCCTTTATGCTTTAGACCCATGGAAATTCGGGAATTGTCCTTTGTACCATTGTCAAACATAATCTTTATGTGCTCTTAACTTTAATTTTCAAGTGTTCCAAGGACATATTATATTCATCAATAAATTGGTCTATAGTTTTTTTTGTTTCCTTATTTGAATTTGCTATTATGGTAAGGCTCACATTGTAGAATGGCTTTTGCTATAAGTTGGAGAATCTAAACTCAGTTCCTTGTGCTTCTGCAACAAATGCCCCTGTGCACTGAGCTATCTCTGCAGTCCCCATGACCTGGTTTCATTTCCGTTGATGTGATCAAATACCCTGACAAAAAGCAACGCAATGGAGGAAAGAGCTTATTTAGCTCACACTTTCAGGTTACGGTCTATCACTGGGAGGCTGGGGGAAGCAGGGACAGAAGAAGTTAATCATAGTACATCTAAAGTTGAGACTAGAAAGAAACTAATGAGTGTACACTTTCTCGTTTCTGGCGTATGCTCAGCTAACTTACCTTCTTTGAATATCAACATCCTTTTCTAGCCATATTTTGCCATATGTGATTTGGAAAAGTTCTTTCACTACCACAGAACTCCTCAAATACTTCTGTCTATAGTGGTTAATGTAGCTGACATGTACAGAGACACATGTGTGTTGGAAGGAACGTGTCACCACAACACTACAATCTGTATATATACCTGTCTTCAGATGTTTTAGACCCTATAATATGGATATACTAGAGGAGAGGATGTAGCTGTGGATGACAAATATTCTGTTGGAGTTCTACGGGGACTCTAGAGGTTGGTCCATCTGCCAACATCAGGCTCAATACGATCAACGTCCACACTCAGTTGATGAGGTCTGCTCCCAATCACCAAGACAGGAGCCACCTTTGCCTGCCTGAGCCAAGAGTTCTGCAGCTACCATGCTTTGGCCTTTGTGATATCAGCCTTCCAAGTCTCCAAAACTATCTGCTGGGCTAGTGTCACACCCTGGGCCAATGACAGGTTAGATTCGGGTTTCCTGCGTCATTTTTTTAACTCATGTTCTAGGTCTCCAGAGTAGCAGATCTTTAAACAATAGACTCTCTCTAAAGATACCACTTGCCCACTGCCCTTCAGGTCATGTAGACTGACCAAAAGGGTCCTCCACACGGCTGACCCATGGTTAGGTGACCTACCATGTCAGCAAAACCTGCAACTGTATTTATGACATGTAAGAGTTGTAGGTTTGTCATGAAAGAAGGCCTGCCAGTCTCTATTCAGCAGGTCGATCCCATTCACCTCTTGAATGAGGCCTCTACTTCCCTGGAAGCTAAATGCCTAGAGCCATGTGTAGCTTAGCACACTTCTCTGTGATGAGTTGCCCGTCTCTTTCTGTTAACACATTCCAGCTACTCTTTACCTTTGTGATTTTCCAAATCTCTTTCCCTCTTTGGAACAGATTATATTCTTCTCCCTTACCAGGTCATACCAAGACAACTTCTAGTCTCCTTTTTTAGCTGGTTATCTCCTGTTAACAAAACACCTTGCTGGATCTTGCTTCACTCTAACAGTTGTTGAAATACATCTCACTTGCATTAAAAACAACAACAACAACAAAACAACAGTGTGTACATGTAATCATTTCAAAGCACATCCTATCCCCACCAAAGCCTCAGAACTCATGAGAGCCTTCTTGGGTAAAACATTAAGTCACAATGTTTTTCAATACCCTAGAATCAGAAACAATTCAGGAGAAGAGTAAGGAAAAAAATGTTTCTGAACTGAGGAACCCTTGGCTCTTCATTTCATAATAATTCTTCTAAAGAAAAGTCATAGAGTGCTGAAAATAAGGGTTTGCTGCTGGATATGTGACAGAGTCTAAGTGACAAGACAAGTCATCATTTTAATGAGCATTGCAATGCACCCATCCATTATCTTTGAATGTGAATGTGACCATGTGAGTCTGCAAAAGCTTGAGAGCGGTTAATTTCAGTCAGCTCACTCCTGCACATCTGCTTGCACTTGTCAAAAATCAAAATGACCCAAAAGTATATAGAATTAAACTTATGTTTAAAAGGTTTTCATGTATATATTCAAACATTCTGAGCTTAAAGTCTCACCGAGAAAATTATAGATCAACACGAAGTAAAATTACAGGCCTGAAATACAATAATGGAAGAGAGCACACATTTTGAAATTTAGTGCAATAGAAGTTAAAACTATCAATGATGCACATGTTGTCATGGAAACTTGTTGCAATCAAGAGACCCAGAAAGCCACCGCTTAGACATACCATATGGAAAGGTTCAGATGCTATGTAGAACAATGGAGGTTGCACCAGCTGGTCATTCTCCAGGCAACCAAAACAGAGTTAGTGATGAGAGCAAGATTTATGAAGTAGAAAGACACATACATGGTGAAACCAAGGTCACTATAACTGAGGCGGTCCCAAGTAAGAACCAAAAGCAAATGGACTCTTGATGCTTGCAATAGTGAAAGAAAAGCTGGCAGAAAGAACAGTTACAGAGACTGGATGGTTTTGATTAAATTAAAGATGAAAAAAAGTGGTAAAATCAAACAGAGAAAATAATTATACCATAAATTATAAAAAAAGTATATTAATTGGTATTACTGATTAAAGTGCATCTATATCTCTCCAGTAGACTAGGGCTCTCTTTAGAAAGGGACTAGCTTTGTTTACCACTACAACACTGGGTCCAATCACTAAAGTGAGATATAGTTTATTTTATGCAACTCCTTTGATGATTGGTGTTTTTCAGGGAGATGAAATTTGAATTTCAGAAAATTTAAATGGATCTTCTGGTCCAAACGGGAATTCCAACCCAGACTTATTGATCAGTATACACATACTCTTTATAATACTCCCCAATAAGCTAATACAATAAAATTACTCAAGTGTGAACTGGTAAAGTTGACAAGTATGGCACCATGTGCTTCATCCTTAGACTGAGTGATGGAAAGGAAGCTAAAGCTTCCTGTAATGGATTGGATTAAATGGCTCCATAAGTCCACACATTTAAATTCTTGCTCTTAGCAAGTGGCATCACTTGGGAGGGATTAGGAGGTATAACTTTGTTGGGGTAGGTGTGGCCTTGTCAGAGGAAGTGTGTCACCTGTCTGGAAGGCTTTGAGGTTTCAAAAGTCTGAGCCAGACTTTCTGCTGCCTGTGAATCCAGATATAGAACTCTCAGCTACTTCTCCAGCCTCATGTCTGCCTATATGCCACCATGCTCCACACCATAATGAAAATGGACTAGACCTCTGAAAATATAAGCAAGCCCCAACCAAATGTTATATATATAATATATATATATATGTGTGTGTGTGTGTGTGTGTGTGTGTGAACTGTTATGGTCATGATCTCCCTTTATATCAATAAGATGTTGACTAAGACACTTCCTCATCATGAAAAAAAAAAGGGGTATTGAATTTCAGGAGCAAAGAATGTTTGGTGTAAGGTCTCATTTTGAATCTCAAGTGCTCAAATTCTGTTTTCTATGAATCACTCCTTTGTTCTAATGACAAAAATGATTTGAACACTTAGAGTCTAAATGAGACAAAAAACAAGAGCATATTGAGGCCAGCCATATGTCACACTCAATGCCATCTGGAAACCTGTGTAGTCTGCCGGCTACCTGAAGTACCCCTCTTCTTATAACCATCATAGGATCATACTTGCTGCTGCTTGTTTCAATAGCCTTCTAAAACCAAAGATGATATTTTCCTACCAACTTCTGCTGGTATTCTCCTATTAATTAATTTGAAATTTCTCTGCAATTTAAGTGGCTTTGGTGTGTTGTCTTGAACAGTGGGGAGTAAAATGATTTTAAGAACCTCCAGGCAGGCACTGGGGAGATGGCTCAGGCTGTAGGGAGCTTACCTTGCAAGCAAAGGGACTTGAACCTGATCCTTAGAGCCTGTACAAAGAGAAGGCACAGCTGCACATACCTGAATCCAACTGGGGAGGCAGAGACAGGAGAATGCCTGGGTACTGCTGGCAGTCAATCTAACTGAATCTGTGGGTTTCAAGTTTAATGAGAGAACCTGTCTCAAAAAAGTAAGTTGGAAAGTAATTGAGAATGACTCCTGATGTTGAACTCTGGCCTCCAAACTTGGCCACACACATGTGACATACACATAAACATGTACACGCACATACACACAAAAGTTCCTAAGCAGTCCACTTGGTCCTCCTTGCAGAAAAGAAGTTTCCATTTCTAGAGGTTTAAGGGTCCCTAGCATCTACTATCTGACTTTTGAATGTCAGATTTGGTAACTGGTGTACAGAGAAGTGCTGGCTGGCATATTCTGCCTGTGACCATAGACTGTTTTTCATTGCCTTAGCAGACTACACAGCTGAAACAAATCCATCCAGAAAATCCTGCACGTGAAGTTTAAGCCACAGGTGCTTCTAGGTCCATGTAATTAAATTGGCTGATTTGGTTCCGTAGTCCTGGGCATCGTGGTTACCCACAGCTCTCTGCCTTGTTCTAGACCAAACCAGTGGGTCCTATTGATTCACAGGCTACAACGCTAGAGTCTTGTGTTGACTTTTTCTACCTTTACTATTTTCTGCTTTCCACTGGTTAGAATCTCCCGGGAGCTCTTGAATGGGCATCCGGGAGCAACACTAAGGAAGATCCTAGATTTTCCTCAAATCAGTGGCTCCACAGATAAATGAGCCTAACAGATTCGTGAGAATGGGTATGACCCCTCTTCTGGTGAAAGTCTTTGAAAAGCTGTTGATCTCCACTCTATTAAAAAGCTGGTCTTATTAGAACTTCTCAACTAAATGGAAGAACCCTGCTTACTGGGTTGCTCCTTCTGGCTTGCTCAGTCTGCTATTTTATAAAACCCAGCACCACCTGTTTCAGTTGACACTAAATACAATAGTTTGGACCCTCCTACATAAATTATAATCAAGAAAATGCTCCACAGGGTTATCTAGTGGCCAAACTTATGGGAGCATTTTTTTTTTCCAATTGAAGTTTCCTCTTCACAGTTGACATTAGCTTGCTTGTAGCAAGTTGATTTAAAAAAAAAAAAAATCCTGGCCATCACAGACCTTGCTTTCCTTTTCTGAGAGAGGGCCCCTTGTTGTTTTGCTGATGTGCAAATCAAGCAAGCTCTCCCACAAGCTTCTGGGGACCTCCCATCTCACTACGGGAGCACTGGGGATATAGACTCAATACTGTGCCTGACTTCACATAAATTCTACAGATTTGGACTTAGGGCAGCATGCTTACATAGCAAGGATTTTACATACTAAGCCATCTCCCTAAACCTCATGTTAAAATTTGTAAGAGATCATAACCTTTTTAGAGTGCAGAGTTTCTGGTGAAGGGATAGGAGTGGGAACTGCTTATGTTCCACAGAGGACACAGTGGACATACAAGCCTTGGAGGACAAGTCTCTCTGTACACAGAACTTTAGCATCTTCCCTGCACAGGATTTACACAGCATGTGAAATATATAACAGGAGCAATTAAGCAGTTCTAGGGTTCTGTCTGCATGCTCTACAGAAAAAAAGAAAGATGAAATGTTAGGTATCAACATACTCCGAATCAGAATCAAACATTCCTGTTTCTTGTCATCCTGTCCTTAACTGAAAGGAGAGATTTCACTGAAATTTAGCAGGAAGGCAAAGGGAAGCCATGCACAGGAGTTGAGCCCAGAAGTGTCTCAGGAACAGGAAGAAAGCTACCTCCTGAAGAAATTAAAGCTCATCTTAGCGCACCTTAAGAGGAACTCATAATGAATGCTTCCTCCTCCTGATACTCTTGTTGTCGCCTTGAGAGTCCATTTCAGTCTGTACTGATGCTGCTCTTCAGTTCTTAACCAAGAAAGCTCGATGCTTTCAAAGTCATTTCAGAGTAAAGACCGTCTCCTTCTAAGTCTGTCTTCACACGGTGAACATGATAAGGAAATCATTACAATTGCTTCAGTGTGATGTTTATTTAAAAATAATATACCATCTCAAAAGGCTGCAGTAGCATTCATCAAATGTGATAATTGGATTGTTGGCATTCACGTCATCTGGGGATTATTGTGTTGACATGTGAGTTACGGATCATATTAGGATCACATTATACAGAGAGCATATAGCATAGCATTCCATGAATAAGATGAACCTTTGTAAACAGTCAAGTCATAGCTCATACTTTACAAAAAGATGATGGTTAGTAACTCACAGAGCTAATACTACGCAGTGTACTTTTGATATTAATACCACACAATGTGTCCACAGGGTTAATACCATACACTGCACTTATAGGGTTAATAGCATACTGTATACCCACAGGGCTAATACCATACACTGTACTCACAGGATGATCACCACCAGCAACAGTCATCTGCAGAACCCTTCCACTGTGCCCAAAAGAAGCCTGCTATCCAATTTCCTGTTCAATTCCCTCAGCTTTACGTGGCCACTCATCTACTTTCTGTGCTTTCCTACTTATTCAGTACATTTTATATGAATTAAATTATAAAATGTGTAATGTCGTGTGACCAGTTGTTTTGCATAGCAGGCATTTTTCCAGGATTTATTTGGGTTGTACCGAGTAACATTTCATCCTAACTTGGTAGCACAATGTATTCCTCTTTCTACTAGCTGACATCCATGTTCACTACGGAACTACTGTGAAGAATGCTACCTGGGGCCTTTGCCTACAGGACATTAGCATTTGTTTTCAGTTTTCCAGTACATATTTAAGAGCAGGATTCTGGTAAGTTCATGTCAGACTGTATAAGGAACTTTAAGAATGTTTTCAAACTGTCTATATTATTTTACATTCTTGCCACAAGTATATGGATTCTAATTTCACATTCACATTCTGGCAGGACCCTGTAACTTGTATGTGTGGTTTTTGTTTTTAGATAATGTAGATGGTTTGTAGTGGCAATTCACTGTGGTTCAATTTGTAGTGTTCAATGGTTGGGGTTATTGATAAAATACATAACCCTAGGTTCTAGGCTGACCTTGACCTAGAATCTGAGTCTGCATTTGCCAAGCTCTCTAGTTTCCTTTCTGGTGCTATAATAAAACACTGACCAAAAGCAACTTAGGGGGAAAGGAATTACTTGGCTCATACCTCAGGTCACAGTTCATCGTTGAGGGAAGTCAACCAGGAACTCAAGCAGGAATCTAAGGAAGCGATGGCAGACAGTTGCTTCCTGGATCTTTCTCTGCTTCACTCATGTTCAGGCTTAGCCAGTACCTAAACACTGATAGTCCTCGAACCTGCTTCATGCAATGGGTAGAATCACACAACATTTCATGTTTACAAGGGCTCTGTCCTTGGTTTAACGCTCTGCTGTTTCCAGTGTGGAATTCTTCATGACTTTCTGCTTTTGAATGTGTGCTTTGTGAATACAGACAAAAGGTAGAGCAGAGGACACATGTGCAATATGTGTGTGTGCTGTGCCTTGTAGCCACTGTGTGTAGTGATTGTGATACTCCATGGGATTTTGGCTGACCATGTGTGGAATGCAATGCAACTCAGAGAAAGTACATGAATATGCTCATATGGTTGTGAACTGATGACCCACGGTCATCCATACTCCTGCTGTGAATCAGGGGAGAAGACAGAGGTATTCTAAGAAACCTAAGTGACCAGCAAACCCTTTCATATTGTGCTGGTTTGAATGGGAATGGCCACCACCACCCATGAGTTTGCATAGACTTATATATTTGAAGGTTTGGTCTGAAGTGGTGGAACTGTTAGAAGTTATGGCCTTGGAGGAGGTATCTCACTGGAGTGGGCTTTGAGGTTTCAAAAGCCCATCTGGCAGGTAGCTTCAACTTTTCATTTTAGAGATTCATTCTAGGTCCATGGGATCTAACATGTTATCCTGGCTGTATGAATTTGCACAGGGTTCAGAGATGATGTTGGATGGGTGTGCCACAGGTTTCTTAAGAATATAGTGGGAATACCTCAAAAAATCATCTATCATCTAGAATGCTTCAGGATGCTCTTAAAATCAAATCTAATGGAGATGGAATGGATATGAGAACCACCTCACAAACTTGTATTGAGCCCAGAGCCTGGAGTGAATAGCACAGGGATTATTTTGAGTTGGGGCAATAAATTCTTGCTGGCATTAATTCATACATATAGAAGATAGATTTGACAGGTCTGCCACTTCATCACTGAAGGCTTTCTCTCTCTCTACCCAGAAACTGAGTGCTTTCATATGTAGAGGACACATGTGCATCTGCTGTTCCTTGTAGCCCATTGCATGAAGTTATTGTGATATTCTGTGGAATACACATACTCAGAATTTTCCAGTGCCTGTTACAGTCATTATCTTTTTTTTTTTTCAATTTGTATTGTTAGGATTTTAGTTTACAGCCTAGTAGTATGAGGAGAAAGTATTTCTTTAGGTTGCTCTGGAAATGTAGAGAGGGGGTTTTCTAACAGAAAATAAGTGAATGGCTGTCAAAATGCCATAGATATATGTTGAATACATTAAGGTGGATTAGGAGAATAAATGTATTTGTTGTGGCAATTATTTGCTTGTTGGCATAAATGATGACTGGGCTTAGGAGGACAGAAGAGGTTCAGGAAAGTTTGAACAATTGGTTGGTGGAAAAAAAGGCAAGCAAGCTGGAAAGAAAGAAAGAAAGAAAGAAAGAAAGAAAGAAAGAAAGAAAGAAAGAAAGAAAGAAAGAAAAAGGGGAAAGGAAGAAAGAAAAGAAGGATGAATCATGTCTTTGACTAAACATTAGAATCACCTAGGGAGCTACAAAGCATGTTATTGACTAAGGCCTACTCTCCAAAATTTTATTTCTGCTTAAACTGAGCCTCACCCTTGTGACTTTTGAAAGCACATCAGGAAGTCGTAAAGAGTACCCCAGGCTGAGACCCTCTAAGAATGCGACACTTATGCTCAGGAGCATACTGTAGAATCCAGGATTTTCAACTCTGCACAAAACCAAGAACACAACCCTTCTACAGATCTTACTCTCACCAAAGTAAGATTTTCACAAAATAGAAATTTAAATCTAGTCTGATGTAATGATGGGGAAAATTATATTTCTTGGCATCTGGTTTTAGTCTTTCAGTTAAGGACAGAGCTACCTTAATTTAAATGCTGATGAGATTTCTTGGCTGAGTCTGTACAGGATGATGGCCACCTGATATCTGTAGAGAAGCCAGCCTTTGTGACTAAGCCAGTGGGACACACAGTGGGTCCCTTCTTTTCGTTTTAATCTCCAGTAGGTGGATGAAACCCACCAGATATTCTTGGGAATAATTTTTTTTTCTTTTTGAAAATTAATGAAAGGTTTCGGTTTCAGTGCGGGATGATGTGGAGGAAAAAGAGTGATGGAGAACAAAGTACCAGCAACAAAGAGAATTATACATTTTAGGGTTAATTAAAGTCATGGGAGGAAGGTTTTCTGTTTGTCTCTGGTCAGAAAATGAGACTAGAATTGGATCTGAGTGAAATTTCATGAATCCGAGATTCATGAAGCCTGTTTGCCCTTGGATTTTATTTATAATTTCTCCACATTAGTTAGCTGAATAACTTCTCAATTACACCAGCTTAACACCTACCTACTGCTTAGCTTTGTCTAGGTAGCCTGGTGGTGAAATTTTGTGCAATGCATATATCTCTGTATTTTTGTATGACATACTCATTTTCTTGTTCAAAAGATTTAAAGCAACTTACATTCCAAATTAAGTGTATCCTGTGATGTGCCTGTCCACATTACCAGTGTAATGGAAATCCATCTATCCTACCACCTCACCATTAGCCAGGAGCAGAAGGCCGAGCTGTAGGAAGGCCATATCCAGGTTGTGAGATGACTTCATGGATCATGAGCAGGACACACTGGCATTTGAGAATTATAAGATCACAGGAGAGGGGCAACAGAGAGCTCTGGCCTCCTGGAATGGTTGCTGCTGAGCCCTGGCACAGCTTGGCCTGCACTCAGCTGCTATTTACTAATTGGCAGAATGTCCTCTTACCTCCATTGAAAAGCCACTGCAGGCACAAGGCTGCCCGTCAAAGCTGGAGGTCCAAGGACAGAATGACTCTTCACCTGCAGGGCCTTTTTACCTGGAAAAAACTAGGCTGATGTTCTGTGTGGGATGCTGTGCACAGCCAGGTTATCAGACACAAGGTTCAGCAAGGTACCTGCTGCACCTCCAATCCACAAAACCACTGAGAAGTCTGATGTGCTGTTTGTTAATGGGCATGCAGAAAGAAAGTCCTGGAAGTTTTGCTTCCTGCACACAAATTGAAAAGACAAGTTGCTTTGAAAAAAAATAACTGTTTTTGAGATATATTTTATATTTCAAAGCAGTGGACCACTTCATATGGAGGGATTTGCACTGCTCCGCTAACAGGAAGCATTCTGCTTAGCTTACACATTGTTAAGTTTAGTTAAGCGTGCACACTCACATGGCCAGTCCTTCACTTAGCAGGCTTTAGCCTCTCGACTCCTATGGGAATTATTCACCCACCCTTAACTTATGTTGCCTAATAGGCATCTTAAACTAAACACAAACACTGCCTTTGTCTTCATCTCATTAAATGGTTCCTCTGTTCCTCATCTATGCTTGATCTTTGCACTTTCAACTAAGTGAATATTTTTTTCTGGAAGGTTCCTCCCCAAGATTCGCACAAGCCTCACTCTTTCAGATATAATGCCATGCTACAGAGGTGACTTCCAAGAACACTCTAAGTCACCTATCTGACCACTTTTTATTTCTCTAACATGTATTATTATTTCATGACTTTTTTGTCATCTGAAATAGTACACACCTTCTTCCTGTAGGTTTGCTCCTGTTGAAAGGCAGCTCCTACTGTAAGCTGCTTCAGATTAGAAACATTCCTTTTGGTCACCATGGACACAAATAAACACATCTGCCCACTGCAGGTTCTCTATAAATATAGACCAAATGAATTAGTGAAAATTAATGAAGTTATTTGAGATAATATTGAAAAGACAATTAATTATCCAATAGTAAACATTAGACAGGCCAAGGAAGCTTTTCCTAAAGAGGCAAACTCGGTGAAGTCCAAAGGGAAGTAGTGATAATTTCTTAGAGATTTTTCTCAGATTATTATTAAGTCTAAAGGAAAAATAGAAATTTAGTGTGGAATTTTATTTAGCAATAATTTACATAGCATCAGTCATGTGCATGGAGCATGAGGAATTGTAAATAGAGTGGATACAATTCTTCCTCCCCAGGCTGTCACGTCATACTTAACAAAAACACTAATTCCTTCCACTGCACTAAGAACCTTCAACCATGTTACTTCTCCATCTAGCAAAAATAAGGTGCTATTGTGAAGGGATTATTTCGTTTTCGTGTTGAGAACAAAACATGTTATAAATAATCCAAAGGTCAGTGAAAATTCTAAACACACAATAAACCATGCCCAAAGCCTCTACCAGAGTTGCCCATTTGCCCAACGGTCCCCTGCACAGATAGAGAATTATAGACAGTACCTGAAAAGGGAGAATGCTGAGTGTCAAAATGGGATAATGCAGTATTTTTTTTTCAAAAGGATTCAACAAAAGACAAATAAAACAAAGCAAAAGAGAAAAAGTTGTTGATTTCTCAAAAACATTTCTTCACTATCCAAGGTATTAGATTTGTAAGTAAATGAAAAATTGTAGCATGAGAACCAGCTCAAGCATATTGTGTGTACACATGTGCATGTGTGTGCATGGATATCATCAGCTGCCTTTGTAGTGAGTTCAGTTGTTGTTGACGTGGGATGCTGTGCTGTTCAATGCACAGGATAGCAAGCTGCCCTCTACTAGCACATCCATTGTTCGTTGTTGATTTGTCTCGGTGTTTGTTGTATGTGGGGAAAGTCAGAATTTAGAACAGTTTTGTGACCACAGTCCCCTCTGTGGTGCATGTTGGTTTGTTATAAAGACTTCCCAATATCTGAATTCTTCGCTTTACTATAGCAGATAGTTTTCCTTCAAGAATGGCTCATTGGTGCAGTGTTTTCAGAATCACTTACGAGAATGCCTTTTATCTTTAAATTTGAGAAAACTGGACATGTTTTTCTTCATTGAAGAACTGTGTGGCTACTATTGAATTACTATTCCAAACTTAGCTGGGGCAAGCAGAAAAGCACTCACTATTGGCTTTCCTTTGTTTCCCCTCTAAATCTTTCTCCATTTTCACTCATTTTAATAAACAACTCTCTTTTCCTCTTTTCCCTCTTCCTCCTCCCTACCTCTTCCTGTTCCTGCTCCTGCTCTTCCTTTTCCTCCTCCTTCTCCCCCCTCCTCCTTTTGGGTGGTTCTAAGATTGTAGGAAAATTGAGTAAAAAGTCACTGAGACTTCTGTGTGCTCATGAGCTCACTATGCAGAGGCCCTCCTATAAACCACATTTAGGGACTGCTTTAACACAGTTTATCACCAAGTCCAGTTTTAACATAGTGTATACTCCTTGCACATGCTATAGATTTTATGATACATCAATTATTGTAGTCTACAGAGCAGTTTTATCGCACTAAAACTCTGGCTGGATTCTATGTTTTTATACCATTCTTCCTTCACACCCTGGCTGCCACTGATCTTTCTACTCTTTACTTTTCTTTTACTGAATGTTTCATAGATGGTGTGTGTCTGTCTCAGACTATACACCCTTTGGTTTGCTTTTGTTAGTCATATCAAGATTCATAGTGTATGTAGTCATAGTCTAGAAATTGCTTTTCTTCCCAAGACCAAGGGCCTCTCCTCCGATTGATGGCCTACTAGGCCACCCTCTGCTACATATGCAACTAGAGACACATGCCCCAGTACAGGGGAATGCTAGGGCCAGGAAGCGGGGGTGGGTGGGTTGGGGAGCAGGGCAGGGGGAGGGTATAGGGGACTTTCAGGATAGCATTTGAAATGTAAATGAAGAAAATATCTAAGAAAAAGAAAAAAAAGGAAGTTGCTTTTCTCTGATTGCTGTGACATTTTTTAAGATTCACAAATCATCTCATGGTATAATATTCTACCGTACAATATGCCCGGTTCTGTTCCTCCTGTTGTAGAGACTCAGGTGATTTCATTTTCCCCTCCAAGTGTTCTTTTACTTAAACTAGGGTGCAGACATGAATTTCTTTAAGGGAAAGGATGACGAATTAATGTAGAGTTCACGTTAGTTTAAATCCCTTTAAACAATAAGTGCATGCATATGATTTTAGTTTTTTTTTTGCCAACACTTGATATTTCAGATTTTTCCAACTTAGTAGAACACAGAACTTGATATTTCAGACTTTTCTAATTTAGTAGAAAGTAGAATTTTCTTAGGCTTCTGCTTAAAATCAGTCACCTTTTAGGACTGCTGCTTGCTCCTTTCCTCTCATAGGAAACACTTGCATACTTGTTTTATTTCCTCTTTTAAAACTTCAAACATTATTTTATTTCATTTTTATGTTTGTTTATGGGTATTGGACCCACATGTATGTCTGTGCATGGCGTGTGTTCAGTGCCCCCAGCGGCGACTAGAGGAGGTTAGATCCTCTGGACTGGAGTTACAGATTGTTTGTGAGCTGCTAAGTGGAGGCTGGGTCCTTGGGGCAGAGCAGTGAATGCTCTTAACTGATGAACTATAGCTCCACTGCCTCCCCCCTTCTTCCCACTTTTTTATGGGTTTCCCTTTTTCTACATGAGTTATATTGGTTGCAAATAGTTCTTACTTTTTCTAGCTTGGTTTTCCAGTCCTATATTTTAATGTTTAAAGGACATAAAGTTCTTGTCTTTAATATATGTAAATGTGTCATTTTTCCTTCTATGTCTAAATAGTCTAGCTGTATTCTGATTGCTTATATGATCCTTCAAATTTATATACATGAAAGAATCTTCATCCACAAATGTACAGTTTTGAGAACTGAAGTCCTTGGGAAGACATGAGATCTTGCGATTGGAGCCCTCATGAACGGGTTTGTGTCCTGGGATTGTGTCCTTATGGATAAGGCAAAGACAAAACACTTGCCCTTGCTCTTGCCTATGGGAGAAAAAAGACCCTCTATGGACCAGGAAACAAGATTTCACCCGACTTTGACTGTACTTTGATCTTGAATTTTTCAGAAACCAGAAATGTGAGAAAGAAACATTCTCTATTGATCATCTTGTTAAGAGAGCAAACAATTCTTTCACATATAGAATATATATTTCTATGTATATGTGTGTGAGTGAGAGTATGCACACATGTACATGCGTGTATGTATGCATGTGTGACATAAGTGAAGATGGGGCAGGAACCATGACACTATTCATGGAGAAGAAGACAGCAGGGGGAGTAGTGAAGGGGTGTGTGTGAGCAAAGTATAATGATATATGTGTGTGTGTGTGTGTGTGTGTGTAAAATGTCATAAAGAAATCCACTCCGTTTATGCCAACTAAAACAATTAAAAATATTACTGAAAAGTTTAAAAGAGCATTGAGATTCCATCTTATCCCAGTCAGAAAAGCTGCCATCAAAAGCATCTCAAAACGTCAAATGTTGGTATCTATGAGCAAAGGAAAGACAAACCTAGGCATTGCTGATTGGAGTGTAAATTAGTCACACTCCTATGGCAATGTGTACAGGAGTTCTTGAACATTTTAAAACAAAACTACCACCTGATCCAGCTATGCTATTTACAGGTACACACTTGTCCTGGCTAAGTTTCTGTTGTGATAAAACACTAACCTAAAGCAGCATAAGGAGGAAACGTGTTATCCTACAGGGTTAGTCTATCATCAAAGGAGACTAAGGCAGGAACTCGAGACAAGAGGCTGGAGCAGGAACTGGAACAGAGATTGATAAGAAATGCTGCTTACTGGCATTCATGCTCTAGCTTGCTCAGCTGCCTTCTTTAAACAGCCCATCTGTCAGGGATGTCACTGCCCACAGTGGACTGAGCCCTCCTACATCAATTGGCCATCAAGAAACTCCCCCCACAGACTTGGTGTAAGGCAGTTTGTTGGAGGCAAATCTTCAGTTAAGGTTCCCCTTCTTCTGGGTATGTCTGTTGACAGCCAAGGTCACTGCCACAATACTAAAAAAATGTTGAAGTCAGCTCGTAGTAGAGATGCCAGCATGTCACATTTAGTGTTATACTCCTCATAACAGCCAGAGTTTGGGGCTCATCTCCGTAATGGCTGAATAAAGAAAATGTGGCACATATACAATGGAATTTTGTTCAGCTATAAAGAATGAAATTATGTCATTTGCAGGAAAATGGATAAAGCTGAGATCATTTTAAGTGCAATCAGCTAGTCTCACAAAAGAAGTATTGTGTATTTTCTCTTATATGTGGATTTTAAGGGAATAAAAGTGGAGGAGAAAGTAGTAAAGGAACTATTTGAGATTTAGGATACGGAAAGAGAAGGGGACGAGATGGAGCTGGATAAGGAAACGATGGAAGTTTATTGTCTGCGTGTATGGAAGCCTTAGTTTGTATAATTAATAATGTTCAGGTCAATAAAACACGCTATGCATGATGTTTCTTATTAACAAATCACTTATTTTTGGAGTGAATATATATTGTATTAAATGAATCATCCTTTTCAGTAATTTAATGATGTTGTTAATTATACTTATAATATCCTTATATTAGATTACCCTTTCTCTTTAAGGGAGAAGTCAGCTGTATCTATCTGTCCTCTAGCTGCCTCTGATTTTGTAGCTGTGGGGTCTTTACATCTGTGGTGTGGAGGAAAGCATTGTGCTCATAAATAATGCGCGAGTCTACATTTCTCAGGATTTTATGTATTGTTTCTACCTCATATTCTTTGTTGACTATAGGATTTTCATAGGGAAAAATCGTACCCAGACACTCGGACACTTTTGCGGTTGAGAATGAAGAAGACAGAACTGGCTGAATACCGTCTGTGTTGTGAAGCTCTGCTCTGAGACTGTGGCTCAGAAAAAAAGTTCAAGTCTTCCCATACCTCAGAGTCTATTCCGGACCACAGCCGGGGCCCTCCTTCCTACTTCTAGACAGTCCCCGAGTCATCCACTGGAAATGAAAACATTCCCCAATCAGGAACCATTTCTGCAGGCTGGAAGACCTCAGCAAAGACTATTTTGAAGACTGAGATGTCCTTGTTCACACAGTTGAATTTCCCGACGTTGAGTACACTACCCTAAGATTACATTTCACGGAGAGTCCGCGACACTTGGTTCAAAATTCAAAGAGACAAGGTAATTGGCACTTCTTTCAATTCAGCGTGTCACTTGTTACCAAGGTAATTACACTCACTGCCCACATCGGCTTGGCTTTTCACCTCGCCTGGAACAAAAGACTTTATACTTGTTTTCCAAACTGCTTTGCTACATGACCCACAACAGACATGTCTTATTTTAAAACCTTAGTTACACTCTTTCCTATGACTTGCTCCTTTCCACTTCCCTTTGCTTTGATCGATCGATCATCACCTCAAGACTTGGTGTTACAGTTCCAGCTGTCGCTGCTGTTTGCAATGTGCCACAGGATCCCCTTACCACTTGATTTCGCATACCAAAAGTGGAACCAGAATCAGTAAAATAAAATGATCGAACAACTTTACAATAGATAAATAATCGTGAGTGTAGGTTTACAATTTTAGAGAAATATAGAGGCAGGCAGGCACAAACTGGATAATAGTATCGTTTGAGGGTTCAGTTTGTTATTTTTAAACAAAGTAACAATAACCCTGAAATTAATAGCAAGAAAGCTAAACAGGACAAATGAGCCATGAACTGTTTCTGTCTGACAAAAGGATCAGGTTTCTCTCATTATCATCCTCTCAAAGTATTGGTTTCATCCTTCAGCTATTGGAGAGAGCGATGGAGGCGAACAAGTGAATTGCTTTGCTGATATAAAAATAAAAGAGGAACTGTGCACCAGGGCTGCGTCTCAGGCTGTTACTTTGACAAAATGCTCCAAACCTGGGAGATATAATTGAACATAGGATGTGATGAAAGCCATTTAAATTCTAGTCTGAAATGAGACAAAGGCTAGAAATTGGAGGGAAAGAAAGCCTTCCCATGCGGTGTAGTGGAGGTGCGGGCCCTTGATGTCTCAGCCACACCATGGGAAGGGATGTGTCACTTTGTGGCTTGTCCTGGCTGTTGGCCATAGATGAAGCTGTTTCCAAGTCCTGTGCCATGCCCATTTAAAACTGCGATTTGCTCCATAAAAACTCCCACTCTGGGAGCTAAGAAGCCACAGTTCTATTGCTGACAGGTTTTGTCACTTCTCAAGCACACTCATTCCTCTCTGCTTCTAGCAAAGGTCGGTGGCTGTTAATCCAGAAAGACTTTTTTAAAAGGCAATGGAATATAAATTTAAGTCAAAATGGAAGTTTGAGGCCTATGTAAAGTCCACACAGGCCTTCCATTGAAAGAATCAACTCATGTTAAAAGACCTTCTTTGCATCCCCGCCCCCTTCTAGAGTAGCTTTGGGGTATTAATAAACCTTCATGGGCGACCCATAACATATGGCAGAGGACAGGACTTTCAAAGGAGCCACACATTTAAATTAAAATTGGCCTCTAACTCCACGAGAAGCCATAGAATTTTAAGTGGGAGTTTATTGGCTTGTTCTGTACCCTGTACAATTCCCCTGGATTTTAATGAAATTTTAGAGCTGATAAAACAGTGAAAAGCACTGACCTAGAAAAAATACTGGAAGTCGGTCTTTCTATCCCTTATTAGTAATATACCTACAGTCATGGTCCCTTTTGCTGTTTTACTGGAGGCTGCTGAGTTTGGATTAAAAACACTAAAGATACCTGCATGCATTCCTGATGCCATAATGGTAGGTTACTTACAACCTCGCTCCCCAATTACATGTGCTGTGCTTATGCAAATGGGGGAATGAGAGAAAATGTCCTAAGCTGAGCTAAAATCTGAAGTTACTGACTCGTCGCAGCATTGATTAAAGTGGTTTTTCTCCATCGTCACACCAAATAGAATATAAAATTGAGATTAAATTGAGTTATAGAAGAATATAGCGCATTATTTTGTTCTCAGATGTGAGTAACTGGCTAAAACTTAATACGCACTATATTGGGGGACTACCACCTCCCAATAAGTTACTTCCAAATACAGCAACTTTAATCAGCTCCAGTGTCGTCACAGTCTCTCAGGAATTGGAGAGTGGCTTGTCTGAGAGGCTTCGGATGAGGAGCCCCCATGGGCTTACGTTATGAATATGATTGGTAAGCATCTGAGAAGCTGTCTGGGGCTGCAGTGCTGGTTCCAAGATGGCGCACTCAATTGGTTTTTCTGGCTGTCACTTAAGCATGTACTTTTTTTTTTTTCCCATTTTTTATTAGGTATTTAACTCATTTACATTTCCAATGCTATACCAAAAGTCCCCCATATCCACCCACCCCCACTCCCCTGCCCACCCACTCCCCCTTTTTGGCCCTGGTATTCCCCTGTACTGGGGCATATAAAGTTTGCAAGTCCAATGGGCCTCTCTTTCCAGTGATGGCCGACTAGGCCATCTTTTGATATATATGCAGCTAGAGTCAAGAGCTCCGGGGTACTGGTTAGCTCATAATGTTGTTCCACCTATAGGGTTGCAGATCCCTTTAGCTCCTTGGCTACTTTCTCTAGCTCCTCCATTGGGAGCCCTATGATCCATCCATTAGCTGACTGTGAGCATCCACTTCTGTGTTTGCTGGGCCCCGGCATAGTCTCACAAGAGACAGCTACATCTGCGTCCTTTCAATAAAATCTTGCTAGTGTATGCAATGGTGTCAGCGTTTGGATGCTGATTATGGGGTGGATCCCTGGCTATGGCAGTCTCTACATGGTCCATCCTTTCATCTCAGCTCCAAACTCCGTCTCTGTAACTCCTTCCATGGGTGTTTTGTTCCCAAATCTAAGGAGGGGCATAGTGTCCACACTTCAGTCTTCATTCTCCTTGAGTTTCATGTGTTTAGCAAATTATATCTTATATCTTGGGTATCCTAGGTTTGGGGCTAATATCCACTTATCAGTGAATACATATTGTGTGAGTTTCTTTGTGAATGTGTTACCTCACTCAGGATGATGCCCTCCAGGTCCATCCATTTGGCTAGGAATTTCATAAATTCATTCTTTTTAATAGCTGAGTAGTACTCCATTGTGTAGATGTACCACATTTTCTGTATCCATTCCTCTGTTGAGGGGCATCTAGGTTCTTTCCAGCTTCTGGCTATTATAAATAAGGCTGCTATGAACATAGTGGAGCAAAAGCTTTACTACAGAGCAATTGTGATAAAAACTGCATGGTACTGGTATAGAGACAGACAAGTAGACCAATGGAATAGAATTGAAGATCCAGAAATGAACCCACACACCTATGGTCACTTGATCTTCGACAAGGGAGCTAAAACCATCCAGTGGAAGAAAGACAGCATTTTCAACAATTGGTGCTGGCACAACTGGTTGTTATCGTGTAGAAGAATGCGAATCGATCCATACTTATCTCCTTGTACTAAGGTCAAATCTAAGTGGATCAAGGAACTTCACATAAAACCAGAGACACTGAAACTTATAGAGGAGAAAGTGGGGAAAAGCCTTGAAGATATGGGCACAGGGGAAAAATTCCTGAACAGAACAGCAATGGCTTGTGCTGTAAGATCGAGAATCGACAAATGGGACCTAATGAAACTCCAAAGTTTCTGCAAGGCAAAAGACACCGTCAATAAGACAAAAAGACCACCAACAGATTGGGAAAGGATCTTTACCTATCCTAAATCAGATAGGAGACTAATATCCAACATATATAAAGAACTCAAGAAGGTGGACTTCAGAAAATCAAATAACCCCATTAAAAAATGGGGCTCAGAACTGAACAAAGAATTCTCACCTGAGGAATACCGAATGGCAGAGAAGCACTTGAAAAAATGTTCAACATCCTTAATCATCAGGGAAATGCAAATCAAAACAACCCTGAGATTCCACCTCACACCAGTCAGAATGGCTAAGATCAAAAATTCAGGTGACAGCAGATGCTGGCGAGGATGTGGAGAAAGAGGAACACTCCTCCATTGTTGGTGGGAGTGCAGGCTTGTACAACCACTCTGGAAATCAGTCTGGCGGTTCCTCAGAAAACTGGACATAGTACTACCGGAGGATCCAGCAATACCTCTCCTGGGCATATATCCAGAAGATGCCCCAACAGGTAAGAAGCATGTACTTTTAAAGAAAGTGCCTAGCTCCCGGTCCTGGCTGCTTCCTAATTGAATAGCCAGCGGTAAATCTAGATGCTACTTATTATCTGGCCTCGATAGTCACATAGAAGCAATTCCACACTGCTGTATTGGTTGCCACCCGTCAACCCTCTTTAAGAGGGGAAGTTTGAATCATTCCATCGACTCTCCAGGCTGCCCTCCATGATTTGCAAACAGGCGTTTCAGAAGTCACTAGCTATGAGTAAATGATAATTCAAAGAGTATAGCCTCAGATCAGCATACCCAGACAGTGTGAGTCAGAATTGTGCATGCTGTTGTCCTCTGATAAAGTGACAGGACTTTCAAAGCACTGCAGAGATGTGAGTTACCAGCCCTTGCACAATGCTGAAGCACGGGTTCCTTGCTAAGGCACTCGGGGTTAGACATAAGTAGGTGGCTCTGACTGAAGTCGTTTCATGCACATGGAATATTTTTGTCTTACATACTGTTGGTATAAAACCAGAGCCAACAAATGTGAGGGATGGAAATGAATGTTGGAGTAACAGGAAGTAATGCTGTAATTGTAGCTGATTGGCAAAATTACAAAGCACACCTTTCCATTCCCATGCAAAACATATGATGAAAAGAAGGTGAGGAAGTAATTATAGAAAGGAGCGAGTCTGTCTAGCACCTTAGTTTTACAAATGAGGGGGCCTGGGGACACGGACTAGACCACACTGTAAAGCAACCAGCTGTATTGTGTGTTTAGATGAGATTTCATAGGTCTTTGAGTCTTTTAGTTTAATTGATTTTGAATATACATGATGGAGATAACAGTTCAAAGGCACAAAATCAAGATGAATCTATCATATATTATTACCTACACAAATAACTAAAATTATTGCTCATGGACTACAGTGATTGTTAATTGTTCCAGAACATTAATTTGGTCAAACAACTTCACATGGGCACTTCGGGTCAATGGAGGAAGCTTTCAACTTGAAAGTGTCAACTCAAACTCCTGTTTAAAATTAAAGATATTGTCATAGAACAAAACACTTGCTTCTTCTTAACTCTCAAAAAAATGCTGTCATGATTATAAAAGACTTTAATGTAAGAAGCATTAATCGTGAACTTTAACATCCAGTTGTGCCAGCGGTTCTGACCAGATGAGACCAGTGAGACAGACATGGGATGTCTTACTAGCTGGCATTGCACAATTGTGTTGGAGAAGCTGGTTTTGAAAAGGCAGCGTCTTGTTGCCTCCTTTCGACTCTGCCTTCCATGCCTCTTTAGCTTGCAAACTTTTCCAATTGTTGTAATTTTATTTTCACGCCACATTACCCTAGCAAACGTTCTTCCAAACAAACGATCGATGTCAAGAGGCAGGAAGATGCCCTGTTATATCTTGGATTCCTCGGAATGAAAGCGTCTCATACCAGTGCACGAGGCTTTAGAAGTGCGGCTGCTTTGCCTGCAAATGGAATTAGCACAGGCTAAGTAGCAATTTGCAGTTTCTAGGATGAGGTGGACTAATTGACCAGAAATACAGAAACCTAAAGGGCTCTGCAGATGAAGAAGCACAATAATGACGAACAAGCACCAGGATTTTGTAAAATATTAAATCAGCTCTTTCACAATTTTACACACACATACCCCCAACCCCACCTCCATACACATGCACACTGCAGATGCTATATGCATAAGCAAGTTGTATTCTGTTGGCTATACTCTGTTATCCACCTCCAATCCCTTCCACTATCCTCCAGTTCTCTACCTGTCCCAATACCAGATTCATGAATTTTGGTTTTATTGTGTGTCCGATTTATTTTAACCAACACTTTCTGTGTGACCATTGGATTGAAACTGTCCAATGGAACCTAGTGAGACTCCTAGTATGTATACAACTGGCAGCAATAACTCCTCCCTCCCTTGAATCCATCCATAGGAAATAGGTTAGCAGTGAGGGATTAGGCCCCCTGAGGCCCTTCTTCATCTTTGCCTAGCTTTAATATGTTCATTCTTTTGAAGATTTCATTCAGTCATTCATAGCTGTTGAGAGCTTATAATTGAGATGGCTGTGTATTGCAGCACTGGTCCCTATTTTCTGGCCCTCACAGCATTTCTTCTTCATCTTTAGCCCTGACCCTTGGAAGAGTTTAGGGCTAAGCAATCAGTAGTCATCTTGTGTCACTATATGCCAATGACTTAATTACAGGGCACTGAAAAGAGAGGCTTCTCCGACTAAGGACTTATGATTAATATGCATATATTTAGTAGGTTGTTTGGCATTGTGCTATTTAGATAAACGAAGGAATTAAGTTACCCCTAAGTCCTATGACTAACTCAACTGTGGACTTTTTTTTTTTTCTTTTTGGTTTTTCAAGACAGGGTTTCTCTGTATAGCCCTTGCTGTTCTGGAACTCACTTTTTAGACCAGGCTGGCCTCGAACGCAGAAATCTGCCTGCTTCTGCCTCCTGAATGCTGGGATTAAAGGCGTGCGCCACCACGCCCGGCTCAACCGTGGACTTTTAAATGAGTTTATAATACAGATATTGCATCCCTTTGGTAGTACAGACTTCAAATCCACTCACAGACGGCTAATTAACCCTCGTAGCTCTTGCACCACTGTTGCATAAATAAGCACTCTCTGCCAACACATTATTTAGTTTTGTTAATCAAATATTTACTAAATACTGACCTGTTGATTGAATCATTTCTATTGGTCACAAATGGAACATGTGTGTGTGTGTGTGTGTGTGTGTGTGTTGTGTGTGTGTGTGTTCAGGTTTGAATTTGTGCTTAAAGGATCAAATTCTATTTGTTGCCTCTTCTATCTGGAGAGTGTTGAGCTAAGGGATCTAAATCAATAAAATACCTACGACTACTACTAAAACATCTATAGCAAAACTAAAATCAAGAAGCTTACATAAGCTCGCAGCTTAAGTCATTACCCATTTCCTGAAACACATCTAGCAACTGAGTGACAAAGAAATCAAAAAGAGGCCAAGAAAAACTATATTTTAAGTACTTATCACTAGGCGTGCTGTCTAGCTGTCTTGGGTGTCCAGGCCCACTCCTTCCCAGCAGATAACGGATAGGAGGCTTCGTAGAGAAGCAGCCCAGAGAGGCAGGAAAGCGATGGACAGTGGTGGCTGCCTCTGCAAGGAGAGTCAAGAGCCCTGCATGGAGGTTCTGCAGCTTGAAAAAAAAAAAGCCCAGGAAAGAGAAACTGTCAGTTAAGGTATTTGCCATGAGAACAGAGTGGCCACTGCAGTACATCTGTTCTTTATGCACTGTCCCACACCCCCTAGGGAAGTGCAATGAATCCCCCATCCTTCCTTTGATACCTCTTTCTCCATTCCCTTGGATGACTGGGCTAGCCACTCTTCTGTCCCTGTGATAAGATAAGCTGACAAAAAGCAAGCTAGAGGGAGTTTGGGCTTACATTCTAGAGGAAATCTAGCTCATGGCAGAGAATACATGTCAGTAAGTATGCAAGGCCTAGCCACTGGATATGGTCTCTACATGTTCTATTCCCCCCTATGTGTTTCCCAGGCTGGCTTTGGACTCCTGATTCTCCTGCCTCTGACTCCTTCGGCAAATCCAACCAGCCTGCGCCTAGACCATATTCAGTGGATAGGCAAGCCTCCCGATTGAGGGATGGCGTCACTCACCCACCTCAAAAATATTAATCCAGAACTCCTCCTGTCCAAAGGAAATGCATGGACAAAGAGGAGAGCAGAGACTGAAGGAAAGGCCATCCAGAGACTGCCCCACCTAGGGATCCATCCCATCTGGAGACACCAAACCCAGACACTATTGCTGATGCCAAGAAATGCTAGCTGACAGGAGCCTGGTATAGCTGTCCCTTAAGAGGCTCTGCCAGAGCCTGACCCATGCAGAAATGGATGCATGCAGCCAGACACCAGCCTGACCTCGGGGACCCCAATAGAGAAGTTAGGGGAAGGAGTGAAGGTGCTCCCCCATAGGAAGAACAACAATAGCAACCAACCAGACACACGCACACCCAAAGTTCCCCGGGACTAAACCACCAGCTAAAAAGTACACATGGGGCACCAGGTGGATATGTAGTAGAGGACTGTCTTATCTGGCATCAATGAGAAGAGATCCCCTTGGTCCTGTGGAGGCTCGATGACCCAGCATAGGGGAATGCTAGGCCAGTGAGGTGGGAGTGTGTGTGGGCAGGGGAGGAACACCTTTATAGAGGCAGGGGGAGGGAGGAGGGGGTAGGGAGTTTGTGGAGGAGAAACTGAAAAGGGGGATAAAATTTGAAATGTGAATAAATAAAATAACCAATTAAAACAAAAGCAAACAAACATGTGCAAGGCCAGCCTGGCATCCAGGAAGCAGGCTTGTGATATCACATCTGCACACAGGAAGCAGAGAAAGAGAAGAGGAAGTGGGGCCATGCTCTAAAACCTCTGAGCCTGCCCCTAGTGACATCCTTTTTTGCAAGGCTCCACATTCTAAAAGTACTACAACCTCCCCAGACAGTGCTATCTATTGGGTACCTAATGTTAAAATAATACTGGGGAAATGAAGATTAGACAAAATTCTTATCTTCCTTTGGGCAGAAGCCAATGGATTGAAGGGAGAAGGAATCTTCTTAGCATCAGATGTGAATGCACCTATGAAATTAGAAAAATCAGGTTCAAGCCAAAGCTGCCTCTTACCTACACCACTAGCTAACTACACCTGGGAACCTTGGTTGTCACTGAAAATAATGTTTTGTATCTTTTAGTGAAATAATTGGGACCAGGAAAAAAAATCTGTTTTACCTTAAACTCATTGAAGGATCTCACTGTAAAGATGCCATGGGTGCCTAGCCATAATGCTTGCATTATTCCATGAGTACCAGCCCCATTATATACTCCGGGAATAATGTTATTAGTACTACAGCTGAGATGCTTTGGAGGTCAGAGGCACACCCAGATCAGCCCTTTTGCCTGTGAGCTGAATGTTTCAACCCTCTTCTCTAATATCAGTGGCTTGAGGTTATTGGAACCAACCTGTTATGGATGGATATAGTTCTTCAATCTTGAAAAAAATCTATAAAAGAGATGGGCTTTTCTGCACTTTCTGACATAAAAATCTAGCTAAAGTGGGAAGTTGTGGTTCTAACAAATCTGTACACAAGCTGTGAGAGAAGATAGCCTGTTTCCCCACGAGAGGTGCACAGTTTATGATCTATCTCAACCACCGTCCTGATGTTCAGAACACCTAAACAGTGACATTATTTTGTAGCAAATGCCTATTACATGCCATTATTGTTTCATTGATGATCCCTTCTTTTAAATATGACTTAACATCTGTCACCCATTTTTGCTGGAATTTCTTAAAGGCCAACATCCTACGTTAACTGTACTTGTATTATCAGTATCCCCATCTTGTCTGGGAAATAGTTGTCTTTCAATAAATACATTCTATGCCTGGGCACATAGATGGATTGCTAGATTTGCAAATAAGTCTTAGAGTTGGATTTGAGCATCAAAACACAAATATCAAAAGATTAATAAATGCCAACCTCAGTATGAGGACAATATGGAGGACCTATGCAAATCACAGTTGATGGGACAAAATGTCCATTCTAAGACCTGGTTGTTTTTCCTTGCATCTTTCCTTTCTGAAATGGGTTGTCTCACAATCCTCAAAGACTGGGCAATAGTCGGGAGACAGCCTATGCACAGGCAGAGGACAAAGCTAGTTGGATGGAATTGCCAGAGAAGAAGATGGATGGTAAGTAGCCATCTGAATGGAACGCAGCCATCACCAACATCCACTCCACGATGGACATGGAGAATCAATAGCTACATCTTTGAGATGAAAAGATTTTAAGAAAGTACCTAAATAAGAGAGTGTTTTAAGACTATCTTTGTCAATTTAATTTGTTATGTCTTCCATTTTAGTGAAGTGCTAGCGTGGTATATCATAAAAATCTATGCCTAAATAAGTCTAAAATAGCTCTCTCAATAAGCAGAAAATAAAAATTCTGAGTGAGAGCAGGGTATTATGTAAATCTTACTGACAGCATTTTTCAGCAATCTATAAAACAATTGTAATTCTTATAGTCAATAGCATTCATAGTCTGTAAAATATGGATACTTGCTATAAAATTAGTGGGATTCTTTTGAGAAACAAATGGGATTGAAGAATTACAACATTTATCCTTTTAACTGACATATGAACACATGAGATGTGCCTGTACCTTTTCCAGAAAGATGAGTCTCATGTGGCTGTAATAAAATACTGATGCCTTCAAACTCCGAAGTCCAAACAGAGACTTTGTTTTGGTTTAATGTTACTGCTAAAGGTAAGAGAAAGGCCTATCTGAGGAAGCCATATAAAAATACTCAAGATATTTTTACAACATAGTTAATCATCTCTGTCTTAATATATTTACTACCCCTATACCCTAAAGAAGCCAAAACAAAATAAAACTGGGGGACCAAAAGCCCTGGTTCCCAAATTCATGGTAAGTTTGAAGCACAGAGGTTATTGCTAAAGTCAATCTTCCTTTGAGAATGGTCAGTCCACATCTTCTTAGTTGGATTTTGGAAACACAGAAACAAGAAAAAGAATGTGAAAGAAGAAGTTATTCCATTAAAGGGAAGCGGGGCCCATTAGGATTATTAGTGGGTCTCTTCATATCCTGAACTTTCTACTCTGTGGTTATTTTTAAAGAACCACAATTAATATTCGCCTGAGTAGAAACCAACCCTGATACATCCACAAAGGCCTAAAACATACATACTGAGTACCTCCTCCTACAGGGTCTTTGCTCTTTAAATCCACTCCGCACCTTCCAAATTCTCTTCTTCATCCTCTGTATTTCCAAAACAGACAGGTGGACATTCATGGTTTCCTTTGCCCACATTTCACTGATGGTCCTGGGTGTAAGATAATAGCCTGGCTTCTCCCCCCCACCTCTCCCTTGCTCTCTCTCACTCTCTCACTCTCTCTTGCTCTCTCTCACTCTCTCCTCTCCCTTGCTCTCTCTCACTCTCTTGTTCTCTCTTGCTCCCTGTCTGCATTCTTCCCCAACTGGACATCATAAGCTAGAATAAGTTAGCGCTATCTGAGAAGAAGGAACTAAACTGGAAATTTTTTAAAGAGTGATCTGGAAGCAAGTTTTTGGGGCATTTTCCTAATTAGTAATAGATGGGAGAGGACCCGGGGTGGTGCCTGGTGGCTCTGGGATGTATAAGGAAGCAGGCTGAGAAAGCCATGGGGAGCAAGCTACTAAGCACATTCCTCTGTGGTTTCTGCTTCAGCTTCTGACGCCAAGCTCTTGCTTTGAGTTCTTGCCTAACTTCCTTCAGTGATGAAGTGGCTGTCACCTGAGTGTTGTAAGCTGAAACACTCCTCCACATCCACTCCCACCCCCACGGCCCCACACAAAGTTGTCTTCATTCACGGAGTTTTAGTAAGCACTAAAGTTTAATAAAAACACTAACTAAAACAGTCAGGTTTCATGCAGTCTAGTTCCTAGCCATGCGAGCAGAGGAAAGAAGTGACTAGAAGATATTAAAGGTTCTTTCCTATGTGGCTGCCCCAGTAAGCAATCTTAGTGAGCCCTGTCGTTCTGAGTACTACCATATTACCTTTTGCTGTTTTCAGACTCTTCACGTAGTTTCCAAAATGCTAATGTACCATCTTTCTTTGAAAGTTGACTCTGGAAGCACTGCCCCCCACTCTACCTAACACTTTATAACATCCTGGTATCCAAAGGCGTTAGAATCCCATCTCTAAATTTCATATATGATCCAAGAACAAAAAGAGATATTTGTTGTTGTTAGATAGGGGAACACGGAGTCTAAACAATGAGAGCAAGAAATGGAGAAGAGGATGACGGAGGAGGAAAAGGGGGATCAGGGGAGAATCCCAGAGCTCAAAAATCCTTTCAGGCAGTTCAGATACTACAGTGACAACTGCCTGTCCCAACATGACATCAATCCACAACTTTTCCATGCTTTAAAGAGAAGCTGCTACACATGTTCCTAAAAATTTAATTACTACATCTGTTTTCTTAAACGTAGGCTTTCATGTGAGGAAGCAGGACGCTACCCTGGGTAGGTTGTGTGTGGTGTGGCTGCTGTGAGCACAGGGAAGGGCGTGAGGACTCCGTGAGGTAGTGTCTGGTCTGAAGGAAATGAAGTACTGCATGCGGCAGGCTTATTAAAGGCTTCATGTTTTAAAAAGTCCACAGCAAAGGCAAGCCCTGGGAAGCAGACAGCTTCCTCTCTTGCTGGCCATGCTAACTTTATAGTTGGAAATATGAATGCAATGTTGGCATGGAATTGGGGGGTGGAGATAGGGAAGCGTGAAGCCACGTTTTATTGAAAAAACATGGAAAAGAATATGGCTTATCAGGGCAGTGGTCTGCCTGTAAGGAAGTGTAGCTTTCTGTCTGGAGCCTCACAGACGACTCCCAGCTTAGGTAAATAAAACACAAAGTGGCAGAGGAGCCAGGAGAAGCCTGGGCTCCCCTGCTGAGCTGGCCCCTTAAAATGTAGCTACAGAAATCTCCTCAAGCTTTCTCAGGATACCATAACCCCAGTAGCATAGAAATAAAACGCATTATTGTGTTCCCCAAACCCCACTTTCAAAACCCAACCAGGGTTAGTTTTTTTTAATTGAAAAAATGTGAGTCTGTCTTTGGTACATTCTAGAGGGACCCGCCCTTCCCCCAACCCCACCTCCTAACTCCTCAGGTTGCCTGTTTCCATTCTTTCTCCTGGCCCTCAGGGTTTCAGTCCTGTTCCCCCCACCCAATACCTGATCATGTTCCCTTCTTCCCCTTCCTGTCTCCTTTCCTGTCCAGGTCCCTCCCTCCTGCCTCCTGTGATTGCTTTCTTCGCCCTCCCAAGGGAGATTGAGGCATCTTTGCTTGGGCCCTTCAGCTTGTTAACCTTTTTGAGTTCTGTGGATGGTAACCTTTGTATTCTGTATATTTTTTTTTGGCTAATATCTATTTATCAGTGAGTACATACTATGCATGTCCTTTTAGGTCTGAGTTACCTCACTCAGGATGATATTTTCCAGAGACTCTCGGGATTCAAAGTGAGGGACCTTAGATGAAATGCACTACAGTAGGGAGAGAGGACTTGTAGAGCCCACCTCCAGTAGAAAGACAGGGCATCAAGTAGAGGGATGGGGTTGCCATCCCATAGTCAAAAACTCTGACCCAGAATTGTTCCTGCCTAAATGAACTGCAGGGAAGAAAATGGAGAAAAGGCTGAGGAAAAGGAATTCCAGCGACAGGCCCAAATTGGGATCCAGGTCAGGCACCAAAGGCCTGACTCTATTACTGATGGTATGGTGTGCTTAGAGACAGGATCTTAGTATGGCTGCCCCAGAGAGGCCCAACAAGCAGCTGAAAGAATGAGATGCAGATATTTGTACCCAATCAATGGACAGAAGCACCTGACCCCTGTGGTTGAATTAGGGCAGAGCTGGAAGAAGCTGAGGAGAAGTGTGACCCTGTAGGAGGGCCAGCAGTCTCAACTAACCTGGATCCTGAGATCTCTCAGACACTGGGTCACCAACCAGGCAGCAGCATCAGCTGATATGAGGCTCCGAACACATATACATCAGAGGACTACCAGGTCTGGACTCAGTCAGAGAAAATGCACCTAACCCTCAAGAGACTCGAGACCCCAGGGAGTGGGGACCTCTGGTAGGGTGTGGGTAGGGTAGGATGGGGTAGAGATAGTCCCCTGGAGACCAAGGGCAGAAAGTCAGGGATGTAGAACAGCCAGAGGGTGGACTGGGAGGGGTATAAAGTCTGGACTGTAAAAAAAAAAAAAAATTAAATAAAATGTGAGTGTGTGAGTTGTCTTAGTGAGTAAGAAAAACTTGCTGCCACATCCTTAATCATCAGGGAAATGCAAATCAAAACAACCCTGAGATTCCACCTTACACCAGTCAGAATGGCTAAGATCAAAAATTCAGGTGACAACAGATGCTGGTGAGGATGTGGAGAAAGAGGAACACTTCTCCACCGTTGGTGGGATTGCAAGCTGGTACAACCACTCTGGAAGTCAGTCTGGAGGTTCCTCAGAAAATTGGAAGCTCCAGCAATAGCTCTCCTGGGCATATATCCAATAGATGTTCCAACTGGTAATAAGAACACACACTCCACTATGTTCATAGCAGCCTTATTTATAATAGCCAGAAGCTGAAAAGAACCCAGATGTCCCTCAACAGAAGAATGGATACAGAAAGTGTGGTACATTTACACAATGGATACTACTCAGCTATTAAAAACAATGGATTTATGAAATTCTTGGACAAATGAACGTATCTGGATGATATCATCCTGAATGAGGTAACCCAATCACAAAAGAAGTCATTAGATATGCACTCACTGATAAGTGGATATTAGCCTAGAAACATAGAACACTCAAGATACAATTTGCAAAGCACAAGAAAATCAAGAAGAAGGAAGACCAATGGGTGCATACTTCATTCCTCCTTAGAATAGGGAACAAAATACCCATGAAAGGAGTTACAGAGACAAAATTTGGAGCTAAGACAATAGGATGGACTATATAGAGACTACCCTACCTGGGGATCCATCCCATAATCAACCACCAAACCCAGACACTATTGCATATGTCAGCAAGATTTTGCTGAAGGGACCCTGTTATAGCTGTCTCATATGAGGCTATGCCAGTGCCTGGCAAATACAGAAGTGGATGCTCACAGTCATCTATAAGATGGAGCACAGGGTCCCCAAGGAGCTGAAGGGGTCTGCAACCCTATATGTGGAACAACAATATGAAATAACCAGTACCCTCAGAGCTCTTGACTCTAGCTGCATATGTAGCAGAAGATGGCCTAGTCGGCCATCACTGGGAAGAGAGGCCCCTTGGTATTGCAAACTTTGTATGCCCCAGTACAGGGGAACACCAGGGCCAAGAAGCGGGAGTGGGTGGGTAGGGGAGCAGGATGGAGGGAGGGTCAGGATAGCATTTAAAATGTATATAAAGAAAATATCTAAATAAATAAATAAGTAAATAAATAAATAAGCTTGCTGCCTAACCTGATGACTGCATTCAATTCCCAGGACCTATGTGTGGTAGAAGGAGAAAAATGGCTCCTGCGAATTGTCCTCTGACCTCCATGTGCATGCAGTAGCATGTAGTCATGTATATACATATATACAATCAAATTTAAAATGTAAAGATAAGCCCATAAAGTTTATAATTCTTGAATAAACACTTCATGTATATAATCTAAAACTTGATGTGAAACATACGTCTGTTCCCTCTTCCTGCCACTAAGCCTACTCCTCTCCTTAGGCAGGCCTTGTCACCTTTCTATGGTGAGCAGCAGCAGGCTAAAGCAAACTTCTCCTTTCAATGGACACCTTTATTCCTTAAATGAAGTCTGATTTAAAAAAAAAATGTTGTGAGTTTAGTGAGATGAATAAATCTTAAGCAACCTCTTGAAATGAATTTCAGGATGAGATTTTGTTTTTTAATTTTATTATTTATTAGTCTACCGAGAATGACTCCTAACTTCAGCAGGATTTTGTGACGTAGAGATGTATCTACAAAGTGCACAGCAATGGAGTCAACTGTCCATCTGTCTGTCCACAGAGCTTCCTCCCTTCTCCCATTATTACTTCTGCACATACTCTCCTTGATATGCATCATTCAACTTTTCCTTAAAGATGCCATTTAGTCATAGGTCCTATACGGAGATGGGAAAAATCATGCTTTTTCAAGTGGGTCAATTAAAGTCAAGTCATTACCTTTGGCCACCCATGGTTGCATATGCAATGGACCAGTGGAAATGGTTTCTGTGTGATCCCATCTAGTCTTGGTAGCATTTGGATCTCAGTTAGGTCAGCAAAATATCTCTGGGGTCCCATTTGCTGCCTCTGTAACTTGAGGGGAAGATCTCAGAGATTTTTCTGCCTACAGATTTTGTTTTTCTCCTGACTCTTTCCAGGGCTTTGCCCATGTGAGCCAATTCCTAAAGTAAATTCCCCAAATCCCTTTGCCTTAAGTTGAAATTTAAAAGGTGAGCGTGGTCAAGTTGAAATTCAGAAGGCATTTCCTTATTTCCTTTTTGAACAACTAAATGTTGGAAACCAGAACAGCAAATTCGAGAAAAGGAATAATGTAAAATTACCCTTTAGAGTTGAGCTTTATCAAGAGAGAAAACCCAGACCATAGGGCACTGATTGGGCCTTGCTGTAGGAGCAAGCAGGAGGAATATCAGAGGCAGCATGATGGGACCTTGAAATGGGAGAACATTACAGATACCATTAGAGCATGAAGAGAGAGAGCTTAAATGGAAAGAATAAGACATTTGGCCACCGTAGACATCATGGCAGAGAGTCAGGATTTTAGAGAAATCCCCTAAACCAAAACTACTCTGGCATTTATATCTTTTAATGGCTAGACTTGCTTCTCCCTCACAGACATCTATGTGCTCACAGTAGGGGTTACTAGTTCTTTGTCTCAGGAGACAAACTACATGAGTAGTAGCCTGATTCCTCCAGGTTTCTGAACTGCTCATCTTAAAGTGGAAGGCCCATGATCCAATACTAAAGAAGTATTTTTACCCATTGCTACCTCCTCGTTGCTTTGTTTAATTAAACAGGCCTTTTCAGAGTATCAGTGTGTCTAAAGTCCAAGTCTCATTCTGGATGTGTGGCAGGTCTTCTTCTTGAAGCAGATGCACACAGATTACTAGGCATATCCAAGCTCCTGTATCACTGAAAGTCGGAGAGGAAGCAATGTTCCTTCCATACGAATTCTCCATAACAACCAGACTAAATTTTGCTTGATGAAGCTAACAGAGCTGAACAGAGATAAGGAGGGACCGTGAGCAGAGACTGGAATGAGAGACATGTGAATGTGTCTTTCCTGGAATTAAGCCAAGGTCATGAACTCCATGCCTGCTATTTTGAAGGCGTGAACAAAGATGCCTGAGACTAATATTAGGCAACAAATGTTATCCCTGTAACTGTCATATGGAACTTTGAATATGTGCTTATTCCAACAAATTGTCATCAAAGGCAAGTCATCCCCATATACTTTTCTATGTGCAAAATATATAGCAATAAAGAGACCCTACTATAACTATATGTGGAAAAGCAAAGTAACAAAAACAACAGAAAAAAAAAATAAGAAGAGCGCCCTGGTCCCATCTGCATGGGACACACATTCTAACTTTACTGTCCCTCCTTTACTTTCCATCAGTGTAGCTCAGGATCTTGACTGGCTCTGTCCTGTAAACATGAAGCTGTTGGTGTCCGACTCAACTGAAAAGAATGAGCTACAAATTTACCCTGCAATTTGTGTGAATACTAAAACCACCGTACTAAGAGAAAAAAAATGCAAGATACAAGGAGTGCATACTATATGACTGAATTGACTTACTAAGATTTATGAACAGGGAAACATCTCTGCTGTGATGGGTGTCATTACTTAGGTAGGAGGACATTGCTAACAATCAGTGGGACAGTGTGATAGGACATTCTACGGGTAATGCAAATAACATGCGTATTGGTCTGTATGGTGATACAGATATGTGTCTATCACCATGTGTGTCATACCTCAATTTAAAAGAAAAAAAAATGAGGGGATGAAACTTAGACTTCCTTAGCTTCTGGTCACTTGTTTGTAACATCCACTTCAACAGTCTTGCCACAGTCTAATTCTTCTTCTCTTGAACTCACACTTTCTCACTTCTGGAAGCAGCAGGTCTTTCTTTAGGCTTCTGGTTTTGAGATTACATGAAGATTCTCTTTAAGTTCAGTGACCTGTGTCTATCTTTATCCTTGGGGTTTTTATTATTATTAATTTTTAAGGAATTTTCATCCTAATATGATTTGAATTGTAATCTTTTCTACAATTTTCTTTCAAATCCCGGTCTCCCCTGCCAGTGGATGTGATTCTTTTGGAATCAGGGTCTTTGCAAATGATGAATTTGAGTGTGGCCTCTAAGTCCTTAGAAAGAGAAACCTAAACACATGGCACAAGCTGAGAACTCTGCTGTGAAGAGGGTGGAGGTTAGAGTGGTGCCTACAAAGGCCAAGAGGGAGGGAAGAGAGCTATCTACCCTAAGCCAGATCCAGGAACCATTTCCCACGGACCTTAGAGGGAAATAACGCCATCTGCTCATTGACTTTGCACTTTTGTCCTCTGAGTCTAAAAGGAGATTTTATTCCTGCATTGTAAGTTCTGTAGCCCATGGAAATATCTGCCCTGCCAGACTAGCAACTAGCACACATCAGTTTTTATTAAGACCTATTTTTCTTGGACCCTCATCAATCAGAGGTTGGTACCTTGAAGTAAGCCCCTATGTCTAATGCATCTTTCAATTTTATCTTCTCTTATCTTTCTGTTTGTTCTGTTTGCTGATTTTTTTTAAGATTTCCTGTTTTATCTTCAAGCAATTATTCTTCATTTGTAGGCTCTCTCTCTGTCTCTCTGTGCTACCATTTCACAGCCATTTGATTTTGTTTTGTGGGTTTAATGCATTTTCAAATCTCTTTGAGGGTGTTGGAGGAATTGTGAAAGTTCTCTTCTGTTTCCTTAATTATACCTATTTTCTCTAGAAACTGTCTGTCATCTTTCTTTTTCATGTGGCTTGTTTTTCTCATGTGTTTGTGTCTCCTTTGAGAATCCATGGTTAATGAAGAAAATATATGGACTCCCATCTTTGATGGGCAGGAAGGGTTTTTTTCCCTTGTTGACTGAAAAGTAGACCTAGCAGGTTGTGCAGGAGGATGGGGTGGATTCAAAGACTAGTTTTAGGGCTGATGGGTCGAATGACATGAAAGATCACCATGAAGAACAAATTTACCTGAGGAGTCAAAAGGCTATTAAGACAGGTTAGGATTTTTCTGATTTGTTCAAAGCACTTAAGGACGAGTTGTGGGAATCATGTTCTAATGGGGTAAGGAGGGAAATGGGGAAGTGAGCCTGTACAGAGTTCTCCACCTTCTCTTCTGTCACTTCTCAGCCTCACCGGCCCTGGGAGTCTTAGCCCTGCTGCACTTGAGAATGCACTACCCACTGCAGACTCTCAGTGAATTTTCTGGGCCAGACCCTTTACAGCCATTTGTCTGTAGACCTCTGTCTTAGTTATAATTTTATTGCTATTAAAAAAACCACCATGAACAAGGTAATTTATAGAAGAAAGAATTTATTGGGCTTACAATTTCAGAGAGTGATCCCATGGCCATATTGGTGGGGAACATAACGGGAGGTGGACACGCATGAGACATGACACTTGAACAGTAGCTGAGAGAGTGTGTTCTTATCCACAAGTAGGAGGCAGCAAGAGAGAGCAATTAACTGAGAATCCTGCTGACTTTTGAAGATCAAAGCTCACCTACAGTGCCACACCTCTTCCCAAGACAACACCTTCTACTCCTTCCCTGACAGTTCTACCACCAAGATTGAACTATTCAAATGCATGAGCTCACTGGGGAAATTCTCATTGAAGCCACCATAACCTTTAAGCACCTCTTACCTTCCAGAAATTTCTTACATTGTTATTTACTTGTGTGCTCATCTATATGCTCCTCCTATTCTATAAAAAAGCTTTTATTTTCATTTCAATGCAGCCTTTAGATGAAGAGGGTGAACACAAATGTTCTATCAATCTTTATGATGCATGTTCTTTTCCTTTAAATTTATTTTTGTTTTTCCAATTTAAAATATAAGTCACCCTGCATACATAAAGCTTTTAAGTATACTGAAATTAATACTATAACCAAATTGAATATTTTAGGCCACAAGTGGCACCCCTTATTGCAACTGATTTCCAAATCTATACTGTCACCACACCTTCCCATGATATTGACACCGTTTCTGCATCTTGTGTGCCAGGCCAAGCATATTTTCTACTACCCTAGTCCCCATGACATTCTTTATGAGGATGAACAGTTCTGAATATGTATGTTCTCTGCAAGCTCTCTGCATAGTCACATAGACTGAGGACTTCTAGAACAGGTCCCAAGTCCCCAAGTCCTCTCAAGTCCTTTCTGTCTTGTCCCATGTTACAGTGAATTTTCCCATTTAGTTCAATGTATACTTGAACACTGTTTGGGAATCTCTTCAACAGCTGCATTCCTGACAGAAGGATGTAGTACAGATGAGCAATTGTTCCTTAAGTACGAACATTGTGCTGATTAAACATTCAAAAGGTAGAAAATCTATTTGTCTCATGGAAGAACTTAAACACCTTTTTTTTTTTAAAGCACTGACTTCAAAATGGATGTATTCGTAAAGCTAAAATTAGTTTCAAGTCCAACAAACCACATTTCAATCTCTCCTCGTGTACAGGCATTCTGCTAATGTCTCCACCAGATCTCATTTCCTTTCTGTATGCAGATGTGGCCATTTTAGTACATATCATACTTCAGTGTTCATGGTAGATAAACACAGGGTCTTCTAACAACTAAAAAGTTAGGTAGAAACTATTCATGCTGTATTTTAAATGCTGTGTTGACACAAAATATCAGACAAAAGCAACATAAAGAAATAAGAGTATTTGGGGGCTCACAGTTTGAGGGTACAGTTGATTATGGCAGGGACATCACAGCAGCTAGGGGTTGAGCCGACTAATCATCTTGCATCTGTAGTCAGGAGACAGAGAGTAGTGAAGACTCTTGCTTAGCTCACTTCCTCCCTTTTAATTAGTCCAGCAGTTCAGTAGACCTCATCTCAGCCTAACCTAGAAAATTTTTTAAAGAGTTGCCAGAGATTTGTCTCCAATATAATTCTATATTCTATCAAATTGACAATCGGCATAAAGTACTATACACCCCCTTCAAATGCTACTGTGCCTATTTGCTTTTAGTGTTTGTCTTAGCCAGGGTTCTCTAGAGGAATAGAATGGATAGAATGACTATACACAGACACACAGTCAGACACTGACACACACACACACATACACACACACAATTTATTAGAATAGGAATGACTTAAAGGCCATGGTCTAGCTAGTCCAACTATGGCTGTCTGCTAGTGTAATGACCAAGAATTCAGTAGTTGTTCCGTCCACAAGCCTGAGTCTCAGCTAGTCTTCTGTATACATCAGAATCTTGAAGATCACTCTGATGCGATGACTTGTTAGTAAGAGCAAGCAAGATAAGAGAGAGCGAGTGTCCTTCTTTCATGACAGCATTTATATAGGCTTCCAGCAGAAAGCCTGGCCTATGGTAAAGATGGATTCAGATTAAAAGTTGTTTTTCCCACTTCAAGTGATTTAATTAAGAGAAAAAAAAATTCCTCTCACACGTATACTCAGCCACTTGGACTTTAGTTTATTCCAGATGTAGTCAAGTTGACAACCAAGAGTAGGTATCATAGTGCTGATCCATTGTTTGCAATATTAGCCATAGCTGGAGATACACAAAACCAAAACACTGAGTAAACCTCATTCAGGAATTTAATTAAGGCTCCATTAGATCATATTCCTATGTCTACTGATGCATGCTTATACAGATTGCACTTAGAGCTTTGGGAAATTCAACTTATTTAGTAGGCTCAGTAACACATGAATAGCACTAAACTGATTTGACTACATCTGTGTCTGTTGAAGTTGGTTGTTGGGATATTATCGGGGGGGGGGTGACCAGAATAAGGGGGGTGTTTATATTCAGTCAAGTTTTTATGTTAAACAGTAAAGCAGCAGCAGGCAGTGGCTGACACCAGTAGGATTACTGCCAACAACTCATAGGTACATGCTGTGGGAAAAAACAAATGTAACATATGGGATAACCTCGTTGGCCACCTTAATGTCCAGGAACGTGTCCAGCATCACTGCTGTGTGTGTGTGTGTGTGTGTGTGTGTGTCTGCGTGAGCACTTTACTCACTCTAAGAACCTTCATCATTTTCAGTCTTTGGGGGGCATCTCTACTCTTTGTAAAGTTTCTGCACCAGCTTGCATTCCCAAATGAATACATATTGATTCATCTTTTCCCACATCCTCTGTTTTTATTCTTTTGTTTCTTGATGATGGCCATTCTGACTGATGTAAGACCAAATTTCTAAGTTTTAATTTACAGTTCACTGATGGCTAGTGATGTTGAATACATTTTCAAGTGTTTATTAGCCATTTCTATCTTATTGTTTGAGAATTCTTTGTTCAAGTCTGTAGCCCAATTTTCAACTTGAGTAGTGTTCCTTTCTTTAAAATTCTTTATATAATCTAAATGTTAATTGTCTGTTGGATTAATCTGGCAAATATTTTCTTCCATTCTGTGGGCTGGTTCTTTACTTGATTGTTTTCTTTGCTGCACCAAAGCATCTTAGTTTTCTAAGGTACCATTTCTCAATCGCTGGCCTTGTTTCCTGAGCATTCAGAATCATGTGTAGGAAGTCTGTTTATAGCCTATATACTGTAGCATACTCCCTCCATTCTCTTATATTTTTGGTTGTGAGTCTAGCCTTTAACAGCTGAGCCATCTCTCCAGCTCACTCCTTCCATTCTCTACCATCAATTTCAGAGTTTCAAACTTTAATCCAGGTAAACTTTATTCTTGTGCAGGGTGAGGCATAAAGTCCCAGTTTCTATGTACAGGACTCCAATTTTACTAAAGATATTAGTTGAAGATTCTGTGTATTTTGTCATATTTATTAAGACCAGGTGGCTACATAGTTGCAAGGATTTAAAACTGTGTCTTCTGTTCTGTTCTGTTCTCTTCTGTTCTGTTCTCTTCCGTTCCGTTCCGTTCCGTTCCGTTCCGTTCCGTTCCGTTCCGTTCCGTTCCGTTCCGTTCCGTTCCGTTCCGTTCTGTTCTGTTCTGTTGACCAACATGCCCTTTTTGTGCCAAAACCATGTTGGTTTTCTCACTATAGTTCTATAGCATAACTTGAAAATGGGTGTGAAAGTGCCAGCAGCATTGCTATGATTGCTTAGGATTATCCAGCTACTGTTCACATAGGCATACTGACAAGACTCTGTGTCCTACTCCAAAGATGAGTTGCTTATCTATGTTCAATTGTCATTTGCTCACAATAGATAGGAAATTAAATTAACCCAGATGCCCAGCAACAGATTAATGAATAATAAAAATGTGCCATACATACACATTGAAATTTTTTTCAACTCTAAAGAAAAATGAAATGTGCAAATAAATGGGTGGAGTTGGGGAAATTATTTGAGTGAGGTGAACCAGTCACAGAAAGCCAAACACAACTTATTCTCCCACATATGTAAATCCTAACTTTGTATGACCAATTTTGAGTGCTCATAGACTTCAGGAAACTAGGTGGAGGCCATTAGCAGAGGGGTATCTTTAGGATACCTTTAAGGTAACTTTGGGGGGAGGTAATGAAAGTAAATAACATGGATGCAGAAAAGGAGGCTCCTGAGTGTGCAAAGGTTTATACTGTGATACAATGGATATAAAGAAGATGAGAGGCTGTATTCAAAGGTTAACCAAAATGAAAATATATATGTATATGTATGTATTTTCTTCATGGAGGCCCCAAAGTCTATCCAAACAATATATACTTGCCATTTCTCTTGAAATACTAGATCTAATTCTCTTGCCTACTAGATCTAGATGATAAGAACCTATGGCTGAAGCCAGCACAGATCTTGCATACATGATGTAGAGAAATTAAGCTGAAACAGAGTTGAAGGCTTTATCAGCATCTGCCACCAGTGGTCCTACCTAGCCACAGCTCTTTCTGTTTATGAGGCCAATATAGGAATGATATGCTTGCTTGGACATCAGAGGCACTTCTGTCATGTGCATAGGCAAATGTTCTCTGATTGTATCTGAGGACCCTTTCCCCAGGCAAGAATCCATGCATGTAACTGTAAACTTGGTTTAAAAAAATTAGTGATCAGATAGATCATAGACCTTGCATTGGGGGAGGGAGACTAAATATTGCTGTTTAATGAAATTCTCATAGTTTCAAACTGCCTTCTACATATCTGTAGTCATACCCATAGACAACTGCTACTTTTAAACTTTATCAGGGCATCTGCACTTTCCTGTGATCAGTGATTGTGGCAGAAGCTCATGGATACAAGGTATTAAGAATGTGTGATGCACGAGAGCTCAGCCTTAAACAAGATGTTTATACCATAACTTTATTTTTCTTGTTCATCAAATATAGATTTAAGACAGATGCAGACACAGCCAAACAGTGGTTGGAGCTTGGGGACTCTTATGGAAGAATAAAAAGAAGGATTGCAGGCCTGAAAGGGATAGGAACTCTAGAGGAAGACCAAGAAAGTCTTGGACCATTGGGGCTTTCAGAAACTGAACCACCAACCAAAGAACATACATATGTGGACCTAAGCCTCCCCACACATTTGTAGCACATGTGCAGCTTGGTCTTCTTCATGTGGGTCTCAAACAACTGCAACAGGGGCTCTTCCAAAAGCTGTTGCCTATACTTGGGATATGTTCTTTTAGCTGGGCTGGCTTGTTTGGCCTCAGTGGTAGAAGATGTACCTAGCCTCGCAGACTTGATGTGCCAGGGTTGGGGAAAGGGGAAGATGTGAGAGAAAGAATTGTGAGAGGGTATGTCTGGTAGGGGGACAGTAAGCTGGATGTAAAGTCAATAAGAAAAAAAAGTAATAATAAATAAATAAATAAATAAATAAATAAAATATTTAATATATCATACCTCTGGAAACAGAGAGGAGAATGGAATGGAAATATATATAAGATCTGGATAACAGGGTTAAGGGCTACAAACCCTAATCTTCTGGGAGAGATGCAGCCATTGAAACAGTAAGCTCTGGGTAGTAGTGTATATTTGAAATGTAAATAAAGAATATATCTAATAAAAAATTTTAAAAGTAGTTTCAGTGAATGAAGTGCTTGCATTTTGTGAAAAAAAAAAGGATGCTCTATAACTCTATGGGGGAGAAAAAAAAGAAAGAAATAATGAGCTCACACAGCAGCTTTGGATGCCTGACTAGGTCTTTACAAGATTGACCCTGTTAACAGGCATAGATGTAGGAGGGGTTCAGGGGGCTCTAGCCTTTCTTGCTCTACTGTTTGCTACCGAGAGATTAAGGGAGAGAGGGAATCACTGTCTTCAGTTGTGTACCTACTGAGGACCCCATCAGGCTCCAATAGGAAGTCCCAAGCTAGTGGTCACATGGATGGCTCTGGATTCATTCAATAGTTCACATAAGAAAACCAGAAGTCACAAGCCAGGGAAGGGGGCTGGTATGGATTGTAGGGAAGATTGGTATAGAATAGAAGGAAGATAGGGGAGGAAGTGTGTGTGTGTGTGTGTGTGTGTGTGTGTGTGTGTGTGTGTGTGTGTGCATGTATGAGAGAGAGAGAGAGAGAGATCAGAATTGTCAAATAACACAACCAACTCAAAAAGAAATCTTCATCATAACAAACATCATAACTTGCCTAAAATGAGTTTGTAAAATGATGAATTTTTCCAGGAATTTAAATTTTGATTTACTTACTAAGTTAATTTTGTGTGTAATTTTCAGCTCATTCAGTCACTCACATATGTTTATTGATAACTCTTATACCCATAGCGCAGATAGCTCCATTCATTCAGAACAATAGCTCTTGAAAAAGTTCTGTTCCAGCAGGGTTCCCTTCATTGTCATTTACAAAAGTCACGGTGGTTCAGTTTTGCCTCAGAAGAGGCAGCGGATGGCCACTGGTGCCTCAGCTTATTGATGGAGGCACGGCAGAGATTGTATCTGCATGTTGTGACTCACCGGCTTTAAACAGCTTTACAAATCTGAATGGCCTGATGAAAATCAGAAATACCTAAACACTCAGTTGTTTGTCCATTGCATATCAACATAATGGAATCAGGTGGCTTCTGTTAGGATGTGTTGAACATCAAGTAAATGCTTTCTGTCCACAGTATATTGGATTTCTGAGACAGCGGAAAGGCAGACAATCTTTGTAGAAAATAACCCCAGAACTGTCAGATATGCCAACAAAATCTCCTATGGTCACATCCCTGCAAAATGAATAATAACAACCTCTTTGCTTTTCTGTGGAAGTAAAGCCAAACTGTTATTGTAGATAAGAAAAAATTAACATTAATTCTTGTGAGACTTTTACCTAGCAAAGGTCTGGAGATTATGATCCAGGGAAAGATAACTGACTCTGAATCCTGGTTCTGCCTGACAAGCTATTTGACCTTGCTGTGATGCCAGAATGTTTAAAGTCTGTAAATTGATGATGACTATAAAACCTTTTACATATACTGTCTTTGAATTACATGGAGTTAGCACAAAGTAGTCCTGAATGCCAGTCACAACATACTTACAACTTAAGTATTGCTTCTGTTATTAAGATAAATGCCTGCTCTTTATGTTAATAGTCATGGCCAATCCCCAGATGACAAGTGGAATATACATGTATATATGTATATACACACATATATACACATAGATATATAGAGATATATGTATATGTGTGTGTGTGTTTCAATTGATGTGAATAAAAATTATTTCAGTGGAGAAAAGACATTTTCAAATAAACAGTAAATAAATGGTTGAGTTGGAATTCCTCAGGGTCTGTCTAATTTCAGACCAATTCTCATTCTAAGCAGCTAAGCAGCTAATGGATTGACTATCTCCTTCACTGGTTGTCCCAGGGTTCTATAAGAAGATTCTGGCCAGACCTGGGCAGCTACCTCAGAGATCCTCCGCCTCTTATCTGAGCTTGGGGGAGGACGGCTAGTGGAGTCAACTAATGTGGCAGCATTGGCTCTGCAGGGGAGCTGAGCACAGATGGGATGATCAGAGGGCCCTGGCCCAACACGCTTCTCTTCTGTATCATCAGAGAGGCTCCCTGCAGCGGTTTCCCATCGCTCTGTACAGTTTCCTTTCTTTAGCCCTTTCAAAACATTTTAATTTTTTCATAGCCCATTGAATATTTCATTGTTTCTTGTACATGAGACGAGAATGACCTGTTCTGAAAAATATGGATCCACAGAAAAGATCCGTCCCAAAGTAGTGTTCACAGCCTGTGCTGCCAACTTCAAAAATAAATGGTTCTGATATCTTCAGAAACCAGATTTTCATATTTGTTCTCTGAAGAGCGGAGAGGCTTTTTTTTTCTTTTTTAATAAAGCTCTGGTTGTGATAAATGGCTGGCTCAAAAATAGCAGGCATAGGATTGGCTTGCACAGTGGCCTAGGAGCCATTGGTGCATCGTTTGCTGTATAAACAGGTGCTCTGGTGAGGTCTTTTGAAAGGCTCATCTCCCTTCCACTGTGGGTGGTGTCATTTCCCATTATCAGGTTTGATCTCTCTGAAGGGGATTTGCTGTAGTCCAGACTCACAGACTCTGGTCCAAACGTATTTCATCTACAATATGCCTTTATGGCCTAGGTCTCACTTGTGCATATTTATCTGTAAGGAAGCTTAGGGCTAAAGAAAAAAAAATCTGGTTTCATTTCTTATAAATGGTGACTGGATATGGATTAATATCACTATTCCAGAGAAGTATGTATGATTAATAGCAAAACAATGTATTGCTGTAGTGACTGGAGCTACTGGATATTATCAAGAGCAAGGAAGACTTAGGAGACACTAAATTAGTTGCATACAAAATGTAGTGGACATCTTCATCTTATTTCTCTCCGAGTCCATCATTCACCAGGCATCAAAATCTATCTCTCTACTCCAGGTGATTGGGGGCAGATGATAAGCCCTTAGGTAGGCGATCATTGGCTTGCCAGCTGCTTGAAGCCTTCTGAACCATGGGTGAAGTCCTTGAAGGCACCTCTTCATGTGGAGAGGTGGAGGCGTCTCCACAGATTGAGAATTGACTATGGGAAGGGAGCCATACGGTGTAACTGTATAATGCCTCTCAATAGGCTGTCATGTAGGCAGTAGGCAAAGGAAATCTAAGGGAAGTGTCTTTTCTGCAATGAATACTGTTGGGAAAATGTGGAGACTTCATTCCCTCTGAAGTATTTGACTGACAAAGCCAAGGTCCAGTACCCCACTACCCCTGACCCTATATACTAATTGTTTAGTGTCTATGTGTGCCTAGGTGAGTGACTTCCTCTGAACTGCAAAGTGCTGAAAGAGCCTTCATCACTTACAAAGCCCAGTGCTGTGCTAGACTTTTCCTTTCAGCTTTCTTGAGGTGCTTTTTATCTTTCCCATCTGTGCTGTGTCTTGGCAGATTGTTTGTATCAATGGTCTCTCATGTTGTCTGGCTTTTAATACTTTTCAATCAACAAGTAGCACTTGGAAGAGACAGGGCAAGGCAGGAGACAAGTGAGATTGAAATATTGATTTCCTGAGCCTTTCCCCCTGGGGTCTCTAAGGACAGGCTGCATCTTTGAAACACATCCCTATCTACTCCATCACAAAAAAAATAGAGATTATCCTTGGAAAGGACACATAGTGATCAAAGAGATGAATGCAAGGGTGTTTGTGGATGGAGTTTTGGGTAGCCATAGCATAGAGCAGCGAGCATACACGATAGCATGTTATCACTATCTGTGTGAAGCAGATAAGTCCATTCCTGATGAACTTGGGAAGTTAGTAGAAGGAAGAGCTGAATGGGTATCACAATGTGGAAAAATGACTGAAAAAATGCAAAAACTAAAGTAATTTTTGAAAACTGCTTGGAGTCATAGAAAATGGACTTGTGGCTTTAGGGCCATGGGTAGCACTCACAGATCTATGAAAGAGAGCAGAAAAGGCAGTCACCTGGAGATGTATAAAATTCAGTTTACCAGGCATGGACTTGTAGTGGCATTAGGATCATGGGAAGCACTCACAGCTCTGTGAAAGGCAATCAATTGGAGACATGTAAGATTCAGTTCACCGGCCATGTTGACAGAAAAGGACATAGACGATTTGAAGAGTTTGGCAGAAGGACTGAAGAACATGCTCCCAAGTCACAGAAATAGATGGTGTGGACCTGGCAGTTGAAGAAACAAAGAAATGAAGTCCGAGGAGTAAAGTGGAAAGAAAGAGATCAAGGGCATGGAAGGGCGCATGGCTATAAAGGGAGAGTGCATGAGCATGGAAGGGAGACGAAGTTATCAGCAATTGGAACTTGAAACAGAGCACAGGTCATTTGACTTCAAAGGTCAAGAAATGGAAAATGTAGTTTAGGCAGAATGATAAGAAAGTTCAAGGTAACAGAGGCTTTTGTCTTTAGCACCTTAGAGCAGATAAGTGGCAGGTAGTTGACGAAGGGGTAGAAGGTGGAGGACCATGGCTCCTAAGTAGCATGCTTTGTGCAGGAGGGAGGAATAGGGGTTAAAAACTAGTTGGGGAGGGAAGAACATTCATGTTTTCTACTGGCTGGAAACAACGTGGAGAATGAGCAGCAGCTGCTAGATGAAGCTGTCCGGGAAGCAGCACTCTGAAAGAGTCAGATTCCAGCAGGAATCGCTTCTCGGCCTTTTGGCTAAGATCAAGTGTAGATTCCAGCAGAAACAAAGTCAAGAAAGAAAAAGAAAAAACAACTTGTTATGAATCTGAGGTGCAAGAAAATGGAGACTAGGGAAATTAGGAAGAAGTTGTACTAAAGAGAGATGACCAGAAGAGCATGCAGTTTAGCCAGCAAGCCTCTTTAGACTTGCAAGCCATTGTGACTTTGGACAGCTTAGTGTATTCCACATGGGTTAATTATGATACCAAACTGGTCCTGGAGAGGACTAATGAGTGTTAAAAGGTGCCCAGTTCTCTCTGGGAGACTTGAGATGAGAAAGTAGAATTAATTGACCTTTGATCCAGTCTGAATCAGGTAGGCAAATGGGTACAAGGATTAATTAATTTCTTGATTTAAGAATACTTCATTGTGTATCATTATTGAATATAGCACTAAGTCGCATCACATAAGGACATCTTCATATAAGTATAGCATGTAAATGGAGTGCCTTCTGCCTTTTGTCCTTGTTCTCTTGGGCATGTTTGCTTTGCTTAATAATTTTATTTCACATATACATACCTAGTTTTATTTATATATATATAAAATATAAGAAAAACAAATGAGCCAAAGCATGCAATATTTATCTTCCTGAGACTGAATTACTTCACTTAAAGTGATTGTCTCCATTTGTATCAATTTTCCTGAAAATGACATCAGTCCACTTTTTATGGCTGAAGAAATTCCATTGTGTTTTTTTCTGTTTTTTTCTGTTTTGTTTTTCTGAGACAGGGTTTCTCTGTATAGTCCTGGCTGTCCTGGAATTCACTCTGTAGACCAGGTTGGCCTCAAACTCAGAAATCTGCCTGCCTCTGCCTCCCAAGTGCTGGGATTAAAGGCATGCGCCACCACTGCCCAGCTCCATTGTGTATCTATGAAGCACTTTCTTTATCCATTCCTCTCTTTGTAGACACCTAAGTTGTTCTGTAGCATAGCTGTAGTGAATGAATAATAGCTGTAGTAAACACTGATGTGCAAGAATCTAGCAGTATGCAGACTTGGGTAAATACCCAGTAGTGGTATAGCTGGTGTCATATGGTAAGACTATCTTTTAGCTTTGTGTGGAATCTCTACACTGATTTCCATAGTGGCTAGACTTATATACAAACATCTCTGATGAACATACATGTAAAAACTCTCAGTAAAATACATGCAAGCCACATTCATGACCACATCAAAGATTGTTCACTGTAATCAAGCTGGCTTTATTCCCAACATACCGGGTGACTTAAGAAATGCAAATCAACAATTGTATTACATAAATGGATGTAAAAGCAAAAGTGATTCGATAATCTCAATAGATACAAAAAAGCCTATTACAAAAATTCAACATCCCTTCATAATAAAAGTCCTGGACTGAGTAAGAATAGAAGGAACATATCTCAATATAATAAAGCCTTTAGCCAATATTATACTAAGTACAGAAAAAATTTCCACTAAATTCAAGAACAAGACAAGAGTACTTAGTTTCTCCACTAATAATCAATATAGTACTGGAAGTTCTAGGTAGAGCAAACAGACTAAAGAAGGAAATCAATGGGAAAATAGGGAGGATAAGGCAAAGTATCTTTATTTTCAGATAACATGATTCTACACATAAGAGACCCTAAAATCCTGCCAGAAAACTTGTAACATAATAAAAACTTTCAGCAAAGGGACAGGTACAGGTTCTACCTATAGAAATCAGTAATCTTCTTAGATACCAATAAGAACATACTGAGAAAAATCCAAACCCAACCCCATTCATAAAAACAAGCAGCAGAGCTATAACCTAAGCAAGGAAGAAGTGAAAGATATTTTATAGTAAACATTTTAATACACTGAGAAAAAGGAAGTTGAAGATGATACTAGATTTCGGAAAGACCTCTCACACTGAAAGACTGGAAATTAATGGTGTAAAAATACTCTACTACCAAAAGCAGCACATGCATTCAGTGTAATTGTCCTGAAATTCAAATGCCATGCTTCAGAACAGGAAAAAGCATTCCAAATGGATTTAATAAAGACTCCCAATATAACCAAAGCAACACCTAGTAAGGAAAATAATGCTGGATTTATAATCATACAAAGTTATATTGCTGGTTATTTTACAGTTGCAAGCTATTTTATAGTGTCATAGTAACAAAACCAGAAAATGGTACTCACACACACACACACACACACACATCACACTATGATACATAGACTAATGGAATAGAATACATGGCCTGGCTATGAAATAACGCAACTACAGCCTTTTGACAAAGATATTACAAACATACCTTGAAGAGAAGACAGTTTATTTAACATGTGTCGCTGGGAAAATAGAATAGTCACCTGTGGAAGGCTGTCCCCAACTCTTACCTGGCATAAAATTCAACTCCAAATAGACCAAAGGCATTACTATAAGACCTGAAACTCTGAAAGTGTTATCAGAAAGAGTTAGGAAATAATTTATGATATAGAAATAAGCCAAGACTTTCTGAATAGCTCTCTGATCACTCAAGAAAAATTCACTAGAATTGACAAGTGAAATTGTATGAACTTCGAAAGCTCCCACACAGCAAATAAAGCAGCGAACCCAGTACAGAGACAGCCTGAATAAAGGTTGAAATTCTTTGCCAGCTATGTCTGACAGAGGGTTAATATCCAGACTACAAAAGAACTCAGAACTCAGCAACAAGAAACCGAACATCCCAGTAAGTAAAGAGAATAGAGACAGGAACAGGTCATTCTCAAACCCTGAAATAAACATGGCCAATAATCGAAAAGAACTCAGTCTCATCTACACTGGAGAAACACAAAAGAAAACACACTGAGATTCTATCTTACTCTGGCTAACAACAAATGCTGGATGTGGAAAAAGGGACCACACCCACTGCTGGTGAGAAGGTTTTTAATTCTTAACACTATGTGTGTGTGTGTGTGTGTGTGTGTGTGTGTGTGTGTGTGTGTGTGTGTGTGTGTGTGAAAGAGAGAGAGAGAGAGAGAGAGAGAGAGAGAGAGAGAGAGAGAGAGAGAGAATATGTGTGTGTGTGGTTTTTCTTCTTTTTTTTCAGTTTTCTTTTTTTAATTTTTTTATTAGATATTTTCTTCATTTACATTTCAAATGCTATCCCAAAAGTCCCCTATACCCTCCCCCGCCCTGCTCCCCTACCCATTAACTCCCACTTCTTGGCCCTGGCTTTCCCTTGTATTATAGAAGATTCTTCTTCTTTTCTTTTTTAAATAAGCTTTTTAGTCACAGCATATCCTTACCCTACTAAAATTCTTGGTTAAATCTACAACTTCTACGTCAGCCACAGAAAATTTAAAAATAAGGTTTTTAAGTATCAATTTACATTATTTTAAAGCAACAAAACCATGTCCATTTCCAATTAACACTGTTAATGACTTTATAATAAAATTAAATTTGCAGGGATGGAAATAAGCTCTTGACTCTGAGTAGAGGCTTAGCATGAATGAAGTGCAGGTTCAACCCACAGTACTGCAAGGCCAGAAGTGAACTTGTTACTTGTTTATTGATTTGCTTCAATATAAAACACACACACACACACACACACACACACACACACACACACACACACACACAAATACCTGTTAATTCTTGAAGGGATATCTTTATTGGGTTGCCAGATTCCAGACTTTTTCTTCTTTGAGGCATTTTACAACCTTGTAAATTACAGGTGAGCAATAAACATTTAAATTTCCTCATCTGATTCAGATAACTCTGTAAAGTCTATTTTGCCTTTGTTTACATTTCTTCTTTTTGCTCATCTTCCTTCTTTCTAATTTGATTTGATCTCTTTTTGAACTGTCTGCAATGTCTGTCCAATCTACTTACCGATTAATAAGCACAATCATATGTTTAAGCCATGTTTAGTTTATTTTTTGAAAATTATTTTTGACAAAATATTTTCTAAACCAACAACAAAATATTAGTGGGATGCCTAAAGTTGCTTTGCATTTTTGTGAATAATTTTTGTATCTGCTATAAAACAGCTGTCTTTCATATTGGATGTTATAGTCAAATTTCTGTGGATATATAGCCTTAGCTGGAGTATATGTAGAAAATCTGGCTTCACACATGTATTTGGAGCAAAGAAGAGTACTTTAATAGCCTGCTGTCATGATTACTATTATCCTTTTCTAAGTGTATCAAATTTGGCCAAGTTTTAGCTTTTTGAAAGTTAGTTTCAACATGCATCTGAAACCACTTTGAAAAACTTATATTGTACACATTAAAATTTGTTGCTTTGTTTTCATCTTTAAAATGATCTCTTGACCATGAACTGGACACTAGAAAAAAAAACAAGACAAAACAAAACAAACTAACAAAATCTTGGTCTAAAGAGCTTCCAAAGATTGACAAATTTCATTACATAGTATCAAACGTTGTTACCATTACCACCAATCTTATTTTTAAAGCCTCAGATATTAGAAAATTGTTGAACTTACAGGTGCTTACGCCCTTCAAAATTCCAACTTTTACCTGAGAGTTTAAATGCTATTATCGACAACCAACTTGGTGAGTTCTCTTTCTCAAAGCAGCAGGCTGGCTCAACTTAGGAAGTAGTTGCAGATCCTCGGGCCTGAAAGATGTTTGTTTGATCATCAATCATCCCATTAAGAAAAATTGGCTTTTCACAATAAGAAAGCTAATCCTATTCACAACATAAAAAATTTGCATAAGAACCTTTCTTTAGAGATAAGCATTTGTTGCGCATGATTTAACCATTTGCTGTGTAACTTCTCTTGAGGTGGTATCAACAAATGCCTTTTCATCCCAGATTGGGCTCTTTAGACAGCCTGAGCCTTGTTCTGTGATTCAGTTAGTTTTCAGAATCAACCTCAGTGGTATTAGTGAGCGGTTGCCAACAGAAGCATAGGTGACTGGATAACTAAGTCACTGAAAAGCCTGTGCGGTTCACAACTTCCCCAAACTGCATCCCTGGAAGCCCCTGACCATTTGCATGTAGGTCCATCATCATCTCTTCCTACCCTAGAGACTGCTTCCTGCTTATATAACCTCAAGGAGGGATCTCCTGAGTTTCATGACTTTCTGAGATCCCTGAGTCTGAGTTTCCTAAGTCTGAGTTTTATTAGCTTCCTGAACCTTGTGAAGTTCCCTCCTTCTTCTCCAGAACACAGAAGAGATAATCTCTGCACACTCTACTTCTCATTTTGTCACAGAGACTATTAAAGACGAACACTCAAAGACTGAGATTTTTAAATTAATTATTTTCACTGCTTCACCAAGGACATTCACAAGTGAAACTGGCATTTCACTTGCTGTGAGTGGGTGGCAGCAAAGAGTCCAACGACTGCTTTAATGCTACTGCTTTTGGATCATATTAGGGTGCCAAGAAATTTTATCCAGTATTACTTTTGCATCATCAGTACAAATGCCAAGAAGGTGGGAAGGTCTTGGTGCTTTAACGTTATTACAGAAATAATTTTGCATCTGTGGACCCCTGAAAGAGGCTCAAAAACTCACAGAGGAATAAACTGTGTTCTAAGGACCATGGCCTTTCAATATTCTTTTGCCTCTTGATTATTAGAGGAACATGTACCTGTGGAGAGACATCTGCTGCTGTGTTGGACACTCTCTTCCTTTTTTTCTGGTGCCTGGTATAGAGTATATTATCAATGAAGGTTTCCTTAGAAGATGTTCAGCATCAATGGTTTATCCAAGATGGTATTAAAAAAGAAAGATGACATTAAAGTAGGCTCTTAAGGAAGGGAAATTTGACAGGTGGAATTTGCAAAGAAGATCATTGTGGGTAGAAGGCAGCACATTCAAGCCTTTTTGCCATTTGAGTCGACTGGCTATATAAAGATGTCCATTTTCCCACCTGACATTCAAAATTAGGACTTGTGAAATACATTTAGATGAGAGAGATATTTAAAAATCACCAGCATTAAGGGAACCATGCCACTGGGTGTTATGGAGTGAGGGACAACGAGGTAGGGAGTGGAATGCTTTCCAGAAGCTTCTTTTTAAAAGCATAAATGATGCTAGCAAAGAAATCTTGGGGAAAATTGTCAGAAAATGGGAATGGGCTTAGAAAAGATTAGGATCCTGGGAGGGAAGAAAGAAAGAAAGAAAGAAAGAAAGAAAGAAAGAAAGAAAGAAAGAAAGAAAGAAAGAAAGAAAGAGAGAGAGAGGGGGAGGGAGGGAAGGAAGGAAGGAAGGAAGAAAGAAAGAAAGAAAGAAAGAAAGAAAGAGAGAGAGAGAGAGAGAGAGAGAGAGGGAGGAAGGAAGGAAGGAAGGAAGGAAGGAAGGAAGGAAGGAAGGAAGGAAGGAAGGGAGAAGGAAGAGGAAGAGGAGGAAGAAGAAGAAGAAGAGGAAGAAGAAGAAGAGGAAGAAGAAGAAGAAGAAGAAGAAGAAGAAGAAGAAGAAGAAGAAGAAGAAGAAGAAGAAGAAGAAGAAGAAGAAGAAGAAGACGAAGAAGAAGAGGAAGTGAGGGAGGGAGGGAGAGAGGGAAAAAGGGGAAAAGGAAGGGAGGGAGGGAGGGAGGGAGGGAAAAAGGAAGGGAGGGAAGGAGGGAGGGAGGGAGGAAGGAAGGAGGCTATGGGAAGAGAATGTTTTGCAGGGGAAAATCGATTTGGAATAGTGTCCATTAGAATTGGCAAAGAGGAAATGATTGTCATTCTTGGATTGATTGATGAATGTGGAAACCATGCTATATAGAGAGTATGTTCTGGGATATAAGAATATTAATTTATTCTTAAATTGTAAATAGAAGGTGTCTTAGTCAGGGTTTCTATTCCTGCACAAACATCATGACCAAGAAGCAAGTTGGGGAGGAAAGGGTTTATTTGGCTTACACTTCCATGCTGCTGTTCATCACCAAAGAAGTCAGGACTGGAACTCAAGCAGGTCAGGGAGCAGGAGCTGATGCAGAGGCCATGGTGGGATGTTCTTTATTGACTTACCTCCCCTGGCTTGCTCAGCCTGCTCTGTTATAGAACCAAGACTACCAGCCCAGAGATGGTCCCACCCACAAGGGGTCTTTCCCCCTTGATCACTAATTAAGAAAATGCCTTACAGTTGGATCTCATGGAGGCATTTCCTCAACTGAAGCTCCTTTCTCTGTGATAACTCCAGCTGTGTCAAGTTGCCACAAAACTAGCCAGTACAGAAGGCAAGAGTTGAAGTATATTTCATAGAAGAATTAATGTAATAAAACGGATCTGCACATATCTATAACCCATAGATAAGGTAGAGTGGAAAAGGAGGCGATGGTGTGAATGAGAAGAGAATTTCCAAAGGAGGAAGAAAGGATCCAAACCATGAAAGCAGTTATACTCAAGCTGAAGAAACCAAGCCTCCTCTCCAAAACTGTGGATAAGCATGGAGACAGATAACTCAGTTCATATCTATGGAATGAGGAAGGTGAACAGTGTCACACCTCGTTGCATTTATTATCCCTGTAAATAAGAACTAAATTGTCCCCAGAAAGTTTGCTAAAAATAGGCTATTTCCCAGTCTGGATGATTTGGCAAATAGCCTATAGCAAGAAAGTTTACTTCTAGCCGTTTCTGGTGTTTGCATGTTTGCAGGAAGGGATGTAATATAATTCCAAGGAAGCCAGAGATGGCAAAGAAGGAGAGGAGATGGTGAAGGAGCAAGAGCAGAAATGAGGTATTGCTGTGCTAGCTGCTGTGGTTACTGCTTTGTTGCGTGACCTCCAAGGTCCAAGTGCAGAGGACCGGTGAAGTACTGCAGAACACTCTAGTGGGGAGAATAAAGAAACAGGAATTTTCTTTATTATGCCTACTTCCACTGGTTAGAGACTTGCCTCAGAGATTGCCTACTATCCTGTGCTATTTTGCAATGTCCCAGTGGCCCATAAGTTCCCAGCACAGACCTAGAAGTGAAAGTGAACATGGCATCCATGGGAAGACAATGCTGAGTCAAAGGGCAGATATCTGCATCAGTCCCTCACAGGACACCGTAGGAAGAACGCAGGCAACGAAAGCCCACAGGTTCTGGCATGATGTGTGACAGGTGTCTGCAATAGGAAGTTGACTTGAAAATGATAAATGGAATTCAAGTATCAAATGTCCATTTCTAGAGTGAACAAAATTTTCGAGTGGCATTGATGGTTCATTGGATTCCAGACATTTACTGTGGCAATCATTTCCCAAAGTGTGATTTTCTACAACAATATTAGTGACCTCAGAGTAAGAAGGTTTTCTTAAATAGCATTAGTAGAAGATGAAAGGAAGCAAGTAAGATTTCAGTTAAGAAAAAAAAAAAAAAACTAATGTGACAAACAAAGGACTTTGGAATGAGAATAAGATGATTAACTCGAGATCTTGATAGGTCTGAAATCGGGTTCCCTAAGAATGGAAAGGAATCCTGCAGGACAGAATACGGAAGTCATAAGTGGAAGATACTAAGTTGGGAGGAAACAGTTGATAATAAGAAAAATCACTCTTGGATCATGTGTGTGAGTTCATGAAGTGGAATCATAAAATTCTCATTTGACTTCTCTGTCAAAGGTGCTGGTGGCACTGAGCCAATAGCATTACACAGGGTGATGCTAAGAGATGAGGAAGCCAAGTGAAGGGAGAAGTCATGGTTGTCAGAGGAGGTAGGGAAGGGAGTGATAGGTCGGAAGACATTGGAGTACAATTCAGTCTTTCTACTGCCTGAAAGTACCATAAAGCAGCAGCATGCTGAGCCCAGGAATAGATGCTGGAAAGGCAAGAAATGAGTAAGCCTTCACAGTCAAGCAGACAAATAATAAAGAGAACCTACACTGTAGAAAGGTACACTGTGCCAGAAATTCATGATAGCAGATGCTAAAGTAGAAACTTGACCACTGATCAGATGTATAAAGGGGAAGGAGGAAGAAATGGGGATTGAAAGCAAATGGAGGAAGTAGTTAGGCTCTAAGATGCAGAGAAAAGCAGCTGAGAAAGGTTGATGAACTTGGCTATGTTAACAACTTTAGAAATGTATGAATCAACCAGTACCCCCAGAGCTCCCAAGGACTAAACCACCAACCAAAGAGTACAAAGGAGGGACTCATGGCTCCAGCTGCTTATGTAGCAAAGAACGGCCTTGCTGGTCATCAATGGGAGGAGAGACCCTTGGTCCTATGAAGTCTTTATGCCCCAGTGTAGGGGAATGCCAGGGCCAGGAAGCAGGAGTGGGTGGGTTTGTGAGTAGGGGGAGAGAGGAGGGATAGGGAGTTTTTCAGAAGGGAAACCAGGAAAGGGGATAAAATCTGAAATGTAAATAAAGAAAATATCTAATAAAAAAAAAAAAGAATCCATTTTCAATATAGGAAAAAAAAGAAATGTATTTATTATGTGCATGAGTATTATTCAGAAATTCTTCCAAGTTATATTTTTGTTGCAATGTACAAATTTATATGTGAATATATAATTTAATTATAAGAGTAATTCACACCTCCACTCTGTTTACTTTCTTGGCATGCTTGTCCCTCAGCTCTTGGGAGCTCTGCAGGATTATGGAAATCAGTCAGTACAGGATCACCCCTCTTGCATTGAACTCCAGTGGTGCAAGAGAGCACAGGTCTCCTCAGACCAGCATGAGGCATTCATCACCAGGGTCAGTAATGTCCTCATGTCCACTCTTAGTTCTGAAGCCCAGGAGAAAAAAAGCTATAAATGAACATCTGGGTCCTCTATGGGCCAGCTTGGTTAGAGGCTGCGTGCTACTGTTCCCCTTTCTTTTACTGCTTTTGAAGGAAATTAACTTATTTTATTTTTATGGCCTTGGATGCACTTTCAATTTTTAGAGAGGCAAAGGAGAGGATAAACTCACAAGCCATAATTAGCAGTCCTTTAAAAGTGGTGGTTCTGTGATATTCAAATGGCAGTTATAGACTTTCCCTGCTAAGCAGTGGACAAGCTCTTCCATCCAGTTGGAGAACAGCCCAGGGTGATTGACAGAATACGCGAGACTAGGAGCTAGGTGCTAAGCTGATTACTGGCTGTGTGACTAATGTGGGAACTGGCTGTAGTCAGATTATTTTTTTCTCACATTAGCTCAGTTTCCTCACTTTGGTGGGTTTCTAGTGAGGCAGATTTTGAGTTTCCAAAGTTACAAATAGTCAGATAGTAATGTGGCTATAAACAACCCTAGTTATCCTGGAGCACTCCATGGAATGCATCAAATTCTACGTGGACCATGACTATGGTTTACTGATCCTGTTTCCTTTTGCTCAGCTGCTTGAATAGTACTGAAACTCCTCTAACGTAAACTCCAAAACACGCACGCTATTCTCAGACTAACTATAAGAAATAGTCTTTTAGTAAACTTTTCTGAATTTAAGGGAATCCCTGATAATAACTTCCTGTAACAACGAAGAAAAATCCAGAGCTATTTGTGTATTGTATCACCCATCATTAGGGTGAAAATAAAAAACATTTTTCTGATGTTTCCTCAGGATCCAATCTCTCATCACAGAGGAGTAGAGAAAAACGAAGATACTCGAAGGAGTGTTTCCAAGGGATGTAAGCTCCAAAGAGTTCAGTAATATTTCACTTCAAATCAGGCATCTACATTCCTTCACTTCTTTTTTTTTTTTCCTTTTTCTTTTTTTTTTTCCATTTTTTATTAGGTATTTAGCTCATTTACATTTCCAATGCTATACCAAAAGTCCCCCATACCCACCCACCCCCACTCCCCTAACCACCCACTCCCCCTTTTTGGCCCTGGCGTTACCCTGTACTGGGGCGAATAAAGTTTGCGTGTCCAATGGGCCTCTCTTTCCAGTGATGGCCGACTAGGCCATCTTTTGATACATATGCAGCTAGAGTCAAGAGCTCCGGGGTACTGGTTAGTTCATAATGTTGTTCCACCTATAGGGTTGCAGATCCCTTTAGCTCCTTGGGTACTTTCTCTAGCTCCTCCATTGGGATCCCTGTGATCCATCCATTAGCTGACTGTGAGCATCCACTTCTGTGTTTGCTAGGCCCCGGCATAGTCTCACAAGAGACAGCTACATCTGGGTCCTTTCGATAAAATCTTGCTAGTATATGCAATGGTGTCAGCATTTGGATGCTGATTATGGGGTGGATCCCTGGATATGGCAGTCTCTACATGGTCCATCCTTTCATCTCAGCTCCAAACTTTGTCTTTGTAATTCCTTCCATGGGTGTTTTGTTCCCAATTCTAAGGAGGGGCATAGTGTCCACACTTCAGTCTTCATTCTTCTTGAGTTTCATGTGTTTAGCAAATTGTATCTTATATCTTGGGTATCCTAGGTTTGGGGCTAATATCCACTTATCAGTGAGTACATATTGTGTGAGTTCCTTTGTGAATGTGTTACCTCACTCAGTATGATGCCCTCCAGGTCCATCCATTTGCCTAGGAATTTCATAAATTCATTATTTTTAATACCTGAGTAGTACTCCATTGTGTAGATGTACCACATTTTCTGTATCCATTCCTCTGTTGAGGGGCATCTGGGTTCTTTCCAGCTTCTGGCTATTATAAATAAGGCTGCTATGAACATAGTGGAGCATGTGTCCTTCTTACCAGTTGGGGCATCTTCTGGATATATGCCCAGGAGAGGTATTGCTGGATCCTCCGGTAGTACTATGTCCAATTTTCTGAAAAACCGCCAGACTGATTTCCAGAGTGGTTGTACAAGCCTGCAATCCCACCAACAATGGAGGAGTGTTCCTCTTTCTCCACATCCACGCCAGCATCTGCTGTCACCTGAATTTTTGATCTTAGCCATTCTGACTGGTGTGAGGTGGAATCTCAGGGTTGTTTTGATTTGCATTTCCCTGATGATTAAGGATGTTGAACATTTTTTCAGGTGCTTCTCTGCCATTCGGTAATCCTCAGGTGAGAATTCTTTGTTCAGTTCTGAGCCCCATTTTTTTAATGGGTTTATTTGATTTTCTGAAGACCACCTTCTTGAGTTCTTTATATATGTTGGATATTAGTCCCCTATCTGATTTAGGATAGGTAAAGATCCTTTCCCAATCTGTTGGTGGTCTTTTTGTCTTATTGGCGGTGTCTTTTGCCTTGCAGAAACTTTGGAGTTTCATTAGGTCCCATTTGTCAATTCTCGATCTTACAGCACAAGCCATTGCTGTTCTGTTCAGGAATTTTTCCCCTGTGCCCATATCTTCAAGGCTTTTCCCCACTTTCTCCTCTATAAGTTTCAGTGTCTCTGGTTTTATGTGAAGTTCCTTGATCCACTTAGATTTGACCTTAGTACAAGGAGATAAGTATGGATCCATTTGCATTCTTCTACATGATAACAACCAGTTGTGCCAGCACCAATTGTTGAAAATGCTGTCTTTCTTCCACTGGATGGTTTTAGCTCCCTTGTCGAAGATCAAGTGACCATAGGTGTGTGGATTCATTTCTGGGTCTTCAATTCTATTCCATTGGTCTACTTGTCTGTCTCTATACCAGTACCATGCAGTTTTTATCACAATTGCTCTGTAGTAAAGCTTTAGGTCTGGCATGGTGATTCCACCAGAAGTTCTTTTATCCTTGAGAAGACTTTTTGCTATCCTAGGTTTTTTGTTATTCCAGACGAATTTGCAAATTGCTCCTTCCAATTCGTTGAAGAATTGAGTTGGAATTTTGATGGGAATTGCATTGAATCTGTAGATTGCTTTTGGCAAGATAGCCATTTTTACAATGTTGATCCTGCCAATCCATGAGCATGGGAGATCTTTCCATCTTCTGAGATGTTCTTTAATTTCTTTCTTCAGAGATTTGAAGTTTTTATCATACAGATCTTTCACTTCCTTAGTTAGAGTCACGCCAAGATATTTTATATTATTTGTGACTATTGAGAAGGGTGTTGTTTCCCTAATTTCTTTCTCAGCCTATTTATTCTTTGTATAGAGAAAGGCCATTGACTTGTTTGAGTTTATTTTATATCCAGCTACTTCACCGAAGCTGTTTATCAGGTTTAGGAGTTCTCTGGTAGAATTTTTAGGGTCACTTATATATACTATCATATCATCTGCAAAAAGTGATATTTTGACTTCCTCTTTTCCAATTTGTATCCCCTTGATCTCTTTTTGTTGTCGAATTGCTCTGGCTAATACTTCAAGTACTATGTTGAAAAGGTAGGGAGAAAGTGGGCAGCCTTGTCTAGTCCCTGATTTTAGTGGGATTGCTTCCAGCTTCCCTCCATTTACTTTGATGTTGGCTACTGGTTTGCTGTATATTGCTTTTATCATGTTTAGGTATGGGCCTTGAATTCCTGATCTTTCCAAAACTTTTATCATGAATGGGTGTTGGATCTTGTCAAATGCTTTTTCTGCATCTAATGAGATGATCATGTGGTTTTTGTCTTTGAGTTTGTTTATATAATGGATTACATTGATGGATTTTCGTATATTAAACCATCCCTGCATCCCTGGAATAAAACCTACTTGGTCAGGATGGATGATTGCTTTAATGTGTTCTTGGATTCGGTTAGCAAGAATTTTATTGAGGATTTTTGCATCGATATTCATAAGAGAAATTGGTCTGAAGTTCTCTATCTTTGTTGGGTCTTTCTGTAGTTTAGGTATCAGAGTAATAGTGGCTTCATAAAATGAGTTGGGTAGAGTACCTTCTACTTCTATTTTGTGAAATAGTTTGTGCAGAACTGGAATTAGATCTTCTTTGAAGGTCTGATAGAACTCTGCACTAAACCCGTCTGTTCCTGGGCTTTTTTTGGTTGGGAGACTATTAATAACTGCTTCTATTTCTTTAGGTGATATGGGACTGTTTAGATGGTCAACTTGATCCTGATTCAACTTTGGTACCTGGTATCTGTCCAGAAATTTGTCCATTTCGTCCAGGTTTTCCAGTTTTGTTGAGTATAGCCTTTTGTAGAAGGATCTGATGGTGTTTTGGATTTCTTCAGGATCTGTTGTTATGTCTCCCTTTTCATTTCTGATTTTGTTAATTAGGATTTTGTCCCTGTGCCCTTTAGTGAGTCTAGCTAAGGGTTTATCTATCTTGTTGATTTTCTCAAAGAACCAACTCCTCGTTTGGTTAATTCTTTGAATAGTTCTTCTTGTTTCCACTTGGTTGATTTCACCCCTGAGTTTGATTATTTCCTGCCGTCTACTCCTCTTGGGTGAATTTGCTTCCTTTTTTTTAGGGCTTTTAGTTGTGTTGTCAAGCTGCTAGTATGTGCTCTCTCCCGTTTCTTCTTGGAGGCACTCAGAGCTATGAGTTTCCCTCTTAGAAATGCTTTCATTGTGTCCCATAGGTTTGGGTACGTTGTGGCTTCATTTTCATTAAACTCTAAAAAGTCTTTAATTTCTTTCTTTATTTCTTCCTTGACCAAGGTATCATTGAGAAGAGTGTTATTCAGTTTCCACGTGAATGTTGGCTTTCCATTATTTATGTTGTTATTGAAGATCAGTCTTAGGCCATGGTGGTCTGATAGGATACATGGGACAATTTCAATACCTTCACTTCTAAAACAGAGTTTGAAGCAGATTAGTGCTTTCTAACACATGGCCAAGAAACTCCACAGGTCACCAGCACTGGCTAACTCAACGGCAAAGTCTGCAGAGAAGGCCCATGAATCGTATGCCAGGGAAGAGAGGGCAACACAAAACTCTCTGTTTTATGGTTTTGTTGGTGCAAAATTCTGTAGAAGGCACAATTACAGAGTCAAAATAGGCATAAGAAGTGTGTACTGGGGCTATAGATGGAATAAGGAAGAAAGAAAAGTTGCAAAGGGACCCAGGTGTCCGAGATTATGCAACTATTTTGTATCTTTGATATGTAGCATGTGTTAAAAGTCTGTATTGGTGACCAAAATTCACTGATCTGTAGCCCGAAGATGAGTGGATTTACCACATAGCACTTATGCCTTACCTAACAATGAGTAAATTTTGTGTATTTCCAAACTTCATCAGAATCTGAATTCTTGACAAGTACTCTTAGTAGATGCTTTATTAACTAAATTTGGGAGCCAGTGGGTTTAATAATTAATTCCCCCCTTACAAATTTAGGATTCCATGAAACTCCATTTGGGTCACTGCAGCAAAGTGAGATTGTCAGAGATGGAGCATCAGGTGTATTTTTAGCTCTTATGTAGACTATGAAATATTGCTATGACTCTAGAAGTTAAAAACATACAAAGCCTGGCAAACCTCTATCCAGAGAACAGATTTAGGGCAAATAAAGAAGCATTTAGTGTGCAAACTGGAGGTATATCCTAGTGTGGCTCTGTAATTAAAAAGAAAAAAATCTGGTGGTTCCACTCTCAAAATCAGAGGAATCTAGGGTTCAAGAGCAAAAACGAGCTAGACACAGGTCAAGCATTTGGTTTCTTTTGTTTCTTTCTCTTTGTGCCTATGATTGTTGTTGTTCTGATTAATCTGAGTCTTAAATAATTTTAGTAAGCAGATAAATGACTTTCCAAATCTCCCAGGCATCGAACAATGGCATGTCTAAAGGCTCTGGGAGCACTACTCATTGTCCTTAGAAGAGCTGTGCCTGGGGAGGGCTGGGGCTCGGGAGGGCTGTGCCTGGGTGGGGGTGTGTGTCTGGGAGGGGGGCACTGGGGCTGGATAATGGCATTCTCATTTGCCTTCTACATTAGGGAATGGGTGTTATTCAGAATGTGTTATTCCTTTTCTTTTTATATTTTTAGTCCAAAAAAAAAGAATAAGAAGAAAAACATTCACTCTAGAGCAGTGCCCAGTGTCTGAGATCACAGTTTGATGGCTAGCTGCTGTCAATCATTAGGGAGGGACAGAAGCAGCCAGCTGTTGTCTGGAAAGGGGCTTCAAAGACCTCAAACCCCAGGAGGATTTCGAGACTTTGGGTGTAATAAATGAACACTTTCTCAACAAGCAAATAGTGCAGGAAGGAAGAAAGGAAGGGACAGAGGGTGGGAGAGGGAGGCAGAAGAAAAGGAAAGGATAAATATAGTAAGGCCAGATAAGGAACAATGGACTAGAGATAGCCAAACATAGCCAGGGAAAACTAGCTCTGGGAGTGACCCCTCCCACCTTCCTTTCACAGCTATCTCACTGTTTGCCTTTGCCCCCATGCTGCTCTGTCCTCTTTCTTTGCCTTTTCTCCTTACTCTGGGTGAACATGTAGATGAGGACTGTTTACAAAGGGACAAAAAAGGGCTTGGGGAAATCTAGTAAGTATGAAAGCACAATTCCTCTGGGGAGCTTATACTGCAGAGGGAGACACACAGGAACACTGGCAGCTACAGGACACAGGAGGTAAAGCAGCAAATAACTGGCCCTCTCTAGAGAAACTTTTCTTTATTTTCATTTTAATTGAATCTATCTATCTATCTATCTATCTATCCATCTTTATATATCTGTCTACCTTTCTTTTCATTCCTTCGTTCTTTCCTTCCTACTTCCTGCCATCCTTCCTTCCCTCCTTCCTTCCTTCCTTCCTTCCTTCCTTCCTTCCTTCCTTCCTCCCCCTCCCTCCCTCCCTCCCTCCCTCCCTCCCTCCCTCCCTCCCTCCCTCCCTCCCTCCTCCCCTCTCTTTCTTTCCTTCTTTCAACCTTGTATTGCTAGATCATGCCTGTGGAACCCAGAAGAAAACTTGCAGGCATTGGCTCTTTTCTTCTAGACCTTGGAGATGAAAGAGGCTCACCAGCCTTTACCTTCTCAGGCATCTCTCCAGCCCCTAGGAGAACTTTCTTGCTTTAGGCCAGTGGCTTTCAATCAGAGGACGTTCTTAGATTACAGTGGGCATTGGCAATATCTGAAGATTGCATTTGGTGAAAGGACTCAATAGAAGAAGGAAGAAAGAAGATTCTGATAGCGAAGTGGGACTAGCGATCCTCAGTGTTGAGAGGTGAGGATGGAGGATAGAAGCAGCTGCGGAGGAATCTCTGAGCAGAGGTTGCAGACATTCTGTGGTTCTCCTGATGCCCCCTTCCAAGTCAGAGTCTAGGAAGACTAGAGGCCTATTTCATGAACTCTGGGGTGTTGGCAGGGTGGCAGTCAGCAGAATCTATCACCTAGCAATGCTGCTCAGCATTTGTTTGCAGAAGAGACCTGTCTGGTACCCCTCTGTGGCCATTACATACTAACCGTTACTTCTGACTATTCCATAAGCAAGATTTGTTAAAGTTGTCCATCTTTCTCCCAAGAAGTAAGGCTCTGCATCTATACCAAAACATATATATCAAAGCAGTTTTGTAATATGGCTCATCTACTTACTTCCTGGCCTCTCTCCTATAATGCTACCACTGTATTGATGTTTGTTTACATATCTGTATAAAAATAATAAACTTTCCCTTTTGCATTGAATTAGATGAAGAAAACACATGATTAAAAGTCACCTTGAAAAAAAAAAAAGAAAGAAAGAACGTGCTTCTGAGGATGAACACGGAAGCAAGTCTATGAGGAGAGACAGGCACATAGTCCGACTTGGACAAAAAAAAAAAGTCACCTTGAGTTCATAATATCTGCCCATGAAGCGTTAATAAAAGGAATAATGACATTGTTCCCTAATTCCTCTGTATGTACATGAACATGCACAGGCATCCATACATGCATGTGTGCCTCCTATACACATTTCCAGCATGTTACCAAAAGAGGAGCTTCAGTTACACCTTGAAGATATTTCAGGTATACGAAGAGCTTTATCTCAAGAGAACATGGAAAGCAATATAGGAAATGTCTGATTTTTCTGTCACTTTATTTGAAAGATATGTAATGAGACAGTTACTCCTAGACCACTTTCTGTCCCTCTTGGCATCTTGATTTTTTCAGGTCTCACATCACACAAGGAGTCATCAGCCTTTTATGCTTGCTTTGAAGGAGAAAACACGTTTCTCCTATTATGTTGTTGACTGCACCAGAGTCTAGTGGGTTCCCCGGGAAATGATATAAATGGGCACACAACAAAATCCTGTGGTCTCTGCCACGGGATGCTGTCCACAGAATTAATAGTTTACCTTGCACTCATTGGTCTTTACCCTTTAAAACCAATAGCTACTGTTTGAACACAATCACCACTGGCAGTAAGATAAATTGTAGAATACTATTCTGTCCTAGGTAAGATTTCTCAAAACCCAATGGGCAGAAGTAACTCTTCTGAGACAAAGGTCAAAGGTAAAATGCAGACAGCTACTCTGTTTATTTGAGATAGTTTGTTCATGATTGTACATGTGACATTTTAAAGAAGCAACTGTAGTAGTGAGGTTCAATGAGAGCGACTGAGTCAACACCTTAGGTTCAGGAAACTAGGAAGGTAGAGAGCACATTCCCCAGCAAGCTCATGGCACTGATAAAATCTGTTCATGTTGTCGCATGAAATACTCCATACTGAAATGACACATACAAGCATCATCCTATGGGAACCAACACACAAGAGGTAGTTTATAGGGAAAACCTCAAGTTCACATGTACTGCAATTGCCAGATAGCTAAAGATGCATGGGGTGGCTTTTGTTGCTATTTTCCCAGAGAATTAAGCATGTATATTTAATCTGGAATTGATTTGGAGGAAAAGACCAACTCTCACACAATGCTTCGTCAATGTCGAAAGAGTTCTCATACACAAAACACTCAATAATGACTTTAGCAAGTGGTCATGATTAGTTCATTTCTCCATGCAGCACACACTACAGCAATAACCCAAATTGCCTGTGACTTATGAGTATATCTGGCAACAAGCACTAGTTCCCACTGTAGTGTGAAATTAACACCACAGACTGTAGCTGTGGCATTTATTGAGCACAAGGGAGCTGATTATAGCCTCATAAATTCAAAGGCAACCTCTGCTATTACTTAATTAGAATCAGTATCTATGCATAAATTGCAGTTGCAACAACCAGTCCAACTAGAGTTAAACATCTGTCAGATGGATTCTTTATTATACAATAACCCCCACAACCTGTAATTTTGTCTGTAAAAATTGTTCAGAGGGGAAGACTGGTGCATAGTATGTTGGAGGCCAGTAGTGCTTTCTTTCTAAGTAAACTTTTAAAATATTAATCTTGTGTGTTGCTTTTTCCCATGCAAGAGTACAACCACAAAATCCCCACCCACCCTAGTAATAAATTGTTTTGGCTGCATATGCATGGTTTTAGAGCATAAACCTTTATCTTAAAACAAGTATTGGGATGACAGATTTTCTTCCAGGATCTTTTTTATTTCTTAAATTACAGTAAGCCAGACTTCATTCATATTCTTCATACATATGCTCCTAAGGAATATTACAGAATTATCCTCAAAATTCTCCTTTACTCTTTGCTGTTATGACTGTTAAACTTTTATGCACTTGAACACAATATGCATATTTTCCTTAAGGTCCAACTTGGAAGAAGTTATTTTTGGCTTAACATTTTCTCATTGACACAGATGGGTTCAACATTCTACCAAAATAGTTCACTATTATACTCCAGAAAGATAAAATCATCAGAGTCAAATGATATTTTTGTATGACACAAATGTGTATACTAGATGAAAGGTTTAGCCATAGGATAAGCCAAATACAATCGGTCATCAGGGAAAGAGTTGATCAACAATGTGGAATGAGGCCATGAAATAAAAATGAATCCATTAAAAATTTGGCATTATACTGTGTTTTTAAATATCATTTGGCTAAATTAACAATTTTTCAACTGGATGTTTTTCTACTGTGTAGATGCTATCTAATTCATCTGCAGAATTAGAGCCACATCATTACAAAATGAGAAATTGGATATAAAGGCCCTGGATAGCTTGCTTCTGCTTTCAATTACAATCACTAATCTCTTTAGTCTCCAGATGGATACCGCCTAACCTTCAACAATAAAATATTTTTAAATATCACATTTGTCTCTCTCTGAAGTTACTTTCAAATAACAACAGGCTAATCATTTGAAATACTGGATATACTATCTGCTATATCAAATTATCATCATTGTTGTGGCTGCTATTATCTACCCTGAAAAATGTGTTTTTAGTCTGTGCTTCCTTGATTTGCTTTTCTTGATTTTTTTCTCTCCTAGGGCTTTGACTGTGTTATTGACAAGCACTTAAGTGAGCAAACATTTCTCTTTACACACAGAAATACTCCTCATTTACTCTGAGTAAGTGAAAAAGTAAGCAGCTATTGTCAAATCTGTACTTGCCTGTCACCAGGTATGGGCTGGGTAAGACTTTCTTTTAAATAACATTTTTCATGAAGAACTCTAGCTAGAAATACCATTCTCTCTCTTTTTTTCGGCTAGACAGAGGGTTTACCTGACTCCCTCCCAAACGTAAAACCATACTGGGCCACCCATAGATCATGCCGATGACAGTCAGCATGAGTGGACTTCTGGACACTGTCCCATTGCGTATTGCCTGGACTTGTGACCTCAGCTGCTCGATGACAGAATGGGGCTGGTTCTATTTAATTCCACCACATACCTGTAAGCTGCTTCAATCGGAGTTGGGGAAGCACAGCCAGCCAAGGCAGTTGTAATAAGTGTGTGCTGTAGGCATGTAGGGGGATTGCTGCACACATGCTTGGCTTATCCAGGGGAATGCAGCAGATGGAATTTTGCCTATCAGGAATAATTTCTGTTATTCTTTTATGACCCTAAACACTAAAAATATGGAAAGGGAGCTTTCTTACCTTACATTTTCTGTGAGAAATCATGCCACAGGACACTGAGGACAATACAGTTATAAACAATGTTGAGGAAGGCACATCTTTAGAAATCCAGGCTGTCATGGTTTGGGACCCAAAATTAGAAAAAGTTCAATTTAATTCAACCTCCCTGTTGATAAACTAATATTTTATTTAGTAGTGTTGGGGTATGCATAATTATAAGGCTGCTTTCATAATATTTCATTATGTTAATTTTTCGCACCTTGAAGAACTACCCAGGCCTCCTTCATTCTAGGCACGAGCGCTGTCATCACATTTGCTCCTTTAACTTCTTCCTTCCTCGTTTACAGTTTGTGGTAGTTCTGGGACGTGGGTGAAAAGTCAAACAGCAGAATCTTGGGGATGAGGCAAATAAACATAATGGAGAAGAGGAATCATGGGGGAGTTAGGAGACAGAAAATCTTATTAGAAGGAGACAGGAAAAAGAAGAGAATTGCTAACACTGGTGTGCTATATTGTATGGCCTCAAGCTTGGCCAGGAAAGATTTTCCTGATGTCAGAGGCTGGTTTTGAGTCTTACATGTGTTTCTGCTGTATAAAGCAGTGTCTGAGAAGAGCTCTCAAGCCAGCATATGGGCTTCCACCTTAGATTGAAGAGATGTGTTCCCTGCCTGTGGGTATTTTAGCAGAGACACATTTAAAGGGAGATGAGGGCACAGACGCTGAATATCTGTGTCAACACTGGGTTTCTGAAATGAGTGTCAGAGTTAGAAAAATAAAAGGAAGAGTCCAATGAAATTTGAACTTCATATAAATAACAAATAATTTTTACATGTCTAGTATATTGCATGGGATAGATGTTAAAATTAGTTCTTGTAAAATTCAGTTACTGGATTTTGTTGTTGTTGATAAATTCATCAGTTCTATTGCAGGGTAGAATGAAGATAAATAGGATCAAAGGTGTAGAGGAGATGGGCATTAGCACTACCTCTCCATCTGACCATGACCCTAATTCTTGCAGTGTTGCCAGTAGTCCTTTTTATTTATTAAAAATTATGTTGAAGGGAATATGAATGTTGTTCATTATTTAAATAATGGACCTTAGTGTGAGGAGTAGCAGGCTAATATGAAATGATGACAGCTGTAGACATACAATTTAGGAGATAAAAATGTATTTCTTCACAGGTAGTTTACCATCACCAAGGTGCAATGACTTGCTGACTTACATAAGATGGGAATTTATATAGCCATAGGAATTCTATGATGTTCATTGTGAATCTGCCTGAGTGTACCCCTGCCTTCACTGAGTTCCAAGTATAGAATCAACTAGAAGGATCTGTTGTCATATGAAATCTTATCCACTATCCTAGTGATTTTATTTAGCTATTATTTTTAAGTAAACCAATTATATAATAAAGACCAGTTAGCATTACCAGAAATAAGGAACTATAGAAGTATTCTGTGTGCTTTCTAATGTACATGGAGTGATATTAACCAAAAAACATACTGTTAGCACCTTATTTGCAAAGATGTGACTTACAAAAAATAAATTGTTAAAAGATGCCTTTGTGCTTCTGGTGCAAGAATTGCACAATATATGGATTACTTATATGTATGTGTATATATACACATATATACTACATATACATATGTATATACAGTATATATTATATATGCATACACTATGTATATATGCACATATTACATATTCATTAAATGACCACAGAGATTGTACAGTTGTATTGTATAGGGTGCAAGTGTTTAGGGGGGTCAAGAATGCCATTTGTAGGGTTGCTTGGTCCCTGACTTCTTTACATGTCTAAACCATTTTTCTATGAAGCTTTAGCACCAACTAGTAAAAGAAAATTTAAATTGGAAATAATGTTCACAGTAAGTTAAATGTGAAGTTGTTTTTCTCTCCAATAAAGAATTGCCATCAAGATATTTTTCTTGAGATGCCAGGTTTCTTTTCTTTTCTTTTCTGTCAAACAGGCTAGGTGGAACTACTCTTAAAAAATATGAATATCTATGCCTTTGTCCTTCTCTTTTACTCCCACAATCACAATCCTTCCATACTGGGAATTAAAATGAGAGCCTTACACAACATAGGCGACATACCTATCATTTATTAAGTGATGCCTTAGCTCCCCTCCACCCCCCGATGTTAAACATGTCCATGCCTGGAAACCCACTTGACAGCCAATCAAAGTTGGTTATACATTTTCTCTGAGAGAAATGATGAAATAATGAATAATGGTAGTTAACTCTAGTGTGAGGAGGAAGGTGATGATGACATCATTAGCAGATACTATTTTGGTCTGCCCAGGATCCCTTTCCAGCCCTTCTTTGACAAATGTTCCTTTGGGAACTGCCACCACCTCTCCATATTGTTGTCAAAGTGTAAATCACCAAGGGCATACACTCATCATAAAAGAACAGGTTTCTAAGAGATAACAACCAAACATGACAAAATAAAATAAAAAAGATGAAGCAAAAGATATCTCATCGAAATTAGAAATGGCAACCCAACAGGAGGAGAGTTCCAAAAGCAGACATACGTGTCAGAGACCCTCAAATTCTCACACTTATGGAGTACCATAAAAACTCTAACCTAATAGCTACAATGCATGCAGAGTAGACCTGGTGCAGACTAATGTAGGACCTGTGCTTGCTACTTCAAGTCTCTGTGAGGTAATATGGGCCTTGCTTAGTTGATTCATACGTCCTTCTCCTGGTTTCCCTCATCCCTACTGGCTCTTCCAATATTTCTGCCTCCTCTTCTGAAGGATTCTCTGGACTCCGAAGTGAGAAATTTGATGGAGACCTCCCGTTTGCATGCACACACTGTCTCTCCATGTGACATCTGGATCTCAGCCATCTGCTCCCGTGTGCTTCCAGAGGAAGCCTCTCTGAGGATGACTCAAAAAGACTGATCTATGAGTATAGCAGAACATCATTTGGAGTCATTTGATTGATGTACTTTCTTTTTCTAGAACAGTAATGTTTGGTTTTAGCCTAAGTATCTGGGTAAAACCAGCCCCTGGTTCATGGTTATGTGAGCAGTGTCAACCATGAGCTCCCTCTCATGCAGTGGGCCTTAAGTCAAATTAGATGCTGGTTGCCTACTCCAATGGTGGTATACATGAGTTCTGTACCACCATTACCCTAGCATGTTTTGCAGGCAGGACAAAGGTTTTTATGGCTGGACTGGTGTCTATATTCCTACCCAAAAGAGACTTAGAATGTAGGGGTGAAGGCTCCATGTAGGCATCAGCACCACTTCTCTTCAGGGAATTGTTGGTGTTGTTTATAGCAATAGGGCACCATCCTTGATTTGTGGGGTAACAATCTATTGTCTTAGATAGAGCCTGGATTGTTTGGGAATTTCCTTGGGACCCTTTTGGCCAACCGTGAAATTCAATGTAACCCAGTCCTGCCACTAGGAGACTTTGTCTTGTTACAAAAGATGACCAATTGGGATGTCGTATCTCCCATTACTAAGAGTCCTCGTTGGGATTACCTTCAAAAATTGCAGGAGTTTCCACTGCACTAGGCTTCCATACTAACTCCCAAATAGCCCTCAATTCCAACCATCTCTCTATGCATTCTCCCCCTCTAGCCCCACTCTCCCAACCTGATCTCCCGATTCCTTTCCCTATTTGCCCCCAGTCTGCCCATAAAATCTATTTCATTTAACCCTCCAGGGAGATCCATGCACGCCCCTAGATCCTCCCCCTTTGCATAACTACTCTGGGTCTTTGAATTGAAGCTGGACATCATTTACTTAACAGCTAATATCCATTTAAAAGCAAATGCACACCATATTTATCTTTCTGAATCTGAGTTATCTCACTTGGGATTTTTTTTTCTAGTTCCATCCATTTGCCTGAAATTTTCATGGTGTCTTTTTTTAATAGCTGACTAATACTTCATTGTGAAAATGTACCACATTTTCTTTATACATTCATCTGTTGAGAGATATCTAATTGTTTCCAGTTTCTGGCTATTATGAATAAAGCCATAATGAACATAGTTGAGTAAGTATTCTTATGGTAGGATAGAGAGGTCCTTTGGGCATATGCCCAAGAGTGAAATTGATTCCAAATTTTCTGAAGAACCACCATATTGATTTTTTTTAGTGACTTCACAAGTTTTCATTCCCAACAGTGGAGGAGTAATCTTCTCACTCTACATTGTCACCAACATAAGCTGTCACTTGGGTTGTTGATCTTAGACATTCTGACAAGTGTAAGATGGAATATCAAAGTAGTTTTAATTTGCATTTCTTTGATGGCTAAGCATGTTGAATATTTAAGTGTTTGTGGGCCATGTGAGTTTCCTTTATTGAGAATTCTCCTTAGATCGGTACCTCATTTGAAAAATTGGATTATGTAGGGTTATGATATTTAGTTTCTTGAGTTTTTTTATATATTTTGGATATTAGTCCTCTATTGTATGTAGAGTTAGTAAAACTCTTTTCCCATTCTCTGAGCTGTCACTTTATTTTATTGATGCTGTCCTTTACCTTACAGAAGCTTTTCAACTTTATGAGATACTATTTATTAATTGTTGATCTTAGTGCCTGTGCTGTCCATTTTGTGTCCAAAACCTCTTCTGTGCCAATGCATTCAAGTCTATCCCCCTCTTCCTCTTCTATCAGATTCAGTATATCTGTTTTTTATGTTGAGGTCTTTGATCCATTTGAGCTTGAGTTTAGTGCAGTGTGATAAGTATGGATTTATTTGCATTCTTCTACATGCTTGTATCCAGTTTGGCCATCAGTATTTGTTGAAGATGCTCTATGTAGGCTTACATTTTTCAAAACTTACTTAATAAGAATCCTTAAATGCTTCAACATCTCTTATAGCTGACTGGCCAAAGAAAGGGCAGGAAGACCTGTCTCGAAGTAGTTCCTTGGTGTGATTCCAGTCTTCATTGTCTGCAGTCCAGTCTAAAGGAAAACACCAAACATGAATCATGAGTAGTGGCTCCATCCAGGAGAAACCACAAGACTCTACCTATTAGCATGAGTCTCCCAAAGTGGCAAGAGGCAACCAGAACACCACCAGAATTTCTTTGGTGCATTTCTCTCTATAAAGTTATGACAGGCAAAAATCAGAAAAGAAAGCAAGGCAAGTCAATGTCAGCTGTCTGTTGTGTTATACTTATACTCATTCCGAACATCATGTATCCTCCCAAGGATCTGCTCCAGCAAAGAACCCAGGTTGTGGTCTGCTGGCCGGACACAACACATGCCCTTTCACCAGGCAGCTTCCAGAAAAGTACCAGGTGGCTGTTTTCAGCAGAACATCCTCTCACATGTCTGCTTCAACACAACACTGTCTCAGTAGTTTTCAAACAACAATCACATGACACAACTGGGACTCCAATGAAACCAAAAATTTCTACTTCAGCTCTCTCTTTTTTCCCCCCAGGGTGCATTTCTACCCATTTTTTAAATCAAAAATAATGACATGTACAAATGTGTGTGGATTTATGTCTGGGCTTTCAATTCTATTCCATTGTTCAACACCTCTTTTTTATGCTAATACTATGCAATTTTTATTACTATAGCTCTGTAGTATAGCTTGAAATCAGAGATAGTAATAACTCCAGCAGTTCTTTTATTGTACAGGTTTATTTTAGCTATCCTGTTTTTTCTTTCTTTCTTTTTTTTTTTTTTTTTTTTTTGAAGTTGAGAATTGTCCTGTTAAGATCTGCAAAGAATTGTGTTGGAAATTTTATCTTGATTGCACTGAATCTGTTGCTTTTGGTAGGATGACCACTTTTACTATGTTAATCATACCAATCAATGAGCATGGGGGACTCTATAATCTTCTGATATCTTCTTCGGTTTCTTTCATCAAAGACTTAAAATTTTTACTATACAGGCCTTTAATTTGCTTGATCAGTTACTCCAAGATATTTATTACTCATTTAAGGCTATTGTGAAAGATTTTATTTCCCTGATTTCTTTCTTAGCCTGTTTGTCATTTGTATATGGGAAGACCACTGCTTTTTTTAGTCTTGTATCCAGTTAGTTTGCTGAAAGTAGTTATAAGGTGAAGGGGTTTCCTGGTAGAATTTTTAGGATTACTTATGTATACTATTATATCATCTGCAAATAAGGCTATTTTGATGTTTTACTTTCCAATCTGTACCTCATTTGTCTTTTGCAGTTCTCTCATTGCCCTAGCTAAGACTTCAACTACTATATTGAGAAAACATGGAGAGAGTAGACAACCTTGCCTTGCCCCTGAGTTTAGTGGAATTGCTTGGGTTTCTCTCCACATAACTTGATGTTGACTATAGGTTTGCTGCAAATTGCTTTTATTATGCTTAGCTATGTCCCTTATCTCTCCAGGACTTTTAAAATAAAGGGGTGTTGGATTTTTGTCAAAAGCCTTTTCTGAATCTTATGAGATGATCATGTATTTTTTTGTTTTATTTTTATATGATGAATTGTAATGATTGATTTTTATATATTGAACCATCCCTGAATCAAGGGAATGAAGTAAACTTCATCATGGTGGATATTTTTATGTGTAGTTCTCTCCCAAGTATTCTATTGAATATTTTCTCTTCTATGTTCATAACGGTAATTGTTCTGTAGCTCTCTCTGTGTTAAGTTTCTTTCTGGTTTAGGATTAGAGTAACTCTGGCCTCATAACATAAGACTTTATGTGTTCCTTATGTCTCTATTTTGTGTAATAATTTGATGAGTATTGACATTAATTCTTCTTTAAAAGTCTGATAGAATTCTGCACTAATGTCATCTTGTCCTAGGCTGGCAGGTTTCTTCCTTCCTTCCTTCCTTCCTTCCTTCCTTCCTTCCTTCCTTCCTTCCTTCCTTCCTTCCTTTACTTATTTATGGCCGTTGGGAGATTTTTAATGACTGTATTGTTTCATTTTAAGCTTATTGAAATTATTTATCTGACTTTGATTTAAGTGGTAAGTGGTATTTTTTAAGAAAGTTATTGATTTCTTTTAGATTTTCCTATTTGGTTGGTGCAGGTTTTTTAAGGTATGGCCTTATGACTCTCTGGATTTCCTTATTGTCTATTGTTATATCCCCATTTTCACTTCTGGATTTATTAATGTGGGTATGTTCTATCTTTTAATTAGTTTACATAAAAGTTTGTCTATCTTGTTAATTTCCCCAACTCTTTGTTTCATCGATTCTTTTTACTGTTCTCTTTATTTCTATTTTATTGATTTTAGCTTTCAGTTTGATTGGATATGCTTACTTCTTTTTGTTCTAGAACTTTCAGTAGTTCTGCTAAGATGCTAATATGAAATCTCTCCAATTTCTTTTAAATGTAGCCACTTAGGGCTATGACCTTTCCTCTTAAAACTATTTTTAATATACCTCATACATTTGGGGTAAGCTGTGTGTTCATTTTCATTGAATTCTAGAAAGACTTTTACTTCTTTATTTCTGTCTTGACTTATTTTTTATTTACTAGAGAGTTGTTTAGTTTCCATGAATTTGTTAAGATTTCTGCTGTTTCTGTTGTTGATATCTAGCTTTAGTCTATGGTGGTCTAACTATTCATGGAGTTATTTCTATTTTCTTGTAACAACTGAGACTTGATTTGTGTCAATTTTGAAGAACGTTCTATTTGGTCCTGAGAAGGAGGTATATTGTTTTGTGTAAATGTTCTATAAATATTTGTTAGGTTCATTTGGTTTGTATCATCTGTTAGCTCCAGAATTTCTCTGTTTAGGTTTTTGTCTGGATTACTTATTGGTGAGAGTCAGGTATTGAAGTCTTCCACTATTAGTGTGTCAGGGTCAATATGTGATTTAAGTTGTAATAGTGTTACTTTTATAAAAGTGCATACCCTTGTGTTTGAGGCACAGATATTAAGAATTGATATCATCGTGGTGGATTTTTCCTTTGATGAGTATATAGTGTTCCATCCCCATCTCTTTATTTATTTTTGTTTGAAGTCTATTTTGTTAGATATTAAAATTGCTGCATTAGCTTGCTCCTTTGGTACATTTTTTTGGAATATCTTTTCCAAACTCTTCCCCTGAGATAATGTCTATCCTTGATGTTTTGTTTCTTCGATGAAATAGAAAGATGGATCCTGTTTTTGTACTCAATTTGCTAGGCTGTGTTTGTTTATAAGGGTATTGAGATCATTGATATTAAGAAATATCAATAACCAATGATTGTTGATTTTTGTTCTTGTTGTTGGTAATATTGTGGTCGTTGGTGCTGGTGGTGGTGGAGGTGGTGGTATGTGTGTGTGCTTCCATTCTTTTGACTTTGCTTTTGTGACATTTTTTGTTTCCTGTGTTTTCATGAGTATAGTTAACGTCCTTGGTTTGGAATTTTTCTTCTAGCACCTTCTATAGGGCTGGATTTATGGATAGATATTGCTTTCTTATGGAATATCTTCTTTTCTCCATTTATCATGATTAAATGATCTGCTGGATATAGTAGTTTAGGGCTGGCATCTGTTGTCTCTTAGAGTTTGTAGCACATCTGCCAAGAACTTTCAGGATTTAAAAGTTTCCATTGAAAAGTCTGGTATAATTAAAATAGGTGTGCCTTTGAATGTTTCTTGGTCTTTTTCCCTCGAAACTTTTAATATTTCTTGTTCTGTTTTAGTTATTATTTCTTTTCTGGTCCAATCTATTTGGTGTTCTAAAGATTTCTTTTACTTTTATATGTTTCTCCTTCTTTAGGTTAGGAAATTTTTCTTCTATGATTTTAATGAAAATATTTCCTGGGCAATTGGAGTTGTAATTTTCCTTCCTCTATTCTCATTATTCTTGGGTTTAGTCTTTTTTATAGTTTCCAAGAGGTCATGGATGTTTTGTTTCAGGAAGTTTTTAGATTTAACATTTTCTTTAACTGATTTATCCATTTCTTCTACCATATCTTCAATGCTTGAGATTACCTATTTTATCTCTTGTGTTCTGTTGGCAAAGCTGGCCTCTCTAGTACCTGTTTAAATTACAAAAGTTTTCATTTCCAGAATTCCCTTCCTTTGTGTTTTTTGTTGTTGGTGTTTTTTGTTTGTTTGGTTGGTTTTTTTTTTTTTTTTTTTTGTATTACTTCTATTTCCATTTTCGAGTCTTAAACAGTTTTCTCTGTTTTCTTCTACTGTTTGTTTTTGTTTTCTTGGCTTTCTTTAAGAGATTTATTAACTTCCTCTAATTGTTTGCTTGTGATTTCTTGGGTTTATTTAATGGATTTATTCCTTTCTTCAACTTGTTCACATGTGTTTTTCTGAATTTCTTTAAGGGAATTGTTCATTTTCTCTTCATCTCTTTCATCTTTTCTATATAATCTTCATATAATTCATTACAAGGTCTTTTTCTTGTTTTGGGTTATGTTAGATTATTCAGAACCCGATGTGGTAGGTCAGCTGAGCTCTAGTGGAAACATTATTGCCCTGTCTGTTATTATGTTTTTACAGTTGTGTCTCAGTTTGAGGTAATTATAGGTCTAAGTGCTGGCTTCTGGTTTTGTCTTTCTTGGGTGGGTATTTTGTTCCTTGATTTCTGTTTTCTCTTTGGAATTTCAGAGAATGTGATGGCTGTGTATTGCCTGTTTTACTGCCTTGCTCAGCTGCTGTAAACACAGAAAATGCCTGCTGGTGTTACAGGCTGGGCTATTGGGATGAGTTGCAGGAAGGATGGTTGGTGGAGGTCTCTGCAATCCGTTTGATATGAAGTCAAAAGAAAAGTGATATTGCTTCACATTTCCTGCTATAGACCTGGGGATGGGACTGGGAAGACTTAGGTCTCAGAAGCAGCAGGAAAGGGGTGGTTCTGCCTTCTGTCTACTTGTTTCCCTGGAAGAATTTACACTTGGGTTAGCAGAGGGTACCTACTGGACTTGGGGGCTGGAATAAGATGATCAAATGGTGACAAGGAAGCTAGAAGGAGATGGACTGTGGGGTTAGAGGAGATGTGAATGGGGTAAGGGACAGAAATGCTGCAGTTCCATTGCAACACTGGGAATGAGACTGGGGATTAGATTTGTAGGGGAAGAGGGAATGGTGGTGGTTTTGGGTTAGCTTACCTGTCTTGCTATTCTGCCTAGCTGTTGTGTCCCAAACGAATGTCATCTGGTGTTGGAAGCTGAGGTAATGGAATGAGTTGAGGGAAGAAAGGTTGGAGGAGAAGGTCTTTGTGACCTGTTGGGGGTGGGGTTCAGAGAAGAAGGAGCAAATATGCTTTTGAGGAGGTTCAGTGATAGTCACCTGTCTCTCATTACATCATAATGAGTCCTTTAGAGATTTATTTTCTAATATAGAAAAACTCAGAAAAGCAGAGAGAGAGAGAGAGAGAGAGAGAGAGAGAGAGAGAGAGAGAGAGAGAGAGAGAGAGTTGTAGGCATGTTTTTTTTTATTGTTGTTGTTGTTTTTTGCATTGTTTAAGGATTATTTTTGTGTGCTATGTTATCCACATTCTGATTTCTCTGCCCTCATATCTTGTTTCATTCTGGATGCGGCAGCATTGTGATGCTTAGGTCAAGAGTACCCTGTCTCCATCGGGCGTGGTGGCGCACGACTTTAATCCCAGCATTCGGGAAGCAGAGGCAGGAGGATTTCTGAGTCCGAGGCCAGGCTCGTCTACAAAGTGAGATCCAGGACAGCCAGGGCTACACAGAGAAACCCTGTCTCAGAAAAAAAAAAAAAGAATACCTTGTCTCGTTTTTAAAACAGTCTTACAATTTACTTACTGCCTTGTCAATAAACGCTGATCATCCAATGGCTGGGCAGAAGAGAGAATAGGGTGGAAACTTCTGCTCTCCAGGGGAAGAGAGAGTGAGGAAGAATTTAAGATCGGGCCCATGATGAGGAGATGGCCCAGAAAGACACTCTGAGAAAAATATTGGATCCCCAAAGAGTCAGATCAACAATAATATGCAAGAATCATGGGACCATGTCTGGGAGGTAGCCATGTAGCTTAGGGGGTTAATATGAATCAGTATTGTCCAGGTATTGCTGTAGATAGAAACTTGTAAATAAAGCTTGGTTTCTTTATGTGGTTATTGGGGACTAGCAAAGATAAAGAAATAGAACAACTGGATTAATTCATTAGTTACATTTATATAAAAATAATTCATTTACAGAATATTTTATTATAATAATGCTTTCTAAAATGATCTTGTTATTCTTTTCTTTCCTATGGGGTCTTAAGAGGCTCCAAGCATTCTACTCCTATGACAGACATCTAGTAGTGATCAGTCAGGAGAAATTTTTATATTCTTTAATGGCACAGAATTTCCTAGGGGAATGGTAAGAGTCTTGAGGCCAGTATAACTGTTTAACAAAGTACCAGCAAAGCTGAATCACATGCTGCAATGGCTGACCTGCTGCCCTTTATTTTTTGTTTGAATCTTTGAGTCTTACACTCTTGGGGGACAATTAGTGTACTGATTCACCCATGTCTTCTCTGACAAAATTGTTTCTATATTCCCCTGAGGAAGCCCTGAATGTACTGCCGCCTGCTTTCAAGGCAGTTCCCTCAGTTGACCCTATTTGAGAGTCTTCTCTGTGCCATGGAGATTGCCATCTAAACAAATTCATGAAACAAAATAATTAGAACAGTGTGAACTCAGAGGAGACTGAGGTCCAGCAGGACAGGAGGAAGGACAGCAGATCAGAGGACAGAATTCCTTTTACAGTATATTTAGAATTTTTAGAAATACAACCTTTAAGATAGAGGGTCTTGTAAACTAGCCTCTTGTAAGAACTTAGCAACAGAAACTAGAATAACAGGACACTATAACAGCATATGTAGGTGGTTTAAAAATAAGGAGTTAGGATTTGCTATGCTTGTAAAGACTGGCTTAACCAGGTTGCTGTAATGTTAATTACTTTAGAAACAAGTGAGTACTTTTACTAAACAAATTATTATAAAATTATAAACACAAGTATCCGCTACAATGCCTAAGCCTGAGTTCTCAGGCTTAGGTTAATTTTCACAGAATATGATTAAATGTTAATAATATACAGGGTGATTTGCCTGGACTAAGTCAGACTGTCTGTTCTCTATCTAAGCATCTTTAAACCACAAAATGCTGACAGCCTGAGAGTAGGCTGTTATATGCTTGCTTGCTTGCTTGCTTGCTTGCTTGCTTGCTTGCTTGCTTAAGCTAAAATTATTTGTAGAATTTTAGGAAAAAGGATATGATGTTAATGATAATAAAATCTACCTGTGTGTAACCTGTAACCCTGCACATATTAGAAAAGTAAGTATCCCTGGGATAAAAATGATATGATTTGCATATTTTGAAATCACAAATGTTTTTGAAATCTGCATAAATAAATATATTTTCTGATTGCTAGCCAGTCAGAGTTGCAAAGCATCCCCGTCCCCCATCTGACTGTACCTTCTCTTCTCCTGATCCTACATCCTCTCTGGAACCCGTTGACTGCTGGGACTGGCTTCCGACAATTTAACATGATGCCAAGCCTAGAACTCACTCATCAGAATGTCAGACTCTTAGTAGGGGAAAACATCATAGGAGCCAGTAGTGGTGGTCCGAGCAGCATGTCAGAAAGGGAGAATGGGTCTGTGAATCTGCCTCCATCCACTGCTGGATGAAGCCTCTCAGGAGGCAGTTATGTTAGGTTCCTATTTGCAACCATAGCAGAGTATCATTAATAGTTTCAGGGGCTGGCTCTCTCACATTGGATGGGTCCCACATACAAACGTCAGATGGAGCTTGGAAGTCTTGTGTAAAAAGAGTCCGGAAGCCTTTCGGGTGGCACCAGCTCTGGGCAACATGTGTTCAAAAACAATTGTGAGGAGCCTGTGCCAGCAGGATCAGGGACACAGGAGCCCCACCAGACCAGTGGCTCAGGTTTCTTCCAGTCGGTGCCAGCTCTGGGCCACCTTGGATGCGAACTCGGTAGACGGTCCCACGGTCCCAAGAGAACTCTTCACTCCACCCTCCCGGAGCCCTAGCATACCCAAGATCTTAGGATCACTGGTGAGTGGAACACAACATCTGTTCCAACACAACTGGGAGTGCCTGGGGCCAGCAGGAGCAGGGGCACAAGATCTGTGCCCAACCAGCAGCCCGTGTTCCTTCTGGCTGGTGCTGGTCTACCTTGGTTTCCAACTTGGCAGACAGCACCATGGTCCTCAGAGGAGGTATCACTTCCAGGCACTCTAACACCTTCAGGATCTTAGGATTCCAGGATCTCAGGATCCCAGGAGCTTGGTTACACCAGATCTCATGGTCTCAGAGGAAGCTTGACTGCCAATAACTCTGACACACTCAGAATCTCGGGTTCACAGGATCATGGAATCACAGGATCACAGAGAAAGCTGGACTACGAGGAATTCTGACTCAAACCAGAATTACAAGAAGGACAGGCTCCAATCAGATATATTATCTCAAGGGCAGCAAGCACTTGAGATAATCAGATGGAAGGAAGAAAGCATAAGAACAGGAGCACCAGAAACCAAGGTTACTTGGCATCATCAGAACAAAGCTCTCCCACCATAGCAAGTCCTGGATACACCATCACATCAGAAAAGCAAGATATGGATCTAAAGTCACTTCTCATGATGATGATGGAGGACTATAAGAAGGAAATAAATAACTCCCTTAAAGAAATACAGGAGAACACATCCAAACATGTGAAAGAGTTGAACAAAACCATCAAGGATCTAAAAATGGAAGTAGAAACAATCACAAAGGGAAACCACTCTGGAAATAGAAAAGCTAGGAAAGAAATCAGGAGCCATTGATACAAGCATAACCAACAGAATACAAGAGATACAAGAGGGAATCTCAGGTGCAGAAGATACCATAGAAAACCTTGACACAACAATAAAAAGAAATTATGAAATGCAAAAAGATCCTAATCCAAAACATCCAGGAAATCCAGGACACAGTGAGAAGATCAAACCTAAGGATAATAGATATACATGAGAAGGAAGATTTCCAACTTAAAGGGCCAGTAAGTATCTTCAACAAAATTATAGAAGAAAACTTCTGTAACCTAAAGAAAGAGATGCCCATGAACATGCAAGAAGCCTACAGAACACCAAATAGACCTGACCAGAAAATAAATTCCTCCTGTCACATAATAATCAAAACACAAAATGCACAAAACAAAGAATATTAAAAGCAGTAAGGGGAAAAGGTCAAGTAACATATAAAGGCAGACCTATCAGAATTACACCTGACTTCTCCCCAGAGACTCTGAAAGCCAGAAGATCCTGGGCAGATGTCATATAGACCTTAAGAGAGCAAAAATGCCAACCCAGGCTACTATACCCAGCAAAACTCTCAATTACTACAGGTGGAGAAACCAAGGTATTCCATGACAAAATCAAATTTACACAATATCTTTCCACAAATCCAGCCCTTCAAAGGATAATAAAGGGAAAACTCCAACACAAAGAGGGAAACTAAGCTCGAGAAAAAGCAAGAAAGTAATCTTTCAACAACCCTAAAGAAGATAGCCACATGAATAGAATTCCACCCCTAACAACAAAAATAACAGGACTCAATTCCTCAATAAAAAGACATAGACTAACAGACTGGTTATGTAAACAGGACCCAACTTTCTGCTGCATACAGGAAACCCACCTCAGGGATAAAGACAGACAATACCTTAGAGCAAAAGGCTGGAAAACAATTTTCCAAGCAAATGGTCCAAAGAAACAAGCAGAAGTAGTCATTCTAATATCGAATAAAATTGACTTTCAACCTAAAGTTCTCAAAAAAGATAAGGAGGGACACTTACTCATCAAAGGTAAAATCTTCCAAGATGAACTCTCAATTCTGAACATCTATGCTCCAAATGCAAGGGCATCCACATTCATTAAAGAAACTTTCTAAAACTTAAAGCACACACTACACCTCACACAATAATAGTGGAAGACTTCAACACCCCACTCTCATCAATGGACAGATCCTGGAAAGAGAAACTAAACAGAGACACAGTGAAACTAAAGGAAATTATGAAACCAATAGACTTAACATATTTGTAGAACATTCTTGCACGCACTCAACTGGCCAGGAAGAACGACGCTGCAACAGGATCCTTCTGCACACGTTTATTGGGAGAGCATTGATTGCATAGGCGAAAGAAGAACAACGAACAAGAGAAATGATGCTGCTTATATACCCCTCCATGTGACGTGTCAGCTCCTGATTAGCTGCTCACTCATCACCCCACTACTACGCCCCGGGATGGGCAGTGACTTGGCACAAATTTACTCTTGCACCTGCGCACATTACTTGTTTACCAGTTAGGCACAGCGGAGGAGGCTCATGATGGCAATTGCTCATGGCTCCCCACAGAACATTACATCCTAAAACAAAAGGATATACCTTCTTCTCAGCACCTCTTGGTACCTTCTCCAAAATTGACCATATATTGAGGCAGTCACAAAACAGGCCTCAGCAGGTACAAAAACATTGTAATAATCCCATGCACCCTATTAGATCACCACGGACTAAGGCTGATCTTCAATACAACATAAATAATAGAAAACTCACATACATGTGGAAGCTGAACAACACTCTACTCAATGATAACTTGATCAAGGAAGAAATAAATAAAGAAATTCAAGACTTTTTAGAGTTTAATGAAAATGAAGCCACAACATACCCAAACTTATGGGACACAATGAAAGCACTCCTAAGAGGAAAACTCATAGCTCTGAGTGCCTCCAAAAAGAAACTGGAGCGGCGAGCATACACTAGCAGCTTGACAGCACACCTAAAAGCTCTAGAATAAAAGGAAGCAAATTCATCAAAGAGGAGCAGAAGGCAGGAAATAATCAAACTCAAGACTGAAATCAACCAAATAGAAACAAAAAGAACTATACAAAGAATCAACAAAACCAGGAGCTGGGTCTTTGGGAAAATCAACAAAATACATAAACCTTTAACCAGACTAACTAGAGGACACAGAGACAGTATCCAAATTAATTAAATCAGAAATGAAAAGAGAGACATAACAACTGAAACTGTAGAAATCCAAAAAATCATTAGATCCTATTACAAAAGTTTATACTCAACTAAATTGGAAAATCTGGATGAAGTGGACAATTTTCTAGGCACATACCAGGTGCCAAAGTTAAAACAGGATCAGATAAACCATCTAAATAGTCCAATAACCCCTAAAGAAATAGAAGCAGTCATTAGTAGTCTCCTAATTTAAAAAAAAAAAAAAGGACCAGAACCAGATGGGTTTAGTGGAAAATTCTATCAGACCTTCAGAGACCTAACACCAATACTTTTCAAACTATTCCACAAAAAAGAAACAGAAGGAACACTATCCAATTCATTCTATGAATCCACAGTTACTCTTATACCGAAACGACACAAAGACCCAACAAACAAAGAGAACTTCAGACCAATCTCCCTTATGGACATTGATGCAAAAATACACAATAAAATTCTTGCCAAATGAATGCAACAACACATCAAAATGATCATTCACCACAATCAAGCAGGCTTCATTCCAGGGATGCAGAGATGGTTCAATATGCAGAAATCCATCAACATAATCCACTACAAGGCTAATGATTGTTGGTTCCTGGTTTTGTTGTTGTTGTTGTTGTTGTTGTTGTTAGTGGTGGAATTATGTTTGTGTGGCTATCTTCTTTTGGGTTAGGTGAAAGAAGACTACTTTCTTGTTTTTTCTAGGGTATAGTTTCCTTCCTTGTGTTGAATTGTGTAGGGCTGGATTTGTGGAAAGATATTGTGTAAACTTAATTTTCTTATGGAATACTTTGGTTTCTCCATCTATAGTTATTGAGAATTTTGCTAGGTATAGTAGCCTGGGATGGCATTTGTGTTCTCTTAGGGTCTGTATGAGATCTGCATGGTACTGGAACAGTGACAGACAGGTAGATCAATGGAACAGAATGGAAGACCCAGAAATGAACCCACACACCTATGGTCACTTGATCTTTGACAAAGGACCCAAAACGATCCAGTGGAAAGAAGACAGCATCTTCAACAAATGGTGCTGGCTCAATTGATGGTTAGCATGTAGAAGAATGTGAATTGTTCCATTCTTATCTCCTTTTACAAAGCTCAAGTCTAAGTGGATCAAGGAACTCCACATAAAACCAGAGACACTGACACTTACAGAAGAGAAAGTGGGGAAGAGCCTCAAAGATATGGGCACAGGGGGAAATATTCCTGAACAGAACACCAATGGCTTGTGCTGTAAGATCAAGAATCAAGAAATGGGACCTCATACAATTGCAGAGCTTCTGTAAGGCAAAGGACACTGTCAGTAAGACCAAAAGGCAACCAACAGATTGGGAAAAGATCTTTACCAGTCCTAAATCCGAAAGGGGTCTAATATCCAAAATATAAAGAACTCAAGAAGTTGGACTCCAGAAAACCAAACATCTCTCTTTAAAAATGGAGTACAGAGCTTAAACAAAGAATTCTCACCTGAGGAATACTGAATGGATGAGAAGCACCTAAAAAAATGTTCAACATCCTTAGTCATCATGGAAATGCAAACCAAAACAACCCTGACACTCCACCTCATACCAGACAGAATGACTAATATCAACAACTCAGGTAACAGCAGATGTTGGTGAGGATGTGGAGAAAGAGGAGCGCTCCTTCATTGCTGGTGGGACTGCAAGCTGGTACAACCAGTCTGGAAATCAATTTGTCAGTTCCTCAGAAAATTGGACATAGTTCTACGAGAAGATCCAGCAATACCTCTCCTGGGCATAACCCAGAAGATGCTCCAACATGTAAAGACACATGCTCCACTATGTTCATAGCAGCCTTATTTATAAATAAGAAACTGGAAAGAACCCAGATGTCCCTCAACAGAGGAATGGATACAGAAAATGTGTTACATTTGCTCAATGGAATACTACAGAGCTATTAAAAACAAAGAATTTATGAAATTCTTAGACAAATGGATGGATCTAGAGGATATCATCCTAAGAGAGTAACCCAATCACAAAAGAACACATATGATATGCACTCCCTGATAAGTGGATATTAGCCCAAAAGGCAGAGTCCTTCTTAGAAGGGGAACAAAATACTCATGGAAGGAGTAACAGAGACAAAGTTCAGAGCAGAACCTGAAGAAATGACCATCCAGAGACTGCACTACTTGGGGATCCATCCCATAAGCAACCACTACACCTAGATACTATGGCAGATGCCAACAAAAGCCTGCTGACAGAAGCCTGATATAGCTTTCTCCTGAGGGGCTCTGCCAGTGCCTGGCAAATACAGAAGTGGATGCTCACAATCATTCATTGGATCGAGCGCAAGGTCCCCAATGAAAGATCTAGAGAAAGTACCCAAGGAGCTTAAGTGGTTTGAAGCCCCATAGGAGGAACATCAATATGAATTAACCAGTGCCCCCAGAGCTCCTTGGAACTATACCATCAATCAAAGAAAATACATGGTGGAACTTGTGGCTCTAGCTTTATATGTGGCAGAGAATGGCCTAGTCTGTCATCAATGGGAGGAGAGGCCCAGTCTTGTGAAGGTTCTATGCCCCAGTATAGGGGAATGCCAGGACCAGGAATGGGAGTGGGTGGGTTGGGGAGCAGGGGGAGGGGGAAGGGATAGGGGATTTTTGGAGGGGAAACTAGGAAAGGGGATAACATTTGAAATGTAAATTTAAAAATCTAAAAAAAAAAGATGCTAAAAAAAAGAAAAAAGAATGCAATGTGAAAAATCAAACAAACAAACAAAAAAAGAGTGGGGGGATAGAAGTGAGCAAGCTGGAAGGGTCAAGGTCACCACAAGAAGACTTATAAAGTCAACTTACCTAGGCCCGTGGGGGTTCACAGAGACTGGGCCACCAACAAGGGATCATGCAGGGGCTGGATCCAGACACATTTGTAGCAGATGTGAAGCTTGGTCTTCATGTGGGACCCTAACACGTGAAGTGTGGACTGTCTTAGTCTCTGTTTCTTGTCATTGGATCCCCTTCCAGATACTTGACTACCTGGTTGGGCCTCAGTGGGAGAGGATGTACCTAGTCCTGCTGGGACCAGATGTCTCAGGGTGGGGTGGTATTCAAGGGGGCCTTCTCCTTTGAGGAGAAGGGCAGAGGACAGTGGGGGAGGGATTTGTAAGGATGGACCTGGGAGGGCTGTGATCAGGAGATAAAGTGAATAAAAAAAATAAATTATTAGAGAAAAAAAAAAGGTGAAAGAGAGCGAAGGGAAGTGACACTTTCTATCACTGACAAAGCAATACAGTTGTGCTTCCTGTCTGAAATATCTATAGAAACTCAAATCTGTGGATGCTCAAATACCTTACATTAAACAAACAAACAAACAAAAAACTGTAGCATTTGCACATAACCTTCCCTTGGTATACTCATTGTTTTGTGGCTACATTATTATTATTTTATTATTATTATTATTATTATTGGTGGCGGTGGTACTGGTGTTGATGCTGGTGCTGGTGGTAGTGGTTATTTTATTTATTTACATTTCAAATGGTGTTTCTCTTCCCGGTTTCTCCTCCACAAACCTTTACCTCATCTGCCCTCCCCCCTGCCTCTATGAGGGTGCTCTCCCACCACCCACCCACACCCACTTCACCACCCTAACACCCCCCTACCCCGGGGCATCAAGCTTCCTCAGGACTAAGGGCTTCCCCTCCCATTGATGCCAGATAAGGCCATCCTCTGCTACATATGCACTGGAGCCATGGGTTGCTTCATGTGTACTTTTTGGTTGGAGGTTTAGTCCCCGGGAGCTCTGGGGGATACAGTTAGTTGATATTGTTGTTCTTTCTATGGGGTTGCAATCCCCTTTCGCTCCTTCAGACTTCCCCCAACTCTTCCATTGGGATCCCCTTGCTTAGTATGATGGTTGGCTGTGAGCATCCACATCTGTGTTGGTCAGGTGCTGGAAGAGCCACTCAGGGAACAGCTATACCAGGCTCCTGTCACCAAGAAAACTTGGCATTAGCAATAGTGTCTGGGTTTGGTGTCTGCAGATGGGATGGATCCCTAGGTGGGTAAGTCTCTGGATGGCCTTTCCTTCAGTCTGTGCTCCACTCTTTGTCCCTGGATTTCCTTTAGACAGGAACAATTCTGGGTTAAAATTTTTGAGATGGGTGGGTGGCCCCATCCCTCAACCAGTAGACGTGTCTATTAACTGGGTTCTACACCTTCTATCTCCCCTTTGTTGGATATTTCAGCTAATGTGATCTCCACAGGGTCCTGGGAACCTCTTGCTTCCCTGGCATCCTGGACTTTCTGGTTGCTATTCCCAATTCCTCATCCCCCACTGCTACACACCTCCATTCAATTTTCTGACCCTTTGAACTTCTCCCTCTCATCTCTTCCCACACCTAATCCCCTCCCCCACCTTTCCCCTCCCCCTGCTCTCTGCCTCCCAGGTCCTTCCCTCCCTCTACCTCCCATGATTATTTTGTTCCCCCTTCTAAGTAGGACTTAAGTATCCACACTTTGGTCTTCCGTCTCCTTGAGCTTCATAGGTTCTGTGAGTTGGATCATGGGTATTCTAAGCTTTTGGGCTAATAACCATTATCAGTGAGTACATAATATCCATTACAAGGTAAATACTCTAAATAGCAACTGTATCCATTGTTATGTATGTTGGTTAGAGTTTTGTCAATTTGACTTAATCTAGAGTGACCTGGGTAGAAGGAACCTCAATTGGGGGAAAAATGACCCCATTAGTTTGCCTTGGAAGCAAATCTCCGATAGCATTTTTGTTTTTCTGTTTGTTTTGTTTTGATTTGATTTGCCCTGATTGACTGGTGTAGGAGGGCCCAACCCACTTCGGGCAGTTCCACCCCCCTGGGCTGATGGTTCTGTGTGAAGTAAAAAAAAAAAAAAAAAGGCAGACTGAGAAAGCCATGGAGGCCAAGTCAGTGAGCAGCATTCTTCCATGCCATTTGCTTCAGTTTGTGCCTTCAGTTTCCTGCTTTGGGTGTCTGCCCTGACTTCCCTTCTTCATCACGGACTGTGATCTGGGTGAGTAAGCCAAAGAAACTCTTTCCTCTCCAGGTTGCTTTTGCTTGTGGTGTTTTATTACAGCAGCAGAATCCCAAGTAGAGCATCAGGTTAGGAGTCTTACCTTTTAATACAGGCAACACACACACACACATACATACATACATACATACATACATACGTATGTATATTTCTGTTTGTGGTTTGTCAAATCTATTAAAACAGAACCCACAAACACTGAAGACTTGCTCCATTTCAGTTCTTTAGACATCACTAAGGCCATCCTGGTTAACAGAACTTTTGACTTCACCCCTCGGCTCCTCACGCCTGGGAATATCAGCACCCACTTTTCATTAGCCATCCCCCATTGCATCCCTTGCCAGCCTGCCACTGCCAGGCCATTTAGAACTGTGGTTGAATGCAGGTAGAATATAAAAGAAGTGGGGTAGAATCCAGACACCCAGGTCTTCAAATGGGGCCACAGCAGGTTCTTAATATTTTTGAGGCATGAAGGCATTTTTCTCTGAAGCTTATTCTCATTAATCTTATTCTCTCTCTCTCTCTCTCTCTCTCTCTCTCTCTCTCTCTCTCTCTCTCTCTCTCTTTCTCTTTCTCATCTTCCCATATTTCATAAAAAACTGAAGTAGTACAAAAACTCATGCCAGATGTTCATGTATATCTCAGCATGTATATGAAAAAGAAACGTTTGGAGAGGACTTGGACCTTGTCAGGCCAAGCTATAGGAAGAGAAAATGAGACATGAAAGAATGAAGGAAAGGATAATGTAGAGAAACATTCAGCAGAAGAGTTCCCATGAGAGCTAGGATGCAGAGATGGTCATTGGAGTTAGGCACAAAAGATGTCCAAGCATCCTGCCCAAAGAGACTAGAACTATCTATACTGTATATTATCTCAGACTTATAGAAAAAGAAGACTCGAAGATTCAGGATAGGCAAGAGAACAGATCTACAAGGCCAGAGTGGAAACAAAACTCAGTGATATTGTACAAAAGTCAGGATATTTGATAAACTGAGCTGCAGACAACAGGTATGTCAGCCCCAAGGCACTGAAGTTCATTATCTTTATATAAGTTGCCCCCTAAAGAAAGGTGCATGAGGCTGAGTTGGATCGGCTTGGATTGGAATGTACTAAATTGAATCAAATCAATCTCCAGTGGCTGAGGAGACAGTCAATTCCCAATAACCACAAACAGATTCAGAAACAAACAAACAAAAAAAAAATGGAATAACTTTCCACATTCTGAGAACAGGTTGGAAGGGGGAAAAGAAAACATTTGATTTCTTAATCACAAGCTTTGGCTGCAAACATCTTATGTTTGAATGTCTGAAAATAGTGTTTTGTCTGCCAACTTTCTGTTTTGCACAACTGCCCAAATGGGTTACAGCTGTTTAATTCAAAACCCTAATTCTAAAGCAAGCTCATGGCTCGGTCGGTCCAGAGCCTTGAGTTCCACTGGGAACTTTACTTCACTCTCCTTTTTGTTTTTTTATTTTGTTTTTGTTTTGGGGGTTTGGGGATTTTTTTGTTTGTTTGTTTTATGTGTTTGAGGGAGGGGTATTTCACATTGTTCTTTCAAAAAATGGATTCCTTAGTAAACCAGAGTTATATATTTCACTAAATTCACTCTATGACTACCTAGGTGAGTTGTAGAAATTCCACTCTTTTGTTAGAAATACCTTTACCTTAGATAGGACTCAGAATATGTCTATATAAGTATGGTAGGAATACAAATAAGTTATTATAATCATCAAAATAACAACAACAACAACAACAACAATAATAATAACAGTGGGAAAACTCTCTAGTTCAGTAATGGTTTTTCTTGGACTCATTTAATCGCCCCTATACACTAAGATCTTCTAGATTTTCTCACAAGCCTTTTGTTTCTGCAATGACCATATTGAGAATCCAAGCCACAGGGTAATATTATATCTCACATGGGCATAAGACATGAAGCGTCCTACTATAGGAAAGAAGGAAGACCTGAGTAAGGGCTTTATGAAGTCTGGCTTCAGATCCAGGGTCTGAAAGGTTGCTGTTGTGAGGCTCATCTGCAGTGGAATGGAGGATGAATTCTGCTCTTGAAGTGTTTTTATTGGATTAAAGTCTATCCCAGTAGGTTGGTGGGAAAATGAGCTCAAGAAGCCATGTACTCGTTGGCTAATTGGAAAAGTCAGTGCTTGTGTGTCATTCAGCATCACCATCCAGTTCAACCTATGTATTCAGACCTCTATGAACTTTTAAAGCAACGAATTGGGCTTTTGTAGAAAGCCAAATGTCACCATAATCATTCTGCTAAATTAGAGCTGGGTTCTGATGCAAAGTAGCGTTATATACTCAAAGAAACTGAGAAAAACAATGAGGAGTGGCATTTAAGTATGATTGTTGATGCTTAACCTAGAGACTAAGAAAAGTTTCCAGCATCAGATTATCAAAGGACACTAGATTTATAAATATCCTGGTAATGTTTGGGTTTCCTAGGTCAGGATCAAGGATGTTCACAATCAGGATCAAGATTGGAATCAGGCTTTTTCTCTGAGGGACGAGGGCATTAACTCAGAAGAGTAAAGAGAAGACAGAGGTCACGAGCAAAGGCAGGTGCAGCTATTTGAGCCTTTGTAAGCCTTGCGCTTGTATGATCTCCTGAAGATCACAGGAGAAGGGCTTATTTAGAAAGTTATACGTTTCAGAATTGAATAGTATATGTAGACTCTCCATCAGAGATTTTTGAATTTACTTTGCACAGGGATCACCTAAGGAAGGGTTTGAAGTTTCACGATATTTCAACTACATTTCTAAGCAGCACTTCTGCTATTCAACCTTGGACCACGCTGTGAAAAACAAGGACATAACAGTGGTTCTCAAGTCTGGCTCGGTATTAGCTTTGAATCATGTTGATTTCCATCCAAGGCCATTCCCTAGAAGAGATCTTGATAGGTTTCAGTGTTAAAAAGCTCAACTAGCTTATATGTAATTTGGACACTCATCTGAAACTATGCCTCCATTGTCTCTCAAGTGAGTTTCAAAAGAATTTTTAAAAAATATTTCTTCTAACTTTGGATTTCTCAATGAATTCTCTACTGATGGGTCTAGGTTTTATAAATTTTCAGAATACTAAACTTTATCATCTTGTCTTCAACTGCAAACTATTTCAGGGAGATAAATATTGTCTAATCTTCTGTTTGTAGTTAGACTTGAAAGTGCTAACATTATGAGTCTCATATTTTTTATTTTGCTTTTAACATTTAAAAATCACTGCAAACGTTTTTTTCTAAAGTATGTTCTCACCATGATAGACAGTTTAGGAATTTATATTTTCTTGTAGTTTTTTTTAAAAGCTCCTTGTCAGCAGCAGCCTTCTCTCAAACCACATCTACTGTGTTCACTTACTTGTGTTGCTTGGCTTGTGCCCTAATGGCCTGTCTGTTCTCTCATTACCCTCCTAGGCTGGAGCTAGCCCCAGTTGAACATTCTTAGGAAGTTGATGTCTTGTTTAGCTCCACATACTTCTCTTCTTAGAGAGAGGGGGGCAAATGAGGATAACTGTCTGCTAAGGGATGCGCAGAGGACACAGATAATCCATCGCCCTATCGGGACAATCATGTGTGAGAAGAGGATCCAAGAACAGTCTTTCCACTTACATCAACCATTCTCTAAGTCTGGCTCCTTTCCAGCACCTATTCCTATTTCACCTCCTATTTTCTATCATTCCAGAACAGACGGGTTGCATCAGTTAAAAAGCTAGCTTAAGAAGACTTTGACTCTCTGGCTGATCCCCATCCCACCCCAGTTGCTACCAGTCTATACTACAATGTAACCTTAGGCACTGTGCCTACACTTAAAGTAGGAGGCACCAAAAGGGTCCAAGTTACTTGGTGAAATGTGAATGGCTTAGTGTCTCTTAAGCAGAAATGAGGTAAATATATGTTCTTTAATTCACAAGTGTGTTAAAGTAAAAATTAGTCCAAGCGTGCTATTTCTCAAAGGACACTGGTGTTTTTTAGACTGAAGATCCCTGCTCCACAGTGAGTAGTAATTCTTGTGTTCCAAGGTTTTGTTTTGTTTTGTTTTTCATCAAGTGATTTTTCCCTATATTTGAAAATAGATTTTCTCCTTCACATAATATATCCTAATTATGGTTTTTCTCCCATCTCCTCCTCCCAGTTTTTCTCCACTTCCCCTCCCATTGGTATCTACTCCCCTTCTGCCTCCCATTGAAAAAAAATGAGCAAGCTTCTAAGGGATAATAATAAAATAAAATAAAATAAAATAAAATAAAACCAAACAAAAACTAACAAACCAGAATTTCACAAAAGAAACACACAGGAAAAGAAACCAAGAGAAGGCACAAGAAACAGAAAGCCACTCATTTGCATACTCATAAATCCTATAATAGTACTAAACTAGAAGCCATGATGCGTACACAGAAGACCTGGTACTGCCATGTAGGCCTTGTGCATGCTGCCTCTGTCTCTGAGTCATATGAGCTTTGATTAAGTTGATTTAGATGGTCTTGCTTTTCTTGGTGTCCTCCATTCCCTCTGGCACTTCACTCTTCCTGCCTCCTCTTCCACAAGGTTGCCTGAGTCCTGTCTGGTACAAGGGAGTTGATGAATCCATACCAGTTCAGGCTGATTGCTCCTTGGTCTCTATCTGCATATTGCCTGGGGATGGATGCTACATCATCAGCTTCTCTGATAATCACTGAGCAAGGCAATGATCTAAGAAGTTAGCAGCCTGTCAAGAAGAGTTATTTTCTTGCTACGTTTTGTCTTGTCTGTTTGTTGTTGTGCTTTCAGAATAATAGTATTTGGTTTTGCCTTACATCCCTGTGCTATCCAGTCTCGGATTCTTGATCATCCAGACACAGTGATCTAACAGTGTTTCTCATCTCATTGAGGCTGCATTGTTTTAATAAATGTGAAACAGAGGCCGAGAGAGAGAGAGAGAGAGAGAGAGAGAGAGAGAGAGAGAGAGAGAGAGAGAGAGTGCATCCCACATTATAAGCAAAGCACCTTCTTAAAATGGATCTCCTATTTCTGTATATAAACACGAGTTACATTTTTCTATGGGTTAAGTTTGTTTACAAAGATTGAAAGGCACCATATGAAGATCATCATCAATAAGCCCAATTTTACTCAAAATAACCCCCAGTCAATTATAACTCCATGATCTTTAACTTATTTGTTCCTTATTATTTTATGATCTTCAACCAAGAAGTTCGCCTACTCTCATAGCACAAAAAGGCATTTTGGACCTCTCTACCTTTCTTTCTCTCTCTCTCTCTCTCTCTCTCTCTCTCTCTCTCTCTCTGTGTGTGTGTGTGTGTGTGTGTGTGTGTGTATCTAATAGAATAAATCATCAAGTTCCTCTTTCTCATCTGTGGTGGATTAAATGAGAATGGCCCCCATAAGCTCTTATATTTGAATGCTTACCCAACAGGGTTTGGCTCTATTTAAAAGGATTAGAGGGTGTGACTTTATTAGAGGAGGTCTGTGGATGGGGGTGGGCATTGGTGTTTCAAAAGCCCATGCAAAACCCAGCGACTCTCCCCAACTTTGGATCAGGATGTAGCTCTCTGCTACTTCTCCCGTGCCTGCTTATCTGTCACCATACTCCCATGTGGACAATGAATTAAATCTCTGAAACTGAAAGCAAGCCCTAAGTTTCTTTCACAAGAGTTGCCACGGTCATGGTGTCTCTTCACAGCAATAGAATAGATCTGAATGTTGGATTTTACCTGACTCCCCTCTTATCTTGTCTCCTAACAATATAGCAAGTTGGATATAGCCTGGGCTCACCCAGGTTGGCCTTAGTTGACGCTGTCAATTGTTTGGTATTGTAACTACTAAGGCTGTCAAGAGCAAGACAGAGTCAATTCTACACTGACTAATCAGAATGTGGTTCCCAACTGAAGCTCACTAACTAGAAGGCTTTGGTAGCATAGCACTTTAATTAATAACTCTTGGAAACAAGAAATTCTCTTTTGGGAAATGGCTGGGCCATCAACTGGTAAATGAAGTGGAAAAAAAAAACTAGCACAGATATTGAAATCAGAGTTTATTTATTGTTCAGGCTTTGCTCTAAGTATATGTATTTATTGTGTTCTCCCATACAACCCTTGAACTGATAGAAAAGGAATGCATAAGGACATTTTTCCCCCAAACAATGAAAGAGCCTGATGTGGTAGAACACACCTTTGACCTCAGCCCTGGGAAGGAGAGGTAGCTGAATCTCTATGTGTTCATGGCCAGTCTAGTCTTCAGAGCCAGTCAGGAATACATAGGGGAACTATCTCAAAGAAAACAAAATAATGAAGGAAAGGATCCTGGCAGCATTAGAAGAGAAGTTTTCAAAACCTTCAGAGAAATTAGTTTCACAAGTGTTCAAGGAGGCAGTTAAGCCAGGCACAATTCCAAACAAATATGAATTGTAGAGGAAAAAAAAAGACACTGCATTTGTTTCATGCACCGCTGTCCCGTTGCTTTTCTCTAGATGAAAGAAATACAATTTATTTTTCTCTAATTTCAGTATTTTCTTGATAATTTCTTAGCATTGCAGCCAGCTTTCTGGATAACTCATCGGAGTTCAGTTTTAATTACCTTGTTGACAGTCAGCTCTCATTTGAGAGTGAGGTGATAGGAGAGCTCTATTCCCATGGATGAGTAGTGCTATCTAGAAGGCTTTAATTTAGCATTAGTAGTCAAAGTCAGCACGATTCTTAGACACCTTTGATTTGAGGGAAAGGAGACCTTAAGTTGTTGCATATTAATAGCCATATTTGCAAGGTAAAAGGGTGGGACGTACTACAAACAAACAGAGATAAAGAACAAATATAGAAAGATGCAGAACAAAGAGATAAAAAGTATTTAAAATATAATAGAAAAGAATGCCAGTGAGGATTTATCTAGGAGATCTAATATCTGTCTGACAGAATTTCTGGAATGACAAATTAGAGAAGGTGGAAGGAGGAACTTTGGGATACAAATTTCTAGAACAAAGAAAATGGATCACTGACTGAATGGGTTGCTCAAGGCTCAGCTAACTGAATGGAAAAGACAGTTCTATTTTGTTTTCCATTATATAAAAAAGAATCTGAGGTAATCATGCTAGAAAAAGGAACAACACTTTGGGTCTTCTTTTGGTCCTTTTAGTACATTTCAATTTTTCATTCATCTGTTGATGGACATCTATGCTGATTCACTTTTCTGCCTATTGTCAATAAGGCAGCAATAAACACAGTTGTGTAAACATCTCTGTGGTAGCTTTTGTGTGCATACTTCAAAGTGGTGCAGTTGGGACAAGTGGTCTCGGTTTTAGTGATTGATATATGTTTGTTTGTTTGTTTGTTTGTTTGTTTTCAGAAGCCTCCACACTTATTTCCATGCTGGCTGCACCAGTTCACAGGGACATCAGCAGTACGTACTTCTCTTTCCTCATGTTAGGGTTCAGGAGTCACCCCAAAGACCACTTAGACAATCAACTCAATCAAGCAGATATAGTTTATTGAACAGGCACCCTGGGACTCATCAAGCAGGGATGTAGGTCAGACTTGGGAGCTGAGTCTGCCACTCTGACTGTTTCCCAGGAGCAGCTTATAAAGATAAAAATCACAAAGTCTCATACATAGGTGCAGGGGAGTGCTGCTAGGCTGTTGCAGTGGTTGGTTTGAATCCAAGCTTATTGTAGCTAGCTATACACAGAAGTTCTAACTACCCTTTATTTTTGACTTTAAATATAAGTATTTTTCCTGCATATATGCCTGTATACCATGCCCATTGAGAATAGAGGTCAAAAGAGGGCATTGGGTCACCTGGCACTGCCATTTCAGATGGTTGTGAGCTACCAGATGGTGCTGCGGATGGCTCCACAAACATTATAAATGGCTGAACCATCTCTCCAGCCCCATCCTCTTTTTTTTAGAATACTCATCAATCTGACTCACATTTCTCTTTTTGGAAAAAGAAATTTTAGAGATTTGCTCCCAGTCGGTGGCTCCAATCATTTCGGGGATGTGCTGACACAGCACCTGTGACAGGAGCACCTATCATGTGCTCACCTCCTGGCCAAGAACAGGAAAGGGGAAGAGATCACTTCTTTCTCTCAAAATTGGAAGCTCTGAATGTTATGCATGGACTGATAATAACTATCTCAAATTATCTCATAGCCAAGAAAAGGCTGAGCAAACTGGTACCCAAAGAATGGCAGTATGTGGAAGAATCTGGGTCCTTGGTGATGCCCTTGAATTCAACTCAATTAAGCAAGCAGATCTGAGTATGTCAGTATGTGAGGCCAATTTACCTCTTTGTTCCAGTTGGTTGATTTGAGGGCTTCTTAAGCAAAATAACAGCTAAAAGATCTATCTGGGTTTTAGATATCAGGGTATAATACTAATGTTTATGAAAACTGAATATTATAAGCTATACATCCTACTTGGATTGCAAACTAGCCTTTAGAAAATCTGTACTTAAATTGTTGCATCCTCTAAATTTTTGTGGCCCTTTCCCAAAGCCCAGCCACCCTCTCCTGTGTTGCTGCTTCTCGTTTTCTGAGACAAACTTCAAATTCTCCTTGTCTCCAATTTGATAACCTCAGAAATGTAGCCATGTAAACTCTAAATAATGGGTGACTCCTTGGTAACAAAGAAGAGGGCAGATTGCACACAGCTGTATTTGCCTATTATAATTTCTTAACATGTTATTTAGTTTTTCATCAAAACATGAGAGAAAATTTGTCATCTGTGAAATGATGGAAGAAAAGGAGCATAAGGAACAAAGTGAAAAGTGGGAAATGAATAAAAGACTCCTTTCAAACACAGGGAGGAATGCAGACAAAAAGAGTGGGATATTTTCGATTATTGGCACAATTTCAGTTAGAAGCTGAAAGCTGGGTGAAGCTGAATAGTCTGGTAGGCATTTTTCTTTTCTCCTTCTTCTCCTCCTCCTCCTTCTTCTCCTTCTTCTCCTTCTTCTCCTTCTTCTCCTTCTTCTCCTTCTTCTCCTTCTTCTCCTTCTTCTCCTTCTTCTCCTTCTTCTCCTTCTTCTCCTTCTTCTCCTCCTCCTTTTCCTTCTCCTCTCCTTTTCCTCCCCCCCTCCTCCTTCTTCTCCTCCTTCTTCTCCTCCTCCTTCTCCTCTCCTTTTCCTCCTCCTCCTCCTTCTCCTCCTCCTCCTTCTCGTCCTCCTCCTTTTTCTCCTCCTCCTCCTCCTTCTCCTCCTCCTTCTTCTTCTCCTTCTTCTTCTCCTTCTTCTCTTTCTTCTTCTTCTCCTCCCCTCTTCCTCCTCCTTCTTCCTCCTCCTCCTCTCTTTCTTTGTGCATGCATGCAAGTGTGTGTGTGTGTTTGTGTGTGTGTGTGGGGGGGTGGTGTATGTGTGTGTGTGTGATTGTGTGTCAGTGGTGAGTTCTTAAAATATATCCCAGGCTGTCCAAAAACTTAGTATGTGGTTATAGCCTTGAATTTCTGGAAATCCTCCTGCCTAGGGCTGGAAACATTGATATAAGCTACCATGCCCTGGTTTTCACTAGACAGATCTACCTACAAAAGATCCATTCAAAGATCCTACCAGACTATGACCACACTCCATACCATGTATAAGAAGGAGTGAGAATTTGTGGCTGATAACTATTTGGAAAGCAGCTTAGAAAAACATAGTAGAGTGCTGCCTTCTGAAAACATTAGGAAGTAGTAGGGCTGCAAGAGACAAGGGAGGAAGGTTGCCCAAACACAAACAATCAAAAGAGAACAAAAGAGGGCACACCATGGGCTTGTTTTCCACTCACAGTTGCTGGGACTGAAAGAATGAAAGTGTAATGATTTTTCTGGAATTTGTTGACTTTGCATACCTACTATGTGTACTGTTTACAGAAAGGCAAAAATGGCCACAGGGAATAGAGTCAGACCTGAATATTCTCATCATATCTTTGCTCAAAGAATTATTCGCCTTTAAGGTTGAGGAGACTCAGGTTTAAAGGAACGTTGATATATCTCCTGTCGCAGGTCCCCAGACCTTACCTAGCATAACTGACGCCACGTTAGCTCAGCACACAGGCACTCAACAACTTCCAAAATGGGAACAAAAACCTAGTTCATAGTTCCAAGAAAGTCTCTAGATGTACTATATACTAACCTTATTTTTTATTTCTTGTAATAATTCTTCCTTCTCTTCTCCTTCTCCTCCTCCTCCTCCTTCTTCAAAACCAATCTATTATTTTAATACTTAAGTTCTTAACATTATAGCGCTAAACTGAAATTTATTAACATATTATATTCTTACGTTTCTTATCAATGAACACAAATAAAATTCATAAGCAAAAATAAAATAAAAACAAAAAACCCTAATAGCATTGAAAAGATCATAAAATTAAATGTGGATCCCATTAAATGGGGTTCCCAGCATTGACAGCTGAACAGAGAATGTGATTTTTCTTTAAATTCTTATTCATACAGAAGTGTGACAATCAGGATATGGTTTCTGTGCATAAATGACAAAGGGATGCAAGGCTCAGAGCTGCATAATTGGGGCAAGTTCCTCATGCAGCTGATGGCAAGTGATAAAGACTGTTTTGTGTTCTCTTAGTGTCTGTATAACATCTGTCCAGGATCTTCTGGTTTTCATAGTCTCTGGTAAAAAATCTGGTGTAATTCTGATAGGCCTGCCTTTATATGTTACTTGACCTTTTTCCTTTACTGCTTTTAATATTCTATCTTTATTTAGTGCATTTGTTCTTCTGATTATTATGTGTCGGGAGGAATTTCTTTTCTGGTCCAGTCTATTTGGAGTTCTGTAGCAAAAACAGAAGTGGATGCTCACAGTCAGCTATTGGATAGATCACAGGGCCCCCAATGGAGGAGCTAGAGAAAGTACCCAAGGAGCTAAAGGGATCTGCAACCCTATAGGTGGAATAACAATATGAACTAACCAGTAACTCCTGGAGCTCTTGTCTCTAGCTGCATATGTATCAGAAGATGGCCTAGTTGGCCATCAGTGAAAAGAGTGGCACATTGGTCTTGCAAACTTTATATGCCTCAGTACAGAGGAACACCAGGGCCAAGAAGTGGGAGTGGGGGGGGGGGTATGGGGGACTTTTGGGATAGCATTGGAAATGTAAATGAAGAAAATACCTAATTAAAAAAAAAAGACTGTTTTATTTTTGTTTGCTTGTTTTCTGCCCCTTTTTTTTTTTGGCTTCAAGTGGTAGTCTCTAGTGGGTTAATGTGAAATATTCTGGAGACTGTGGAAAGACCCACAGAGAATGAGACACTGGAATTCCATGGCCTAGGGCCTCCTCTGGGGTGATAGCACAGAAAAGGGACATTTCCTAGGGAATGTACACCTGAGACATTTCACGGTCAAACAAAATTCTCCTAACTCTAGCCCTGCCACCCCAGAGGCTCCTGACACCTCCACCTGAAACAAGAAATGACAGAAAGTCACCTGGATCTGCTGCCTTCAGAGTAAGTCTGTTTATGACTCTTTCTGAACTTAGGAAAGGCTGAACATCGATTTAATTCTGGTATCTCAGATCAATGTGAGACATCACCCATCACCGAATGTCCTGAGTTAAGTCTATGTGGTGGCTATCTCTGTTTGTCTTTACTGTTTGCTTCTCTGTATATCTTGGTGTCAGGACATGGACTTAGAACTAACAGGGCTTCACCAGATCTTGGAGAATGTCTGTGTGGTGATCTCTGGTGGGTTTACCTGGAAACATTGTGGTCATGGGAGGTGTACTGGCTAGTTTTGTGTCAACTTGACACAGCTGGAGTTATCACAGAGAAAGGAGTTTCAGTTGAGGAAATGCCTCATGAGATCCAACTGTAAGGCATTTTGTCAATTAGTGATCAAGGGGGAAAGGCCCCTTGTGGGTGGGACCATCTGTGGTCTGGTAGTCTTGGTTCTATAAGAGAGCAGGCTGAGCAAGCCAGGGGAAGCAAGCCAGTAAGGAACATCTCTCCATGGCCTCTGCATCAGCTCCTGCTTCCTGACCTGATTGAGTTCCAGTCCTTACATCTTTTGGTGATGAACAGCAGTATGGAAGTGTAAGCCAAATAAACCCTTTTCTCCCCAACTTGTTTCTTGGTCATCGTGTTTGTGCAGGAATAGAAACCCTGACTAAGACAAAATGGTACACGCGTAGTGGGGTATTCCTGTGACAACCTGACCATGTTTTGGGGAGGACTGTGGAAGGACTTTGGAACTTTGGGCTTGAAGGTCTATTCATTGTTAAGAGCTCTGTCAGATGTTGTGTAGGAGCTTGGAAGATAATGTTGAGAACAGTGCAGAAGATGGAGGTCTGGCTTGTGAAATTTCAGAGGGAAAATTAAAGACTCTTTTTAGGGCCATTGCTGTTTTGAGTGTGAAAATTCTGTAGTTCTGGTTAGCTGGGGCTGAAGAATCAGCTGTGATTAACAAGGTACCAGAACTACTAAAGCAAAACCTTTGCATTACTGGGACTATTGATGCTGGTGAGCTAAGAAATTAGCTGTGATTAAGAAGAGATCAGCATTGTTGAGGTGACATCTTCTGGGAAGTGCTTTCTGAAAGCACAAAGAGGCTGTGTTCCAGAGATAGCCAAGGTTGTACTCCTGCTGCAGTGGGACTTGGTAATGTGTAAGGGTCACCCAGGTGGTACTGGTTTTGAAGGCATGAAGGGATCACGCAGAGCATCGAGGCTCGGCACTGTAAGAGGCCATGGAAGGCCATTGGTGAAGGTGCAGCCTCAGTTCCAATTGACAGCCCAGGACTGAAGGGGTCATGCAGTGTTTTAGAGATGCCAGTACCGTAAGATGACCGCCAAGAGCAGCAGCAGCAGTGGAGTACAGGCATCTGGAGTCTAGAGGACGACTCGTGTGCTACAAAGGGCACGGCTGGAGAAGTGACACAAGCCCTTGGAGGAGTCCAGAAGATCGTGAGTTGGATCCCAGACATTGGATGGTTGGAGATTGATTTTTGCTTTTGATTGTGAGTGTGCCCTGATATTTTTCCTCTTGAAGGAAGGAACTTTTTTAGTGGAGCCCACAGTTAAGAGACTTTTAATTGTAAAAAGACTTTGGATTTTAAAAGATTTTAAAAGCTCCTGCTTCCTGACCTGCTTGAGTTCTAGTCCTGACATCCTTTGGTGATGAACAGCAGTATGGAAGTGTAAGCCGAATAAACCCTTTTCTCCCCAACTTGTTTCTTGGTCATGATGTTTGTGCAGGAATAGAAACCCTGACTAAGACAGGAGGAGAATCCATAATAGGTCACATGAGCTTCCTAACACTAACAAAGGATATATTCTACTCCTGCTAGAGGAGGCCACTAAGGAGACAGCAATATGCTCACTCAGGAGTCTGTTTGAGACAGCCAACATTTACATACCGATCTGGATACAGGCAAAGAAGTCTATACCTTATCCTGTGTCCTCAAGGTCTCAGAAAAAAAGAAAAGCTACACCTGTGTTAAAGACTAGTGGTGATGACAGAATTCCAGGACCATGGAGCACTGGAAGCAAAGCCAAATTATCTAGCTTTTTATTAGTCCCTTGAAACCAATTCACTGCTTGCCCAAGTGTCCAGTCTAATTAAGCATCCTTCTGATGATGAAAGCTGTTTAAATGCATTCACAGCCATCTGCTGGCATCCACCAACTCAAAAAATAACAATGGTGTCAATTAGCATATGAAATCTATGATAGCCATTTCCCTGCTTTGCTTTGTGACTTCCTTGTCTGTGGTCCTTCAGCAACATATTTAGTAAACTTAAAAATTTTTTTTTCTTTAACTAATAAAATTACATGTTATCACTTTCACAGTGGGACCAGTTTCTCAGGACAACCTCATTCTGCATTGAATTCGAGCTTAAACCCTTCCATTCCTTTGAGGTTACAGCCCTGTCTCGAATTGACAAGCCTCTGCCAAGCAAAAAGGATTTTGTTACCCTCAATTTTCAAAATTGCCCACCTTTCTGAAAGAAGCCAGAAGTAATATAATAAAGGGGAAAGCTGTTGAGGACAAAAGCTAATGCAGAAAGCTGATGAGGAGACATTGAGAGAATAGCCTGTAGTGTTGCCTCACTTCCCTGTCCTCAAGAGAGAGGTCAGTCCAAGGGAGCTCAGGATTTGCATTGCACTTTTTTTTTTTCACCAGAGACTATGTCTGTTTATGGTTGAAAGTAGAAAAGACACACAGAATATTCCAGAAATTCTCTGAAGACATAGATGGAAACTCCTGCTACTGGGTTGGAAGGCAGGGGCTAGATTCTCCCCGTTTCTTCCCTTTGTTGGGAAGCCTACTTGCTAAACTTGCCACACATGGAGAAACCAGTGAAGCAGATTATAGACAACAGTCCTGCAGGGCTGCTAGCTTTATACAATTATCTATGTTAGCTGTAGTCACTCACTTCCTCCTCTCGGCACAAAATAGACAAAGTGAATGCCTGGGCTTGACCAGCGTTAGAAGCTTGGCATAAGAGAGTGAGAAAAAGCAAGGCAGGCTACTGTTCATAATAATGGAAGGAGGGGAATGGATAGCAAAAAGGCTGAGTTCCTGTGAAGAAGGGAAATCAACAGAACAAGAATAGTGCCAGGATGGAAGCTGCACGAAGCCTCTGGAAGATGGTGTAACAAAGGATGGTTGCTGGTAATAGGCAACTTGCAGAAAATATCTTAGGTAGCTGAGAAAGAGGTACAAAGAGACAGGTCAGTGGAACTGTGCCACCAGACAGAAGAACCAGTAAGGTCAAGGAGATTTAAAACCCTGGTAAATCTCACACTTGAGAATGGTAGGGGTTTAAATCAGCTCCCGACACGGTTTGTGTCCTGAAGCACATGACCACGACAACTGGTCACATAGCATAGAAACCCAGAGTTCTCTATGCTAATGAGGTACCTAGATAAGGCCTCAAGTGTCGAGCCAATGAGCTTCCCTTCCAGGGCATGCCTTCCTTCAAAAGGTATTTAATGTCTGGTTCATCCCTGAGTAAATCATATGTATCATCATCCACTATAAATAAAGCAGTTTAGATAAGCAAGGACTGTCTGCTTGATCAAGGACGGACATGGGAAGAGGTCTTCCTCATACAGAGTTGCACCTAAATCTTCCATAGAAGGCCCCTCTGCTCCTGTCAGCAAGCACTTGTTGGCATCCACAATAGTGTCTGGGTTTGGTAACTGTATATGGGATGGGTCCCTTGGAGGGACAGTCACTGGATGGTCTTTCCTTTAGTTTCTGCTCCAGACTTTGTCTTTGTATCACCTCCCATGGGTATTTTGAGAGGCTCTGCCAGTGCCAGACAAATTCAGAAGTGGATATTAACAGCCAGCCACTGAATTGAGCACAGGGTACCCAAAGGAGGAGCTAGAGAAAGGACCCAAGGAGCTAAAGGGGTTTGCAGCCCCATAGGAGAAACAACAATATGAACCAACAGTACCCCCAGAGCTCCAAGGGACTAAACCACCAACCAAAGAGTACACATGGAGGAACCCATGGCTCCAGCCACATATGTAGCAGAGGATGGCCTTGTTGGACATCAATTGGAGGAGAGACCCTTGGTCCTGTGAAGGCTTAATGCCCCAGTATAGGAATGCCAGGAAAGGGAAGCAGGAGTGGGTGGGTTAGTGAGCAGGGGGAAGGTTATGGGATGTGGGTATTGGAGGGGAAATGAGGAAAGGGGATAACATTTGAAATGTAAATAAAGAAAATATCTAATTAAAAAAAATAAAAAAGAAATAAAGAAAAGAAGAAGGCCCCTCTGCACTCCTGGCATTTGCCTTGAGCTAAGCCTAATTCCCCTACTCTGGGCTCATCACAGACCCAAGGGACCATTCCCATCTCCTCAAGGTTCTCAAGGTCTTCTAGGTACACAGGAGGATGGGAACTCTCCCACTCCCCAACCCCTCACTACAGTTCTTTACTCTTTGTGGCTCCCAGCAGCATCTGAATGTGCAGGATTTGAGAACAATAGACTTAGTCTCTGTCCCCACCATTTCTCACCCAGAAAAACACAGGTCAGAACTGCTATCTTAGGCTTCGTTTTACCTTCCCTGAATGGCATATAGCATCCCAGGAGACCCACTACCACCACCCAGCTTCGAGGTAGAAACGCTGACTAGCATCCTGATGTTTGGCCTCCTGGAGTGGCATTTCAGCATCCCAACAATGAGGTAAAACATGCAGAGATTCCCTATGAAAAGGGCTTATAAAGAGATTTTGCATGTATGCCTCAATTCAATAAAAAGAAGTAGAAATCCCACAGTCCAAAACTCTGACTCACAACTGTCCCTGTCTAAAAGAACTGCAGGGACAAAAATGGAGAAGATACTGAGGGAAAGGTGGTCCATTAACAGGCCCAACTTGGGATCCATCTCAAGGGGAGGTTCCAAGGCCTGACACTACTACTGATGCTATGGTGTGCTTACAGACAGGAGCCCTCCAAGAGGCCCAACAAGCAGCTTATTGAGACACATGCAGGTAGTTCCATCCAACCATTGGACTGAAGTCAGGGAACCCTATGGCTGAATTGGTGAAAGGCTGAAAGAAGTTGAGGAGGGGGGGTGACCCCATAGGAAGACCAGCAGTCTAACTAACCAGGATCCCTGAGATCTGTGACACTGGGCCATCAACCAGGAAGCAAACACTAGTTGGTCCTAGGCCCCAGACACATATACAGCAGAAGACTGCCTGGTCTGTCCTCAGTGGGAAAAGATAAGCCTAACCCTTGAAAGACTTGAGGTCTCAGGGAATAAGGAGCCCTGGTGGGGGTAGGGAACATCCTCTTGAAGACAGAGGAAAAGAAGAATGGGATGAGGAACTGTGGGAGGACAGACCAGGAGGAGGGCAACAACTGGACTGTAATTAAATAAAAGTAATAAAAAAATTAAAGTGAAAATTAAAAAAAAAAAGAAATAGAAATCATAGTTATCTCTTCTTTCTCACATGAGGTTGGCAACAGCTCTCTGTCCATCCCAATATAGATAAGTTCTTGTTCTCAAATATACACACACACATATATATATATATATATATATATATATATATATTCATTCTAAGTTATATACACCCTCCCTCATACTGCATAGGTGTAACTATACTTTTCTAGGACTTCCTCCACTTTATACTGCATCCACAAATATAGACCATCCAACAATCATAAATTACAAAGGCTAAAAATGAATTTTACAGTGATACTTTCTATCTGGATGACTAATCATATTATTGGCATTTTTTTTTTACAAAAATCAGTTTTTCCTATAGTTTGCAGCCTTGCACCTGAATCATCTGTATCTATTTACAAAATATAGAGTCCACAATTACACTACTACACAGGTGATTTAGACCTTTTGTCATGAAAGAGACTTGAGATTGCAAATTTTAAATAAATTTTATCAAATCCTTACACTTGGAAAAACTGAAAGCAGTCTTTAGAAGTTACGATAAATCAGGAAAAGCAAGAATTTAATATGTAGATTTAAAAATGTAAATATATACCTAAATTCAAAATTAGATAAACCAAGGCAATTGAAGCAGTTGCCTCTTGGGGCAATGATACAAACTCATTTCCATGGGATTTATCAATTGTCCATCCTAATAAACACATTCTAGAAAAATGCACTCAGAAAACATGTCTACTATAGGAAATTTGGGGTCTGGTAAATAGTTTCTAAAAATTCCTCAATTTTGATTGTTATTTTCCCATTCAAACTTTGCCTCTTGAATATGTTATGTCAAATGAGAGACAAGAACACAGAGTAACTTAGAATTCAAGGGCATCCGAGGACACAGCTGTCCTATGGATATAACTCACAATCCACCCTCCTTGTGGCCTTGCCCCCTCTGGTTCTGCTCTGTAGTCTTTCTCTCTTCACAACCTTTGCTCTGACCATGAGGTCATGGGAATATTTTACCTTCCTGTGGTTTTAGCTTCCCTTGGCACATCCTTCTGTCTTAACATCACCCAGCTCTTTTCTAATTTCCACAAAACCTACTTGACACGTATGGAATGAAACTTTACTTGTTTCTTAAAACCTATCTCCAATCTTGTATTTGCTTTTCAGGACCTTTTTACCTACATTTGTTCTCCTGTGGAACCTGAACAAAACAAACAATTATTGAGTGAATATTTGAAGTTGCTTTTTAATTATCACGTTCTAATTTCATTCATTGACTTAAGGGGGTGCTTTTAGACTTCTGATATTTTTGTTCAGATACTTAATATTCTAAAAGATTGTTGAGTTATTAGCTTTGGAAGTTTGATCACCAGAAAACAAAAAGAGCTCTGCATGGCACAAGCTGATATTTCTGATGGTCAGGAAGTTGGAGAAGAACCACTGATTTCAAGTCTGTCTGCATGACAGGGATTAAGGAGTTTTTATTTCAAACAGAAAAGGACAAAAGTCCAAAATATTCAAGAATATCTTTATAATCTAAAACAACTCTAGAATACTATGGGTCAGTAAAAGTGTGTGTGTGTCTGTCTGTCTGTCTGTGTGTGTGTATGTGTGTGTGTGTAGAGGGTGTGTGTAAAGAGAAATAATAGGGCGCCAAGAGAAAAGTAACATTGATTTTGTCTGGAGCACACTGATGGGATGCATAGTGCTAAATCTGATGTTCACATGTAAGCATGAAGGTAGATATACGCACATACTATGAGAAGCCTGCAGCTGGAGGCCCAAGCAGATCCACTGAGTGGAGGCTAAGAGCAGCTGTGTGAAACCTGGAACGAGACAAGGGGTTTCGGTTAAACAGATAGAATTTCAAAGCCTAACTCAGCCCTACTGAGACCCTGGCCAAATGGTTAACATTTGCTGACCCTCAATTTCTGTGCCTCTGCAGGCTAGGAGGGACTGGCTTTGGGGGCTGCAGTGACAGGTAGAGATAAAGTAGGAGCCAGCACATGGTGGGAACAGTAAACCAGTTGTCACTGTGGAAATGGCTAGGTGCTACACTTTTGTACATTGAGTCCTATCGTGTACCTAGAACATAAAATCAATATTCCCTCCATCTACCTGGAAACTATTATTTATTCCAAGAAACTGGCTTCAAATCAGGAATGTTTAGGGCAAAGGTTGGTTTTTACTGCTGTTTAAGCAGCAAGGGCTGTGTTGAAAGCTTCAGGGTCAGTAAACCCTACGTAAACAAGGCCAACTCAAAGTTCTATATTTAAAATCTGCTAGTCTAAAATACTACAATAATTTTCCATGTTCGTAAAGGTCTTGACACCCATATCTAGAAGATACTGCACTTTTAAAGGTTAGCTTGCTGTGGAAAGCCATAACTGAATATCAATGACTGAGTGATGTGGGGAAAATTGTAATGAACACCTTAAGTTCTCATTTGACAAATTCCTGCCCTTGGACTCTGGTAAGAAAAATGCGTATTTTCTGGAGACAAGGACTCCCCTTTGTCAAGGTGCCCTGGCTAAGATGTAGACATTTCTTGTGGTCAGCTTTCTCTATAATATGTTATTTTTGCAATTGCAAAGCTCTAATAAATTGAAAATGTATCGAGGAGTATCCGCTGCAACAGAGATAAACCTCAAAGGACATAAAACAAGTTTGAAAACTAGTAGTAGTTTCTACTGGGAAGACAGTCTCTGCAGCTAACTGTCGGAAGCCACCAGAAATAGCAGAAGACAGCAGCAGGGAGGAGCAAGCAGAATGGGAAGTTATATGGTATGAGCTATGTAAACTCTGCCATGTGTGAAATCCTCAGCCATTGCCTCCCCAGCTGCCACTTGGCCCCCAGTCAGCCTAGTGTAGATCTCCTGTGTTTTCAGAAGCAATGCGGAAGAAAAGGATGCAACTAGGCTCTGAATGTATCATCAAGATCATTTGAACAAAGGTGTCAGAGTCCTAGGTGCCAGATCCTGTGTCCTGATGGAGGAGAAGGCTACTTCTAGGATGCCAGCCCAGGTACTCCTTATCCTATAATGTGAGATGTGCCCAGACAAGTGTGTGAGAGAGAGGGCACCTGAAACACTATCATCCTTGTGCTTGGGTCAAAAGACAGTATTGTTTAAGCTGTTTTTATTTTTTTTTTTTTCTTAAGAAGAATCCTCCTGAAATGCATGTAGCATACCAGCCTCAGAGGCACCGGCTTGCTGTAAGCCTAGGATAAATATGTTTATTTGGTTTTCAGTCCTCACCTGGTGGGCCCTTGAAATGTTATTTCTGGACTTGCAAAGCATTGCAATTCTATTTTCCAAGGACTATTCAGGCTAATCTGCTACCACCACCGTGGAAGGAAAATAAAGATTCTTCTTTCTGGCTGCTAATCCCAACCTAGAGTCTAAAGTGTAATAAGGCCATCTTCAAAGACAAAAGATCATGTGTTTTCAAGCATTTCTTCCAGGCAAACATTTTCCTATCAAGTGGTTGCTTTCATTAACTACCATCTGCAGGCAAGGCTGGGCTTGGCTTGGTTTTTAGAACAATAAGGACCCATAAGGAAATAACATTGCCTAGGCCGAGTCCAAGCAGGGTATCTCCTTCACTTCTGGGGTGCTGTCTCTACTCCTCAGCTTAGCTTCACTTCACCTCAGCCATCAAATTTGTTCCACTTTCTAGGACATGTTGGTTTCGTTTTTTGAGACAGAGTTTGACTCTGTTGTTCTAGCTGGCCTGGAGTCTGCAGAGATCTGCTTGGTTCTGCTTCCTGTGTACTGATTTTAAAGGTGCATACCACCCATACATGCCATGAAGCCTGGCAGTGCTTAATTTTCAATGTTATTTTTCTCCTTTCTCAGTGTTTACAGACCTCCCCAAGGCTTAACTTCTGACCACTGGCCACTTGCCCCTTTTGGTTTGTATTATTGTTTTCCTTTTGGTTCTTTCAGTTCTCTTCTGAGTCATCTGTCCCATGTGTTAGTTTTCACGGCTCCAACAAAAATAGATGAGCTAACAATGGAGAAGAGGGAAAGATCTCCTTTAACCCAAGATTTCAGAGATTGAAGTTCACAAGTCTTGATTCCATGGCCATGGGCAGAACGTCCTAGTGGTAGAAGCTGTAACAGAGCTTGTGATAGAGAGAACACAGAGAAGCAGGAAGTGACCAGGGACAGGAGATCACTGAGAAGAATCAACAGTAACTTATTACCTCCAGTTAAATTCTGCTTCTTTATGTTTCTAGAATAATTGTTCTTTTCAAAATCAGTGCATGGGAGTGGGGGGGGGGGGAGCAAGCCTCCAACAAGAGAGCCTTCTCAGTAGGAATAGTTGATATGAAAATTACAAAGCCTGTGTTTGGTAATGACCCAAATTGGTCTCCACACGCTACATAATTCCCTAGCCTAGAGACATCCTCACATACAGCTACCCAAGTAAAAGCACACAGCAGGTCACTGACACACAATCCCCATCCTAGTCCTAACCATCTCAACTCATACTAGTAGGAGTGAAAAGCTCTTATTTCTCATTTTCTTGGGTTCACCTTTGCCAGAAACCTTTTCTTCTAACTCCAATATAGAAAATTTATGTTCACTTCATATTTCAGTGAATATAATTTGAATATTATTTCAAATGGTTTGATTTCCAAATTATGAATCACCCACATATAGCAATGCATCTTTACTGGTAGCTTCTAACAATTACCACTTGGCCTTTGAAGAACCTCTTATGTACTAAGCCTTCATGCTAAGTCTCAATCCAGTCTGTTCCTTTCATTCTATATCTTCTTATTCAAATGCCATGTCATGATCCTTGATGTAAATAACATTTCTTTAGGAACCTTGGCATTCTCTCTCCTCTGATTCCTCACACATCATTATATGAAATACTCTTCCATGACTGGGCTGAAGCTTCTGAAATGAGAAGCAAACATAAACTGTTCTTCCTTAAACAAACAGTGTTGTCAACATTCCAAACCTCTATTTGCCTTTGGAGACTATCACACTCAACCTGGACCCACACTTGCTACTGAGATTTATTTATGATAAGATTTAGGCATATCTAAATTGGTGTATAAAAACAATAGCGCCGGGCATGGTGGCACACGCCTTTAATCCCAGCACTCAGGAGGCAGAGGCAGGTGGGTTTCTGAGTTCAAGGCCATCCTGGTCTACAAAGTGAGTTCCAGGACAGCCATGGCTATACAGAGAAACTCTGTCTCAAAATAACAAAAAACAAAAACAAAAACAAAAAAAAAACAAAAAAACAAAAAACAAAAAGCAAAAGAACCAAAACAAAACAACAACAACAAAAAAACAGTAGCAAGAAATTTTACCTAAAGAAATCCAGTACTACTCCAAGAGAGTAACCTTACTTCTGCCCATCAGTTCTACTGATTTCCAGCACATGACTCCTCATTTCACCATTTCCATCAGCACCATTGGTGACTGCTTACCATGCTCCAAGGTGTATGGACAATTCTATCATTCACAGAGTAAATAGAAGCATCAAGAAGAATTCTTTCATTTTAAATTATTAGTTATAAGAACTTAATGTTCCTTCAGGTTTCTGTCTGCACCCCAGAGCTGACCCTAGGCCACAGCTCTCCATACTCAAATCCTGCTGGGAGAGTGCTGGTCTCCCAGGAGTGCTGATACACTTGACAGCATAGGTAAGACCACCACATCTGCTCAAATACCTGGCCCAATAGTAACCCACACAGAGCCATCGGGACAGGATCCTTCCAGTTTCCATCTGCACCCCAGAGCTGACACTGTGCCACAGCTCTTCATACCCAAATTCCTCCCAGAGAACTGGACTCACAAGAGTGCTGACACACAGGCTTACAGGATGGAAAAGCCACAGTCAGAGACAGCAAGGCCAGCTAACTCCAGAGATAACGAGATGACAAGAAGCAAGGACAAGAACATAAGTAACAGAAACCAAGACTACTTGGCATCACCAGAACCAAGTTCTCCCATCATAGTAAACCCTGGATACTGCAACAAACTGGAAAAGCAAGGCTCTGATTTAAAAATCACATCTCATGATGATGGTACAGGACTTTAAGAAGGACATAAGTAAATCCCTTAAATACAGGAGAATACAAGTAAACAGGTAGAAGCTCTTAAAGAGGAAACACCAAAAAAATCTCTTAAAGAATTACAGGAAAACACAAATAAACAGGTGAAGGAATTGAACAAAACCATCCAGGACCTAAAAATGGAAATAAAAACAATAAAGAAATCACAAAGAAGACAACCTTGGAGATAGAAAACCTAGGAAAGAGATCAGGAGTCATAGATGCAAGCATCCCCAACAGAATGCAAGCAATAGAAGAGAGAATCTCAGGGGCAGAAGATACCTTAGAAAACATTGACACAACAGTCAAAGAAAATGCAAAATGCAAAAAGCTCTTAGACCAAAACATCCAGGAAATCCAGGACACAATGAGAAGATCAAATCTAAGGATAATAGGTATAGAAGAGAGTGAAGACTCCCAACTTAAAGGGCCAATAAATATCTTCAACAAAACTATAGAAGAAAATGTCCCCAACCTAAAGAAAGAAATGCCCATGAACATACAAGAAGCCTACAGAATTCCAAATAATTTGGATCAGAAAAGAAATTTCTCCAGTCACACAATAATAAAAACACCAAATGCATTAAATAAAGAAAAAATATGAAAAGCAGTGAGGGAAAAAGTTCAAGTAACATATAAAGGCAGACCTATCAGAATTACACCAGACTTCTCACCAGAGACTATGAAAGCTAGAAGATCCTGGGCAGATGTCATACAGACCCTAAGAGAACACAAATGCTAGACCAGGCTACTATACCCAGCAAAACTCTCAATTAGCATAGATGGAGAAGCCAAAGTATTCCATGACAAAACCAAATTTACTCAATATCTTTCCACAAATCCAGCCCTACATGCTCCAACACAAGGAAGGAAACTATACCCTAGAAAAAACAAGAAAGCAATCTTCTTTAACCTAACCTAAAAGAAGATAGCCACACAAAGATAATTCCACAACTAACAACAAAAATAACAGGAACCAACAATCATTAGCCTTTAATATTTCTCAACAACAATGGACTCAATTCCCTAATAAAAAGACATAGGCTAACAGACTGTATGCATAAACAGGACCCAGCATTTTGTTGCATAAAGGAAACATACATCAGTGACAAAGATAGACAGTACCCAAGACTAAAAGGCTGGAATTTTTTTTCCAAGGAAATGGTCCCAAGAAACAAGTTGGCGTAGCCATTCTAATATCAAATAACAGACTTTTAACCAAAGGTTATCAAAAGACATGGGGAAGGGCACTTCATACTCATCAAAGGAAAAATCCATCCAGATGAACTCTCAATTCTGAGCATCTACCTCTCAAATGTAAGGGCAACTAAATTCATAAAAGAAACTTTACTAAAGATCAAAGCACACATTGCACCTCACACAATAATAGTGAGAGACTTCAAAATCCCACTCTCATCAATGGACAGATCATGGAAACAGAAAATAAATGAGACACAAAGAAAGTAACAGAAGTTATGAACCAAATGGATTAAACAGATATCTATAGAACAATTCACCCTAAAACAAAAGAATATACCTTCTTCTCAGCACCTCATACTACCCTCTCCAAAATTGACAATATAATCAGTCACAAAACTGGTCTCAACAGATACAAAAAGATTGAACTAATCCCATGCATCCTATCGGATGACCACAGACTAAGGCTGGTCTTCAATAGCAAAATATAAAATCAAATCAAATCAAATCAAATCAAATCAAATCAAATCAAATCAAATAAAATAAAATAAAACAAAACAAAACAAAACAAAAACAGAAAGCCCACATACACTCGGAGGCTGAACAATGCTCTACTTGATAACTTGGTCAAGGAAGAAATAAATAAAGACATTAAAGACGTTTTAGAATTTAATGAAAATGAAGGCACAACATACCAAAACTAATGGGACACAAAGAAAGCAGTACTCAGAGAAAAACTCATAGCTCTGAGTGCCTCTAAAAAGAAACTGGAAAAAGCATATACTAGCAGCTTGACAGTACACCTGAAAGCTCTAGAACAAAAAGAAAAAAAAATACACCCAAGAGGAGTAGATGGCAGAAAATAATCAAATCGGGACTGAAATCAACCAATTGGAAACAAAGAGACCTATACAAGGAATCAACAAAACCCGGAGCTGGATCTTTGAGAAAATCAAGAAAATAGACAAACCCTTAGCCTGACTATCCAGAGGCCACAGAGACAGTGTCCAAATTAACAAAATCAGAAATGAAAAGGGAAACATAACAATAGAAACCAAGAAAATTCAAAAAATCATCAGATCCTACTACAAAAGCCTATATTGAAAAAAACTGGAAAATCTGGATGATGTGGACAATTTTCTAGACAGATACCAGGTACCAAAGTTAAATCAGGATCAATCCGATTAACAATCTAAACAGTCCCATAACCCCTAAAGAAATAAAATCAGTCATTAAAAGTCTCCCAACCAAAAATATTCCAGGACCAAAGGGTTTAGTGCAGAATTCTATCAGACCTTCAAAGAAGACATAATACCAGTACTCTTAAAACTGTTCCACAAAATAGAAACAGAAGAAACACCACCCAATTCATTCTATGAAGCCACAGTTACACTGATGCCTAAACCACACAAAGACCCAAAAAGAAAGAGAACTTCAGACCAATTTCCCTTATGCATATTGATGCAAAATTTCTCAATAAAATTCTTGCAACTATAATCCAAGAACACATCAAAACGATCATTCACCATGAATAAGTAGGCTTCATATCAGGGATGCTGGGGTGGTTCAATAAACAGAAATCGGTCGACCTAATCCACTTCATAAACAAACTCAAAGCAAAAAAACCCCAAAAAACCAAAAACCAAAAACCAAAACAAAAAACACATTATCATTCCCTTAGATGCTGAAAGGCATAAGACAAAATTCAACATCCCTTCATGTTAAAAGGCTTGGAAAGATCAGGAATTCAAGGCCCATACCAAAACACAGTAAAAGCAATATGCAGCAAGCCAGTAGTCAATATTAAGCTAAATGGAGAAAAATTTGATGCAATTCCACTAAAATCAGGAACTAAACAAGGCTACTCGACTCTCTTCCTACCTATTCAATATAGTACTTGAAGTTCTAGCTAGAGCAATTAGACAGCAAAGGGATACAAATTGGAAAGGAAGAGGTCAAAATATCACTATTTGCAGCTGGTATGATAGTATATTTAGGTGACCCCAAAGTTTTAATAGAGAACGGTAGCTGCATATAAGGTTAACTCAAATCAGTTAAAGGATAAATGGTCTGTGAAAGAAATTAGGGAAATGACACCCATCACAATAGTCACAAATACTATAAAATGTCTTGGTGTGACTCTCACCAAACAAGTAAAAGATTGGTACTAGAAGAACTTCAAGTCCCTCAAAAAAGAAATACAAGAAAACCTCAGAAGATGGAAAGATCTCCCATGCTCATGGATTGGCAGGTTTAATATAGTAAAAATGGCCATCTTGGCAAAAGCAATCTACAGATTCAATGCAATCCCTGTCAACATTCTAACTCAATTCTACATAGAGTTAGAAAGAGTAATTCTCAAATTCATTTGAAATAACAACAAAAAAAAAAAAACCCCACAGGATAGTGAAAACTATTCTCAATAATAATAGAACATCTGGGGGAATCACCATCTCTGACATCAAGCTGTACTACAGAGCAATAGTGATAAAAACTGCATGGTATTGGTACAATGACAGGCAAGTAGATCAATGGAATAGACTTGAAGACCCAGAAATGAACCCACACACCTATGGTTACTTGATCTTTGACAAAGAAGTTAAAACTATCCAGTGGAAAAAGACAGCATTTTCAATGAATGATGCTGGTTCAACTGGTGGTGAACATGTAGAAGAATGCAAATTGATCCATCCTTATTTCCCTGTACAAAGCTCAAGTCCAAGTGGATCAAGGACCTCCAAATAAAATCAGATACACTGAATCTAGTAGAAAAGAAAGTGGGGAAAAGCCTGGAACACATGGGCACAGGGGAAATTTTCCTGAACAGAACACTAGTGGCTTATGCTCTAAGACCAAGAATGGACAAATGGGACCTCACAAAATTACAAAGCTTCTGTAAGGCAAGGGACGCTTTCAATAGGAAAAAATGGCATGTAGCAAATTGGTAAAGGATCTTTACCAATCCTACATCTGATAGAGGGATAATATCCAATATATGCAAAGAACTCAAGAAGTTAGACTCCAGAGAACCAAATAACCCTATTTTTAAAATGGGGGACAGAGATAAACAGAATTCTCAACCGAGAAAACTCATATGTACTCACTGATAAGTGAATATTAGGCAAAGAGGGTGGAACACTCACAATACAACTCATGGACCACATGAAGCTCAAGAGGAAGGAAGACCAAAGAGTGAATGTTTCAGTCCTACTTAGAAGGGGGAACAAAAATAATCAAGAGAAGTAGAGGGTGGGAGGGACTTGGGAGGAAAAGATGAGGGGTGGGAAAAAGAGGAGCAGAAATGGGTATCAGGGGAGATGGAGGAGATATACAGAGAGTCAGGAAATTGAACAGAGGTGTGTAGCAGTGACGGATGGGGAACTGGTGGCAACCAGAAATTCCCAAATGCCAGAAAAGCAAGAGCCTCCCAGGACCCCACTGGGATGACAGTAGCTGAAATACCCCACCAAGGGGAGGGAGAACCTGTCCAGACCATATCCAGAGGCTAAGCATGGCAACTGGCTGAGGGATGGGGCCACCAACCTGCCTCCAAAATTTTTACCCAGAATTACTCCTGTCTAAAGGAAATACAGGGACAAAGAGTGTAGCAGAGACTGAAGGAAAGGCCATCCAGAGACTGCCCCACCTGGGGATCCACCCCACAGGCAGACACCAAACCCAGACACTAGTGCTGATGCCAACAAGTACATGCTGACAGGAGCCTGATACAGCTGTCTCCTGAGAGGCTCTTCCAGAGCCTGGCAAATACAGAAGCAGATGCTCATAGCCAACCATTGGACTGAGCACAGGTACCCCAATGAAGGACTTGGGTGAAGGATTGAAGTAGCTGAAGGGACTGTATCTGGCATCAATGGGAGGGGAGGCCCTTGATCCTGTGAAGGCTTGATGTCCCAGTGTAGAGGAATGCTAGGGTGATGAGGCAGTTGTGGGTAGGTGGGTGAGGGAGCATCCTCATAGAAGCAGGGTAACGGGGATGGTATGGGGAGTTGTAGAGGGTTAACTGTGAAAGGGGATAGCATTTGAAATGTAAATTAATAAACCATCCAATTAAAAAAATAAAAACTTAATGTTATTTGCAGGATGCAAACCAATGTCCCAGCCTGCCTTTTGACCTACATTCCCACAACCTTTCTGCTTCTTGTGCCTTGGCTTCCCCATAGGTCTTCTAATGCATCTGAAACTTCTTTTTACTTCACTTTTAGAATGCGTCTCTTGTGATTTTTCTTCTCCAACAACAACAGAGTTGCTTCACTAGTTCCTGATTGAAAACAGCTCTCAGACTCAGTTCCACCTCCCCAGGTTGAGCACGAGTTTATCGACACAGATACACAGCAGAGACAAAGGAGTCACGAAAGTCTTGCATCTTCAGAACTGTAGTTTGAAGTCATTACTTTAAGAATACAAGTGTGTTCAGTTCCCTCTAGAGTTCAGAGTTAGAGTTTAAATTACAAAGTCATTGAATCACCAGCCTGCAATATCTCCAAGAAGGATCACACCTACAAGGCAATGGATCTACAGAACACGGGGGATTTATTGCAAGTTCTTTTATTGGAACAATTTGTTGAAAATGCTCAAGGAACAGTTCTAAGCAATCAGTGACAATAAAACCCTCATGAAGATAATTTCCCCAAATACCGTCCAGGAGAAAAACTGAGATGCAGTCCTTAAACAAAGGCAGGTGTTTGTCCCTTTCTCCTGATTGTTTTATTTGTCATCTCTGGGGGAATTTTAGAAGTTTCGAGTCTAAACCTACATCAAAGCTGGGATATATACTAATTGCAAAGAGTTTCTATTTATCCTCACTCAATAGCCCTAGCCAAAAGCTAAAAAGAATTGAAGTTTAAATCTTATGGCTTTCTCACAATGACCTGAGGGTTAGAGATGGGAGAGAGTAACAGGATTTAGTCACAATGACAAGTGACAATGCTTTTGGGATAAGGAGGAAACTGTCACATGGGCCAGCTGTGACCAGTGCTCAGGAAGAGGGAGCACATTAGTCTTCTAGATTAAGAGAATTATATGTCACATTAATGAGTGTAAATCCCTCTAATGGCACTCTTGTAGGTTTCCTAAAGAGAAGAGGCAGAGGACCATGTCATTACCTGGCTATGGGCCTGGAAAGTCACATGTCACCTAAGAGAAGATGCTTAGACTTACTTAACTGTTTTAAGTGACTCAATAAACTTTAGGCAAATTAAGGTAATAAGTGGTATCTTACAATTTGGGAACTGCCAAGCTGGTCATTGGGCCAGGATACAGTACTTATAATTTGAGAAACTGAGGGACTGACCTGGGACACTGGCTATAGTAGTGAAGAGGGAAGACTCATAAGACAAGACAACTATAGCAGGGTTGACATTCTAGCATTCTCTCTGTGTCTGTTAACATTCCTCAATATCCACATTCTCTTCCATGGTGTGGATAAACACCAAAGAAGGCTGAAAGACTAGAAGAAGCAGGACCTCAAATCCCCAAACCTGGGTGTTTTCTTATGTGTTCATCCTTCTCTTCAGACTAGGCTTCTTCTGAAGACTTCCTCTTCGTACTCTGCTTTGTTCTTTCGGTGCTACAAGATGTCTGTCCTTTTTTGTACATGCAAAATCAATTTACAATTGGAGATCCACACTGAATGCTTTCCTTTTCCCAGTGTGTTCCCTGGTTACTTCAAGAAAGCCACAAGAAGATTCTCCTTTGAGCTCTTCTGACACTTTTCCTTGCCCTTGTTATGGTGTGGGCATGCTTTCTTGTAAACGTACTTTCTGTTCTGTAACTTAGAGTGTGGTCTAATTCAGTTTGATCCTTTATGTCTTAACATAAATAGACAGGGAAAAGAGAAATAATCTAAGTATAGAGTGGGGCAATAACTAATTAGTAGATCAGCCATGTACATGGAAACAGCATAAACCCAGAGGGTTCCAAATCAGGCACTGGCTTTTTGTATCTACATGCCAGAAGATTCTGCATCCTGTAAGACTGAGTTAAAACCTCCAGCCCTTCTGTATCCTCACATTACTAAATCACTGTCTGTTCTATAAACCACAGATGAAAAGACTGATAATTATAAATAAATAAAAATTAGAAATATGTGTAAACAATTCAAGTAAAATCAAAGACAAATTATAAAAGTAGAATAAGTTCCTATTGGTGCACTGACTGAGAACAAATACTTAAATGTAGATGAATAAAAATTAATATGGATTATTATGAATGATCCAATAGAAAAATAGGCAAATTTTGAGAGTTAAATAGCTTACTATCTTGGAGGAAAATTTGAAAATACCTATCAGTATACTTAATTGCTTGTTCTTGCACAGACTTGCCAGGGAAAACCCTTTAGGTAAGGATGCTGCCTAAGTGACACTGTTTATGCTTCTGCTCCAACCCATCAGATGACTTGTAATCTAGTGACCTAGCCACACTTTCTCTTAACAAGTTTGATAACTTGGTTAGAAGCTCTAAACTGGTGAGATCCCAAGCTTTCCGAAAGGGAGAAACTGAGTTAGGCACAAGCATTCACCTTCCTGGGATTCCTGACTCTATTTAATACAAGCCTACCACTCTGATTTCCCTACCATGATGAGCTATGATCCAAAATGAACCCTTCCTAATTAACCTGCTTTTTTCAGGCTATTATATCACAGAAACAAGATAAGTAACTAAGGAGCTCATTGGGGAAAGACAAATTGACCTAATTTACATTTGTTATAGATATGCTATGAGCCTGTTACATGATTGTGTTTGTCTGACTTTTGTTGATATTCAATTTTGAGGTGCAAAAACTATGGGTGTGAAGTGGACCTCTAAGTCCCATGTTTTGAAGGCTAGGTTCCTTCTCAGCCTGTAGCACTGTCTAGATGTAGTAGGCCCTGTAGAAAGTAAGGTCGGAGATGTTAGTTCACTAGGGATGTCCTCAAAGAAAATATTGGAACTCCAAACATTTATCTTCCTCTTTCCTTTGTTTCAAGCCAAAATTAAAAGAGTCTCTCCACCGCTTTGTACTGACCTTAATGTAATGCATTATGCTACCAAAGACCTAATGATGGCCAAGAAACTATAGACTGAAACTTCAGAACTCTTTCTTCCTTAAGAGATGGATTATCTAAAGAATGTGTTACATTAACAATAACAACAAATCCTAAAGATCCTCCTCGTTCTCTCTTCATTCCATTTAAACTGTGTTTAAAACACTTTGTTTTAAATCATAATTTGCTCAATTACTCTTTCTAAGTTAGCTCTACAGTAAGTCTCTATTGTCAGGATGACTCCATCTTTAAGATCAGCACCAACTAGCATCCACTAGCCACTGATCATTAGATCTGCAAAGACTGGTGACTCCACAATTGTCCTACCATCCTGGGACTCTTCCCTCTGACTTCAGCCTCTCCCAGGTTAGGCTAACATATTTAAGGAAAAGCTCTCCAGAATGATCTCTGTCTTCAGTGTTCCCCTTTACTGGTATAGAGGAAGCAAAATGGTACCTTTGTTCCGTCTGGGTTTTTTTTTTTTTTCAGACTTAGTCTTATGTTTTAACTATTAGAAAATCAACAGTAGGAAAAACAATTGCATATAATTATTTAATTCAAGTTTTACAAACATAAGAGTTTCAAAAGTAAATGAAAACCAGAGACACTAATGTACTAAATGGACTATATGGTGAATAATGAAAATGTCATTAACAAGGGTCTGGAGTGAGGGTGGTATCTCTTGTTTTTAAAAGAATAAATAAACCCTCTGTGCTCTCTTTCTCTGTCTCTTTGTCCTTCTGTTTCTCTGTCTCTGTCTTTCTCTGTCTCTGTGTCTCTCTCTCTCTCTGTCTCCCTTCCTCCCCCCCCTCAAATTTTTCAAAAGCCTTGTATCTACCCCTATCTTCATTGCATGCCTAAATGTTTCCTGGGATATCTCTCCACTCTAAAAATTCAAACAACCGTCTGTTAAATATTACTAGCAGAAAACACCATTTGTCCCATTCTGCTAGATGTGGTTGTTTTCCTTTGGTGCATTTGAGTGTCCTGGTGTCCTTTTATTCCTCCAGTGATTCTTGTTAGTTTGCTTTGATTACTCAAGTTAGTTGCTGTGAGCTCAGAATTAAAGTGTTTCTGTCTGTTCTCTCCCTAGAGTATTCATCTATTCCTTTAGCCTTTCACGATGACATCATATTTACTTTTTCTCCAGCTAAACAGTCTCCCCTGAGCCTTAGACGCACAAATTGAACCAAAGAGTTAGCAGCCTGCTCTGCTGCTTCAATGCCTAAAGTAGAACATGCCCAACATCTCTCCATCCAACTGTATGTCCCCAACACGGGGGTCAGCCTCGGTTTTATCCTTTTTCTTGAATCCCTACATACAATGTGTATTTCTTTTCTAAGGCTGCCATAACAACACACAATACACTGGATTCCTTAAGCAATAGTTTATCTTCTCATATTTTTAGGGGCTGTGAGTGTGACAAGCCACTGGCCTTGATTAGAGGCCGTTCTTCCTAGCCACAGATGTCTATTCATTGTACTTTTTAAATGTCATCCCTCTATGTTCTAAATTCTCGAACAAGATTAAGGTCCATCATCTGTGCCATAATTCGATTGGTTTCACCCCGTAATCACATTGGATTGTTTTTATGATGCCTACCTCCAAATACAGTCACAGACTAAGGTGCTATGGGTTGCCAGTTGAACATGTGGTTTTTCAAGGATGAAAATTCAAGCTATAATACTAGGGATATGAAGCAAGATACAATTCCTTGGCAAATTTGGTTATATTAGCATCAGAATCACTCCCCCGCCTGCCTCCGCCCCCACCCCCTATCAACTGAGGCTTCCCACCTGCCCTGCCTCCACCAGGTGCTGGGAATTGTTGCCTTCGCTACTGCAACGAACTATTGGCTGCTTTCTTCGCTTCACTCCTGTCCCTCCAATCAGTCATCCTTAAAAGAGCCAAGAAGATGCTCCACGTGGGAATCAGGTTCCATCATTGCTGCCCCTATCAGAAAATGTAGAATCTGCTGAACTCAGCACACCACATCCTTAATGCCCTTGAAAGTCTGCCTGGCTTTAATATATTTCTCCTTTGGCCATCTCTTGTTACTAACAGCCACACTGATTTTCTTTCTTTTTTTTAAATTAATCATCTTATTTGTTTATGTTTCAAATGTTATCCCTTTTCCTGATTCCCCCCTTTATGACCCCTCTACTCCAAGCCTCTCTCCTCTCCCTCTAAGAGGGTACTCACCCCCCATCCACTCCCACCTCATCATGCCTCTAGCATCTCCAATCTCTGGGGCATCAAGCCTCCACAGGACCAAGTGCCTCCCCTCCCACTGATGCTAGCCAGATAAGACATTCCTCTGCTACATAAATAGCAGGAGCCATAGACTGGCGCATGTATACTCTTTGGTTGGTGGTTTAGTCTCTGGGAGCTCTGAGGGTTCTGGTTAATAGATTCTGTTGTTCTTCCTATAGGGTTGCAATCCCCTTCAGCTCTTTCAGCCCTTCCCCTAACTCTTTCTTTGGCGTCCCTGGGCTGAGTCCAATGGTTGGCTGTATTTGCATCTGTCTTAGTCAGGTGCTGGTAGAGCCTCTCAGAGGACAGCTATACCAGGCTCCTGTCTGCAAGCACATTTTGGCATCAGCAATAGTGTCAGGGTTTGGTGTATGAGGATAGAATGGATAGCACAGTGGGGTGGTCTTTGGATGGCCTTTCCTTCAGCCTCTGCTCCACTTTTGTCCCTGCATTTTTTTTTTTTAGACAGTGACAATTCCGAGTTAAAAATATTTAAATGGGTGGGTGTCCCCATCCCTCCACTGGGGGGCCATGTCTATCTACTGGAGGTGGTCTCTTCAGGTTCCTTCTCCCTGCTGTTGGGTATTTCAGCTAATGTCCTCTCTATTGGGTCCTAGGAGCCTCTCAAATACCTGGCATCTGAGACTTTCTAGTGATTCCCCAGCACTCTGTTCCCCACCCTCTACTGCTACTTATTTCTACACGTTCTCCTGGACCTCTCTACTTCTGTCCTGTCTCTTCCCATACCTAGTCCTGCCCCCACCCCTTTATTTCCACCCTTGCTCACCCAGGTCCCTCTCTCTGCCTCCCTAATTATTTTTGTTATTTTGTTAAGTGGGTTTGAAGCATCCATACTTTGGCCTTCTATCTTGTTAAGCTTCATATGGTCTCTGAATTATTACTGTAGGTATTCTGAGCTTTTGGGTTAATATCAACTTATCAGTGAGTATATACCATATATGTCCTTTTGTATCTAAGTTACCTCACTCATGATGATATTTTTCTAGTTCCATCCATTTGCCTACAATTTCGTGATGTTATCATTTTTAATAGCTGAGTAGTACAAATGTACCTCATTTTTCGTATCCATTCTCCTATTGAGGGACATCTAGCCTGTTTTCAGCTTCTGGCTATTATAAATAAAGTTGATATGAACATAGTGGAGCACATGCCCTTGTTATATGTTGGAGCATCTTTTGGGTATATTCCCAGGAGTGATTTAGCTGGGTCTTCAGCTAGAACTATTTCCATTTTTGATGCCAGTTTGATTTCCAAAGTGGTTGTACCACGTTAAAATCTCAACAGCAATGGAGGAGTGTTCCTCTTTCTCCACATCCTTGCCAGCATCTGCTGTTGCCTGAGGTTTTGATCTTAGCCATTCTGATTGGTGTAAGGTGGAATCTCAGAGTCATTTTGATTTTTATTTCCCTGATGACTAAGGATGATGAACATTTCTTTTGGTGCTTCTTGGCCATTCAAGATTCCTCCGTTGAAAATTCTTTGTTTAGCTCTTTATCCCAGTTTTTAATTGGGTTATTTGATTTTCTAGAGTCTAAATTCATGAGTCTTTGTGTATTTCCAATAATTATCCTCTATCTGATGTAGGGTTGGTAAAGATCTTTTCCCAATCTGTAAGTTGCCATTTTGTTCAATTGGCAGTGTCCTTTGCCTTACACAAGCTTTTCAGTTTCATGAGGTACCATTTGCCAATTGTTGATCTTAGAGCCTGAACAATTGGTGTTCTGTTCAGGAAATTTTCCCGTATGTCAATGAGTTCAAGGCTATTTCCCACTTTCTCTTGTATTAGATTCAGCATTATCTGGTTTTATGTGGAGGTCCTTGATCCACTTGGACTTGAGCTTTGTACAAGAGATAAAAATGGATCACTACATGCTAACCTCCAGTTAGACCAGCACCATTTGTTGAAAATGTTTTCATTTTCCACTGGATGGTTTTGGCTACTTTTTCAAAGATCGAGTGGTCATAGGTGTGTGAGTTTATTTTTGAGTCTTCAATTCTATTCCATTGATCTCTGTACCAATACCATGTGGGTTTTGTCATTATTGCTCTGTAATACAATTTGAGGTCAGGGGTGTTGATTTCCCCCAGAAGTGCTTTTATTGTTGAGAATTGTTTTTGCTATCCTGAATTTTTTGTTATTTCAGATGAAGTTGAGAATTGCTCTTTCTTGCTCTGTGATGCATGGAGTTGGAATTTTCATGGGGATTGCATTGAATCTGTAGATTGCTTTTTTGTTAAGATTATCATCATTTTAACTATGTTAATTCTACCAATTCATGAGCATGGGAGAGCTTTCTATCCTCTGAGGTCTTCTTTGATTTCTTTCTTAAGAGACTTGAAGTTCTTGTCATACAGATCTTTCACTTGCTTGGTTAGAGTTATCCCCCAAAATTTATATTACATGTGACAATTGAGAAGACTGTTATTTTTTTTATTTCTTTCTCAGACAATTTATCCTTTGTTTAGAGAAAGAAAACTGATATATTTGAGTTAATTTTATACCTAGCCACATTTCAGAAGTTATTTTTCAGGTGTAGGAACTCTTTGATAGAATTTTTGGGGTTACTATATATACTATCATATCATCTGCAAATATTGATACCTTGAATTCTTCCTTTCTGATTTGTACCCCTTTGGCTTCCTTTTGTTGTCTAATTGTTCTACCTAGAACTTGGAGTACCATATTGAATAAATAGGGAAATAGTGGACAGCTTGGTCTGCTCCCTGATTTTAATGGGATTTCTGCAAGTTTCTCTCCATTTAATTTGATGTTGACTGTTAGTTTGTTATATATTACTTTTATTATGTTTAGGCATGGGCCTTGAATTCCTGATCTTTCTAAGAATTTTAAAATACAGGCACGCTATATTTTGTCAAAGGCTTTTTCAGCATCTAATGAGATGTTCATGTGATTTTTTTCCTTTGAGTTTGTTTATATAGTGGATTGCATTGATGGATTTCCATAAATTTAACCATCTCTGCATCCCTAGGATAAAGCCTACTTGATCATGGTGAATGAACATTTTCATATGTTGTTGTATTTAGTTTGTGAGAATTTTATTATTTTTGCATTGATATTAATAAGCAAAATTGGTCTGAAGTTCTCTTTCTTTGTTGGGTCTTTGTGTGTCTTATGTACCAGCATTAACTGTGGCTTCATAGAATGAATTAGATAAGTATTTCTTTTGTTTCTATTTTGTGCAATAGTTTGAGAACTATTCATATTAGGTATTCTTTGAAAGCCTGATAGAATTCTGCACTAATACCATATGGCCCTGAACTTTTTTTTTTTTTTTTTTTTTTTTTTTGGTTGGGAGACTTATCATGACTGCTTCATTTCCTTGGGGGTTATGGGACTGTTTAGATAGTTTATCTGGTCCTCATTTAACTTTGATACCTGGTCTAGAAAAACTATCCATTTCATCCAGATTTTCCAGTTTTGTTTAGTACAGATTTTTGTAGTAGGATCTGATTTTTTAGTTGTTTGTTTTGTTTTTGTTTTTTGAGACATGGTTTCTCTGTGTAGTCCTGGCTGTCCTGGAACTCACTCTGTAGACCAGGCTGGCCTCAATCTCAGAAATCCACCTGCCACTGCCTCCCAAGTGCTGGGATTAAAGGTGTGTGCCACTATTGCCTGGCTTCTGGTGATTTTTTTTTAAATTTGCTCAGTTTCTGTTGTATATCTCCTTTTTCATTTCTGATTTTGTTAATTTGGATATTGTCTTTGTGTTCTTTAGTTGGATTGGCTAATGGTTTATTTATCTTCTTGATTTTCTGAAAGAACAACTTTTAGTTTTGTTGTTTCTCTGTATAGTTCTCTTTCTAATTGATTGATTTCAGCTCTGAATTTGATTATTTTCTGCTGGGTGTATTTGCTTCTTTTTGTTCTAGAGTTTTCAGATGTGCTGTTAAGTTGCTAGTATAGGATCTTTCCAGTTTCTTTATGAAGGTACTCAGTGCTGCACATTTTCCTCTTACCACTGCTTTCATTGTGTTCCATAAGTTTTGTTATGGTGTGCCTTCATTTTTGTTAAATTCAAGAAAGTCTTTAATATCTTTATTTTTCCCTAACCAAGTTAATATTGAGAAGAGAGTTATTCAGCTTCCATGAGTATGTGGGCTTTCTATTGTTTTTGTTCTTGTTGAAGACCAGCCTTAGTCTGTGGTCATCTAATAGAATGCATGGGATAATTTCGAATTTCTTGTATGTGTTGAGGTTTGTTTTGCGTCCAATTACATGCTCAATTTTGGAGAAGGTTCCATGAGGTGCTGAGAGGAAGGTATATTCTTTTGTTTTAGTGTGAAATGTTCTGTAGTTATCTGTTAAATCCATTTGATTCACTACTTTTGTTAGTTTCACTGTGTCTCTGTTTAGTTTCTGTTTCCATGATATGTCCATTGTTGGGAGTGGGGTGCTGAAGTCTTCCACTATTGTGAGAGGATCAACATCTGTTTTGAGCTTTAGTAATGTTTCTTTTACAAATGTGGGTGGCCCTGCTTTTGGGGGATAGATGTTCAGAACTGATAGTTCATCTTGGTGGATTTTTCCTTTGATGAGTATGAAGTATCCCTTTCCAATTTTTGATAACTTTTGATTAACTCAAAAAGGTCAACAAGCTGAAGTGCCCAATTGAGGATGCCTCAGTCCCACTTAGGAGAGAGAAGAAAGCTATCACAAGTGGGGAGGGAGGGAGGGCCCTGGGAGAGAAATTGGATTGGGGGGCATAAGGAAGAAAAGGGGAACCTGATCTGGTATTGGGTGAGGGGAAAGGTCTGAAGCCCCAAGAGCCAGCAGGAAGAATGAAAACAGGCAACCTTGGGCGGTAAGAGTTTGGGGAGACCCTCCAGAATGCACCAGAGAGAAATGAGAGAATCTCAGCATTCAAAGGGAGGGAGCTTAGATGAAATGCCTGACACTATGGAGAAAGAAATTATAGAGCCCACCTCCAGCAGGAAGACATGGCATCAAGTGAGGGAGGGGGTTGTCATCCCACAGTCAGCACTCTGACTCATAATTGATCCTTTCTGAAAGAATTGCAGGGATGGAAATGGAGAGGAGCCTGAGGAAGGTCCAGTGATAGGCCCAAAGTGGGATATCCAGCTCAAGGGGAGGTCCCAAGGCCTGACACTATTACTGGGACTATAGAGTGCTCACAAAAAAAGAGACCTATCATGACTGCCCTCTGAAAGACGCAACAAGCAGCTGAAAGAATCAGATGCAGATATTTGCAACCAACCAATGGACAGAAGCAGCTGGCCCTTGCTGTTGAATTAGGGAAGGCTGAAAGAAGATGAGTAGAAGGACAATCCTATAAGAGGACCAGTAGGTCTCAATTAATCTGGACCCCCGAGATCGCTCAAACACTGGACCACCAACCAGGCAGCATACACCAGCTGATATGAGGCCCCCAACACTCATACAGTAGAAGACTGCTGGGTCTGTGTTCATTCAGAGATGATGCACCTAACCCTCAAGAGACTGGAAGCTCCAAGGGGTTTAGAGGTCAGGTGAGATGGGGGATAGGGACATCCATGTGAGGACAGAGGGGAGGGAGGAGATATGGGATGTGGAACAGTTAGAGGGTGGATGAGGGGGGATAAAATATGGAGTGTAAAGAATAAATTAATTAAAAAAATAAAGTCTATGTTACTGGATATTAGAATGGCTACTGGATATTAGAATGGCTACACCAGCTTGTTTTTTGGGATCATTTTCTTGGAAATTTTTTTTCCAGACTTTCAGTCTGTGGTAGTGTCTATCTTTGTCACCGATGTGTGTTTCCTGTATGCAATAAAATTCTGGGTCTTGTTTACTTATCTAATCTGTTAGTCTATGTCTTTTTGTTGGGGGATTGAGTCTGTTGATGATGAGAGATATGAAAGACCAATGATTGTTGGTTCCTGTTATTTTTGTTGTTAGTGCTGGTATTAATGTTTGTGTGGTTCTCTTCATTTTGGTTTGTTCTGAGATGATTAATTTCTTAGTTTTTCTTGAGTGTAATACCTTCCTTGTATTGGAATTTACCTTCTATTATCTCTGTAGGGCTAGATTAGTGAAAAGATATTGTTTAAATTTGGTTTGCCATGGAATATCTTGGTTTCTCCATCTATGGTGATTGAGGGTTTTGTTGAGTATAGTATCCTGGGCTGGCATTTGTGTTCTCTTAGGGTCGGCATGACATATGTTCAGGATCTTCTGGCTTTTGGAGTCTCTGTTAAGTCTGGTGTAATTCTGGTAGGTCTGCCTTTACATGTTACTTAGGGTTTTTCCCTTATCACTCTTAATATTCTCTCTTTGTTCCCTGTATTTAATCGTTTCTTTATTTTGCAATGGAAGAAATGTCTTTTCTGGTCAAATCTATTTGATGTTCTGTATGCTTCTTATACATTTATGGCCATCTCTTTAGATTAGGGAAGTTTTTTTTTCTTTGATTTTGTTTTTTCTTTGATGTTTCCTGACCCTTTGCATTGAGAATTGTCTCTCTTTTCTATTCCTATTATTCTTAGTTTTGGTTTGTTTATTGTGTCCTGAATTTCCTGGATTTTTGGGATTAGGAGCTTTTTGTATTTTATATTTTCTTTGACTGTTGTGTCAATATTTTTTATGATTTCTTCTATGCCTGCCATTCTCTCTTCTATGTCTTGTATTCTATTGATGATGCTTGCATCTGTAACCCCTGATTGCTTTCCTAGGTTTTCCATTTCCAGGGTTGCCTCCCCTTGTAATTTCTTTATTGTTTCTATTTCCCTTTTTATATTCTTGAAGGTTTTGTTCAATTCCTTCACCTGTTTGTGTTTTCCTGCATTTTTTAAGGAATTTATGTGTTTCCTCTTTAAGGGCTTCTACCTGTTTACCTGTGTTCTCCTGTCTTTCTTTACGGGAGTTATTTATGTCCTCCTTCAAGTCCTCTATCATCCATGAGATGGGATTTTAGGTCAGAATCTTGCTCTTCAGCTTATTAGAGTATCCAGGGCTTGCTGTGGTGAGAGAACTGGTTTCTGATGGTGGCAATTCACATTGGTTTCTGTTGCATATGTTTTTTCACCTGCCTTTTGCCATCTGGTTATCTCTGATGTTAACTGGCCTTGCTGCCTCTGACTGGATCCTGTCCTTCCTTTAGCCTGTGAGCCTGCTTGTGATGGACATCCTGGCAGTTAAGCTGTCTCTGGGTATGGGAGGGGTTATGCATCACCTGCTCTGTCCTGGGCCAAGTAGTAGGCTGGAAGGAAGATGTCCATACTGATTTTCTTATTTACCTACATTTGGACTCTTTTCTGCATGATCACTTTATTTTTTGATCTTTAATATTCAGTGCAAATGTAACTTTATAAAATACAAAATACCTGGTTTCCCGTTTCATTCTTAATACTCCTATTTGGCCTTTTGTTTGCTTGCCTCCACTCGAGAAGTACATGTGGCATTTTCGTGTGTGTGTGTGTGTGTGTGTGTGTGTGTGTGTGACTGTGATGTATGTCTGCATGTGTATATACATGTTTGGATCTGTGTCGTAGAATACATAATTAGGTAACAACCTTCAAGAAGTCCTCTATCACTTGGGTCCTGAGGAAGAAAAGGATAAAGGAAAAATGTTTCTATTTCTTCTCTTTTGATGCAAATTTCTCTTTCCCTGTTGCCATACCAACAAATAAGGGGCCAAGGACCCATCCTGATTGATCTCAAACTCTAACCAGCCACCAACTGTTTCTAAACTCCTGAGACAGGGACCCTACAAAAAAGTAAATGGCGAAACATGGAGTGGAACAGTGATATAATAATCCCTGTGCCAGAAAAGACCTATGAATTACCAGAGACAATAGAGAAAAAGGAGAAAAATTACTGCAAGTGGGTACTTAAACCCAAGAAAATGCAACATCTCTTGAAATCCACAGACTTCCAGTTCTGGGGACCCTTCTTGCCCCAGGAGTCTACTTCATGTGCCATTTTGTTTTTCCTTTTGCTTTAACTTGAGCTTCCTCCCTGTCTTACAATTATTTAATTGGTGGAATAGAATAGTGTGAACTCTATACTCTAACACCTGGTGTCTAACTCAGGCCTTCTGGCTTGGGGGAAGGTACCTTCATCCACTAAGCCATCTTATGGACCCCAGAAATATGTTTTGATGTCTCCATAGCAACTATAGCACTGTCAATGGCTAGCATTTGATAAACGCTTTTTGGGACAGAAAACAAATCTGAACTAGTAGATAAGATGGACAATTTGCTCCATGACAGCAGAAACCCTTGATCTGTCAATGCTTCATGACATGCTCCAGACAGAAATCCAGTAAACTTGTATTAAGTTAATCAATTCTTCTATCTTCCAGAGATGAATATGAGGCCTGCAGAGTTTAAATTAAGCACCTTCCATTCAAATAGCAAAGACTCAGAGTTAGTCCATTGATTGATATTACCAGTTCCTGAGTCTTAGCAACAGAAGAAACTCAAGGCAATCTCTCAGTCAGGCTGACCTTACAAATGAACAAAATAATACATAGATAAAGAAATGACAGAGTGAGCTGTAGCAGTTTAAAGAGGGTTGACACCCATACTCATGTGTTTGAATGCTTGGCCCACAAGGAGTAACACTATTAGGAGGTGTGGTTTTGTTAGAATAGGTGTGGCCTTGTTGGAGGAAGTGTGTCACTGTGTAGGTGGGCTTTCAGGTCAGATCTTCAAGCTCCATCCAGTGCAGAAGAGAGAGACTTTTCCTGGCGGGCTTCAGATCAATATGTAGGATGATCAGCTCCTCCTTTACCATGTCTGCCTGGATGCTGCCATGGTTCCCACCATGCTAATTGTCTAAACCTCTCAAATTGTAAACTAGCACCATTAAATGTTGTCCTTTATTTTTTAAAAAATTTTATTTTATTTTAATTAGGTATTTTCTTCATTTACATTTCTAATGCTATCCCAAAAGTCCCCAATACCCTCCCTCCCCACTCCCACTTCTTGGTCCTGGCATTCCCCTGGACTGAGGCATATAAAGTTTGCACGACCAATGGGCCTTTCTTTCCACTGATGGCTGACTAGGCCATCTTCTGATACATATGCAGCTAGAGACATGAGCTCCGCTGGGGGAGGGGGGTACTAGTTAGTTCATATTGTTGTTCCACCTATAGGGTTGCAGATCCCTTTAGCTCCTTGGTACTTTCTCTAGCTCCTCCATTGGGAGCCCTGTGATCCATCCATTAGGTGACTGTGAGCATCCACTTCTGTGTTTGCTAGGCCCCGGCATAGTCTCACAAGAGACAGCTACATCTGGGACCTTTTGATAAAATCTTGCTAGTGTATGCAATGGTGTCAGCGTTTGGATGCTGTTTATGGGGTGGATCCCTGGATATGGCAGTCTCTACATGGTCCATCCTTTCATCTCAGCTCCAAACTCTGTCTCTGTAACTCCTTCCAAGGGTGTTTTGTTCCCACTTCTAAGGAGGGGCATAGCGTCCACACTTCAGTCTTCATTTTTCTTGAGTTTCATGTGTTTAGGAAATTGTATCTTATATCTTGGGTATCCTAGGTTTTGGGCTAATATCCACTTATCAGTGAGTACATATTGTGTGAGTTCCTTTGTGAATGTGTTACCTCACTCAGGATGATGCCCTCCAGGTCCATCCATTTTGCAAATTGTATCCGGGAAATGCAAATCAAAACAACCCTGTGATTTCACCTCACACAAGCCAGAATGGCTAAGATCAAAAATTCAGGTGACAACAGATGCTAGCGAGGATGTGGAGAAAGAGGAACACTCCTCCATTGTTGGTGGGATTGCAAGCTTGTACAATCACTCTGGAAATCAGTCTGGCGGTTCCTCAGAAAATTGGACATAGTACTACCAGATGATCCTGCAATACCTTTCCTGGGCATATATCCAGAAGATGTCCCAACCGGTAAGAAGGACACATGCTCCACTATGTTCATAGCAGCCTTATTTATAATAGCCAGAAGCTGGAAAGAACCCAGATGCCCCTCAAAAGAGGAATGGATACAGAAAATGTGGTACATTTACACAATGGAGTACTACTCAGCTGTTTTAAAAGAATGAATTTATGAAATTTCTAGGCAAATGGATGGACCTGGACGGCATCATCCTGAGTGAGGTAACCCAATCACAAAAGAACACACATGATATGTACTCACTGATAAATGTCCTTTATAAGTTACCTTGGAGCCGGGTGTGGTGGTGCAGCCTTTAATTCCAGCACTTGGGAGGCAGAGGCAGGTGAATTTCTGAGTTCGAGGCCAGCCTGGTCTACAGAGTGAGTTTCAGGACAGCCAGGGCTACACAGAGAAACCCTGTCTCGAAAAAGAAAAAAAAAAAAAAAGACACTAACTCGTCTATTTTAACTGTCTGGGATAGCTCTGTAACCAGCTTGCTGGATATGCCTGAGCTACCCTTGTGGTTTTCACTTCTTAATGGCACGGTTTAAGCTTTGCTGAAATGAAGCATCCTTTCCAGCTCAGAAGTCCTCCTTTCTCAGTCAGTTTCTTCCTCCCAGGCAACCATTTTACCACTTCTCTTCAGCTTAACATCATGAAAAGAATGCATAGATATACCATATGTTATGTTTTGTTCAGTATGACAAATAGATTAATTAAAAAATTAAAAAGAGAAAAAAAAAACCAAGAACTCAGTTTCCTACTCTAGCTGTACTTTAGAAGAGTAGGTATGACTTCTATACAGTCACAAAGGAGGCAGACCCACAGCTCCTAGATGTATTTGAAAAATAGTATTTATGCAGTTATCACTTGCATAAAATATCACCATCAATCCCTGTAATGAGACAATAAATTGGAAAAGAGTAAAATAGTGCTGGTTGCAATAACTGCATATGAAATTTCTTGCTGTACATGTGAGGAAACACACACACACACACACACACACACACACACACACACACACACACACACACGCTTGTTTCTCTGGTCTTCACTTTATTTTAATCACTGGTCATGAGTGACTTACATTGCAAGAAGATAAGCCACTTTTGTTTACACCTAAAATGTCAAACCCCATTTTCACTTAAAATGCCATCACCTTGCATAATTCTCTTGACTTATCCTGCAGAGAAAAGTAAAACTAAAGGCAGGATATGAGGAGATGCAGAATATTAAATCCAACCCCTGTTCTCTGCAGCCTTGATCAAGTACCTTAATTTGCTGCAACCATTCCAAGATGGAAATGTTTTGAATTCTAAAATAGCTTAGCACCAAATGTGTCATAATTAATCTGAAACTATATTTAGAATGATGAAATTTGCCATGAAATCTGAAATATGCTTCAAATGTCAGTCTTATTTTTAATTAATATGCCAGTCTACCTTTGCAATAATCAAGTTTTACAGTCTCCCACTGCTGGAAAAGTAGGAGAGTGTTTTGTGAGCTTGCTTTCTCTCTCTCTCTCTCTCTCTTTCTCTCTCTCCCTCTCTTTTCTCCCTTCCTTCCTTCCTTCTTTACTACCTTTCTTCCTTCCTTCCTTCCTTCCTTCCTTCCTTCCTTCCTTCCTTCCTTCCTTCGTTTCTTTTTTTTTTTCTTTCTAATCTCACAACTATGGTAACACAGTTCCCTCACAGATCTGTTGTTCTTCTACACATTGACAAAGAAAACCTGATTTCCAAGGTACATTTTGTCTATGAAATATTTTACTCAGTCATGTCTACAATCCCTATGTTCTGACATTTCCTGTAAGAGGGCAATATGTTACAAATCTTCAGTTAGGCTGTTTCTTTTGACCTAATATTTTAGGGTAATGGAATTTCATGCTCCAGACAAAAAGGAAATATGCATAATTACACCCTCTCTTTTCTCCTTCCAGCCACGCCCTTCTACCCTTACTCTTCCCCATACACATCTCCACTCTTAGGTTGACAGCCTCTTTTTCTTTCATTATATTTGCTACATTTATACATGTGTATATAAGTGCATATATCTATGTGTATATCTGTCTGTCTATCTATCTATCTATTTATCTGCCCAACTATATTTAAGTAAACTCGCTGAGTCTGCTTTAGTTGCTTGGATGTATATAGTTCAAAGGTTAACCACTGAATTAGATAACTAACTAATAAGGGAGGACCATAATTTGGAGAGTGGGTATGGAGTTTTAAAATACTGATCAATTATTAAATCTGTTGCCTATTTTATTCTGTGTATGTCCTTCTCATATTTTCTACTTAATTTTAAAAATTCAAATAATTATGTCACCTGGGCAAATTGTATCCTATGAACAGAGATTTACTTGTTGGGACTTGTTTTCCTGTGTCTGCTACAAATGTTTGGCAAAGAAGAAAGACAATCATTTGTCATTTGTCAGCGAACTGATGTATTGGGAATTTTCCTCTGTCATCACAAATACTAAGAGTATCAGCTATGTATTAAGAATGATTCTCATGTGTTTTAGTTAATTTTTTATTGCTGTAGTAAGACACCTTAACCAAGGCAACTTATAGAAGAAAGAGTTTATTTGCGGCTTATAATTTCAGAGGCTTAGAGTCCATGACTACATTGGGGTAGGGGCATAGCAGCAGGTAGGCAGGCATGGTGCTGCAGCAGTAGATGAGAGTTCACATCTTGAGATACAACAACCACTAGGCAGAGAGAATACTAATTGGAAATGAATCATGTAAGGTTATGAAACCTCAAAGCCTGCCCCCCCCCCCCCCGGCACACCCTTGCAACAAGGCCACATCTGCTAATCTTTCCCAAACAGTTCCACTACCTGGGGACTAAGCAGCCAATTATATGATCCTATGGCGGTCATTCTCAATCAAATTACCACATCACAAAAAAAAAAGAAACAAACACAAAATTGATAGTGATTAAAAGTTGGGTGTTTTGTTTTGTTTTGGTCTTTGCCCAATTTGACAGTAAATTTGTTTCATTCAATTAAAAAAAAAATCCAACTTGTACTTTATGTTTGCCTACTTTGTTTTACTAGTAATTTTTTTACAGTACATTTTTTAAGATCAAAATTTAAAACCTGATATTTTCCAATGATACTTTGAAGGTCTCAGGCACAGACAAATCCCTGAATTTATTGTCACAAACAAACAATTATAAAAGAATACCCCAGCCCGGCATGGTGGCGCACGCCTTTAATCCCAGCACTCGGGAGGCAGAGGCAGGCGGATTTCTGAGTTCGAGGCCAGCCTGGTCTACAAAGTGAGTTCCAGGACAGCCAGAGCTATACAGAGAAACCCTGTCTTGAACCCCCCCCCCCAAAAAAAAGAATATCCCTTAGTAAAAATGAGAAGCATGTGAAATACCATGTCAGTCAACAAATACCACATATTTCTTATTCAGCTGGCCTGACATGGAATATGCTAACTGTGCCCTGTGTCTCCAAGAGGCATCAGGACCTCTCTAAGAACAGAAACACCAAACAACATTTCGGTAAGAGTTTTCCAGAAGACATGGCTGAAGGCAGCTGCTCCTCTGTGTAGGGTAGAATTGAACTCTCCATTTTGCATCTGCATGTTGGTCAACCCTTTTCATCCCTTCAAGAGAAGGAAACCCTGTCTTTCTCAGAAAAGTAATCGAGACGTTTAAAGGCATTGTGCTGTAAAGTTTGTGCTTCTAAGTGTATTTATCAAGGCAGTCTCCTGTTTATATCGCGTGAAAAATACAGCACCAGGTGGGCAACCCTAGCCTTATGGATGTAGCAGTAGAGAAGGCAATAATAAGCAAGCAACTATACAAATAAGCATAAGACTAAAATTAGGGTAAACACTGTGTACAAAATATTGCTGTGAACTGTTATCATTGGGAAATTCCATGAGCTTCAAAGCACTGAGGAAGATGATACCAGGGGATACCTTAGTCACCTGAGATCCAAGAATGAATGGGAAGGAAGCTGTGCAGAGCCATTAGCCAGCAGTCTCATCACAGGAAAACTAATTTCCATGCTTTGCTGAAGCCCACTTTATGTGTGCTCATTTCTCAGTGGGAGAAAAATTGACCCTCCATACTTATCACAATTTAGCCAATTTTTAATTCCACAGACCTTTCACTATGAAAATCCTCTGAACTTATGTTAGAGTGCTCTGGACAAGCTCTTGACAGCTCTAAAATATCCCCACTTTCCAGTCGTTCTATTCAACGTGACGTGACTTGATCTCATGACCTAAGAGGCTTTGGGTCATGTACACCAAATTCTCCTGTCCCCAGCTTCAGGTACTGCTGATTGAAAGCCCTCCATACAATTCGGAAGATGCCAGGGCTTTTAGCCCAGCAGTTCCCATTGTCCAAGTTCTTGGCCTATACAGGCTTATTATAGAATTAGGTCATGTAATCTAGCTTGGCCAGGCAAAGAGGTACCTTTTCTTGACCCCCATGGTAGCTTTGCTTCAGGAAATTTCCTAAAACATACTGGGAAAAAGAATGAAAAATGACAAACATTTTTTTTAACAATGATGTTTGTCTTCAACATAGACTCTCTTCAAGTAAACAAATACCTATACCTTTCAGTAATAAGATCATTTGTCCCTTTTATCTTAGTGAACTTTGAGTTAGGCTATATATTAGCAGTCACTGATTATGTGTTTGAGTAAAAACTATGGAAAATACTGATCAAAATCCTGAAGTATCACCTAGAAAGTAGGATCACCACATCACATTGTAAAAACAGTGAGGTGCCAAATCCTCTAGTCAAAGACCCCTAGAACGTAGCTGTGGCTGAGCTCATTAAAGGGCAAGGAAGGAGACATAAGACAGTGTGAGTGTCCCAAGAAAATATAGCAGAAAGATCTCATGGTAACTTGGGGGAAGGGTTGAAGGAAACCTGCTCTCTCTGGATGGAAGTCTATCAGCAAGAGAATTCAATTGGCTATTTCAATAGCTCATTCTCTAGGGAAGACTGAATGGAGAGAGATAAAGCTGTACTTGGTAGAGTCAGCAGTCTCTCATACTGAGCCAAGAAGCAGAGTGTAAATATTTGGAGTCTTGTGTGTTGCGCAGACGTTTTCTTCTCTGTACTTTGATATACCTGTGAAGTAGTCTGAATTTTCTCAGGATATCATGGGCTATATGTGACCTTGTCTAGCATTGGTTTTATGTGATTGTTCAAGTCCAGTCTCAGAACAGCCTGGGCCATTGTTTGGGCCAGCTAACATTAACCAGCAGTCAGCGTCTTACTAGTTCCTAGATGTTAAGACTGCTTCTTTCTCAGACACTCCGTGATGAGTACAGTGAGGGCAGCAGAGACCCTTTCAGCATGAACTTTGGCATGACTGATCCTATCCACGCACACACAGGAAGCACTGTTTTGTACAGCCCAGTGAACTCTATTTTTGGAAGAAGCTCCAGGGGCCAAATTCCAATTCCAGGAGGAAAGCTGCAAAGTCCACTTGAGCACTATGGCATACACACACACACACACACACACACACACACACACACACACACATACACACACACACACTTAGCAACAGCCAGTCAGGTTATAACAGCAGAGTCAAGGTACATATAACCTAAGACACCCTCCAGAAAATAGATAACCTAGGCATACTGTTTGTCAAGTGGTTTTACCACCATGTTTGCTTCTTGCAGATTATGCCAGAAATGCAGTTTTAAAAATATTAATTTGCTGACCTGTGTGGAAATTCCCCAAGCTTGCTATAACCACAATAATCACTCTGTACCTTCAGACTCGAGGTTCTCACTTTTGACCAGCTGCTGTGGTGACAGTAAGAGTCCTTGCTTGTAAGCTTGTAACAAAGACCCTTATGTGTTTGCACCAGAATTAGCTCCTCAGTGATCTTTAGAGTCCCTGCAATTTGGGCATAACGAGAATTGGCTGGGAGCCCTAAAACCCCAGGACTCTCAACTGAAGTGTTGGAAGGCTGGCTGCTAAGGTGACATCTCATTGTTTGACTTTGTGTCAGTGCTCTTTCTGTCAGATTTGTGTCTATGTGCCTTGGCTGTCAGATTTTTCTTGATTATTTGTGGTAAGAGATGATTAAAGTAGATGTGGAACCCCACTACAGTGAACATGAGCTGGAGAATTGTAGCCATGGGGGCTTGGAAGATGTTCCAGAGTCAGGCATAGGTGACAGGGTGCCCCTGATATTAATTTTTGGGTAGGACGGAATGGTCATAGAACCCCACTACAAGGCTTATGGCTGCCATCCTGTCTTCATTTTCTCCTCTGTACAAGTGGAGGAATCTGCCATCTTGTCTTTACCACCCCCTTGTGCTTTTCCATTTTGTATGTGGCACTTTACTATTTTGTGACTGAGATGGATGAAGTGGGACACACTTCTATCCCCAATCGACTTGTTCTTAGGTCAAGCTCCAAAGACACAATTTGTCAATAAAGGTTAGAAAAGGGAAGATGTAGAGCATTTGTAAATATGAATGGTCTGCTTATAATGTAGGATGGCCCCTTGAAAGTACCTTCCAGATAGATATAATCTAGGAAGTACTCAGAAAGGATTTTGCACATCGGATGGGACATCCCAACCAAGTGCCCTTTATTGTGGCCTGTAAGGACTTAGTTACTAACCTCCAACTTGGATTAATCCTTCTTACCAACAGGGCCTAGACCTACTGCATTGGCTGTGACAGAACACTCTCAGAGACAATAGCCAGGATAGAACCTGGCTGTGCTAAATTCTCAACCTCTTCCTACCCTGTTTTACAGGGTGGAATGGGCAAAGGTCTCTTTTTTCCCTTCCCTATCAAGCTCCTTCCCAATCCATACAGGACCCTACCATAGAAGCAGCTGCACTGGAATCCCTGGCCGCAGCCACAGAGCCTTCCTGGGTGGAAGAGCTGGGACCCACACGAGTTACTGGGAGTAGAAAGGGGGAACCCCAGAAGAAGGTACAGTTGGGCCTGACTCTACAGCCCTGTCTGAGAGCTGTTGCCCAATCCCTCCCAAGACCAAGGAAACCAGCCTCATCTCTATTGGCCCTTTGCTACTAGTGACACGTATAATTAAAAATCTCAGATCGGCCCCTGCTTGCCTTGATAATCCTGCTAGAAACTGTTCTTTTTAACCCATCAACCCATTTTGGATGACTGTCAGCAACTATTACAGGTCCTCTTTGTAACACAAGAGAGAGAGTCTCCAGAAAGAGGCCAGAAATTGGTTCCTAGTGACATGGTGGTCCCTACCACCGACCTTGTTCTAATCAAGGATGGATTCCCCTCCACTCACCCTGATTGGGATTATAATACTGCTGAAGATAAGAGGAGACTCCTTGTTCACTGCCAGACTCTATTGGGGTGTCTCAAGCCTGTGGCTTACAAGCCACACTGTTGGTCAAGCCAATATGATCAAGGTATATAATATTAGACACGGACAGGAAAAGAGCCAAGATGCCTTCTTTGAGAGAGTCACGGAAGCATTTAGGCAATATACTCCTATAAATCCTGTGTCCCAGGAAGCAAAGGCAACAGTGGCCATGGCTTTTACTAACCAGTCTGCCTCATATATTCCCAGAAAATTGTAGAGACATGAAAGAGTGAGAGAAAAGTCTCCAGGATTTATTGGTCTGGCAGAAAAGGCTTTGTACAATAGGAAGAGTGCTGAGGAAAAACAGGTAAAGGCCAAGAAGAGGCAGAATCAGAGCCTTGTTAAGATCGTGTTAGCAAAGCTGAGCCTGGGGACTGGAGGAGACACCTCAAACAGCTGACTAAAGATGAAGGTAAGAGAGGACCTAGATGTCCATTCGTCCCAGGCTAAGCAAAAACCAATGTGCCTATTGTAAAGAAGAGGGCCATTGGGCCATGAGTGTCCCAAAAAATGGGAGGATGAGAGAGGTAGTGCCAACTATAGCAATCAGGACGACAGTGACTAGGGAGAACGGGGCTTGGTTTCCCTCCCTGAGCCTGGGGTAAACCTGGGTGGAGGGGAAGCCGACTGAATTTATGGTGGACATGAGAACCCAGGACTCAGTTCTTCTACAAGCAGCTGGATGCTTGTCCACCAAGACATCTTGGGTATAGGGAGCTACAGGATGAAACAATATGCAGGAAAAACTCAAAGAAAAGTGGACTTTGGTGTGGAATGAGTATCCCACTCTTTTCTAGTAATCCATAGCTGTCCATACCCACTTTTGGGGTGTGACTTATTAACCAAGATGGGGGCACAAAACCATTTTACCACTGAAGGAACCAATGTATTGAATGGGACAGGTCATCTCATTCCAGTGTTGACTGTGGGACTTACTGATAAATACAGGTTGCTCATGACTCCCAGAGAACCAATCCTGGCTATGGTGATTCCTGTCCTCACAGGCTGAAACAGGCAGGATGGGACTAGCCAAACATTGGCTCTGTGTGTTCGTGGAGCTCAAACCAGGGGTGGATCCAGTGCGGGTCCAGCAATACCCCAGGTTTATGGGAGACTGTGGAGGGGCCATGCCTCACATCAGACAACTATTAGATCTGGGGATCTTGCAAGCTTTCTAGTCAACGTGGAATATACCCCTGTTACCAGTCCACAAGCCTACTTCCAATGACTATCATCCAGTGGCATATCTGAGAGAAGTTAACAAATGGGGGACAAACATTTACCCCACAGTTCCTCACCCATACACTTCGCTGAGTTTTCTACATCCAGACCATGTTTGGTGTACAGTACTGGACTTAAAGGATACTTTCTTTAGCCTCCATTTAACCCTCAAAAGCCAAAAGATAATTTTGCTTTTGAATAGTATAACCCTAACAAAGGAATTAATGAACTAACCTGAACCTGACTCTCCAATCATCTTTGGGGCTTCACGAACTCTCCATTCATCTTTGATGAGGCTTTTCATGAGGATTTGGGAGAGTTTTGCTCCCTGTACCACCAAATAAACCTTTTATAATATGTAGATGATTTGCTTATCACAGCCAGCACACAGGAACTATGCCTGATAGGCACTAAATAACTTCAACAGACCTTAGGGCTATGTTCTCAGAGGAAGTAAGAGATGGCTATCCCAAGCCAGGAAAGAAACAGTACCAAGAATCCCCACACCCAAAAATGCAAGGGAAGTTCGGGAATTCCAGGGGACGGTGGGCTTCTGCCCCCTATGGATCCCCAGGTTTGCTGAATTGGCCAAGCTCCTATATGAAGCCACCAAGGAACAACCAAGCTTCACATGAACTGATAGTCATCAGAGGCCCTGGATGAACTGAAACAAGCCCTCCTGTCCACCCCAGCTTTATTGCTGCAAGATGTGACTAAGTCCTTCCACCTGTTCATAGATGACCATAAAGGAATAGCCAAAGGGGTCCTAACCCAACATGGTGCTGCCCAGTAGCTTATCTGTCAAAAAATCTATCTAGTAGCTGCAGGATGGCCACCCTGCTTACAAATGGTGGCAACAGTGACTCTCCTGGCAAAAGATGCAGATAAGCTGACTTTGGGACAGAGTCTGGTTTTCACCATTCCCCACACTATCCAAGGAATCGTAAAGCAACCTCCAGACTGCTGGCTTAGTAATGCCACATTACCAGACACTATTGCTGAACCATACCAGCAGTTTCATGCAGGATGGGAGGAGGTATGCAGGGGCAGTGGTAGCTTCAAAGGAAAGAGTCACCTGGTCAGAGGCTTTACCTATTGGAACATCAGCTCAGCAGGCTGAGCTAATTGCACTGGTAAAGGCTCTGACTTTAGGAAAAAATAAAAAGCTAAATATCTGCACTGACAGTCATTACACCTTTGCAATTGCTCATGTTCAGGGGACAATTTACAGAGAAAGGAGACTGTTTGCTGCAGATGGAAAGACTGTTAAAAATTAGGAAGAAGTCATGGTCCTGTTAATGGCTCTTTGGCTTCCCCAAAAGAATAGCCATTACCCAGGGCTTTGGAAAGATGATCCAGTCACCAGAGGCAATAACTTAACAGACTGAGCATCTAAGGAAATAGCCATGAAAGCAGAGCCTCTGTTAGCCATCACATTTCCAGACCCTGGAGAAGGAGTCCCTGATTACCAAATGACCCCAAATACACAGCAGAGAACTTCGAGTGTATTAAGCAGTTGCCCATAACTCAATTCCTGGAGGGATAGTAGAGGTTGGCTGAAGGAAAGTTAATCCTGCATGCTGATCTAGGGGATCGAATCCTAACCACGATGCACTGATCCACTCACATGGGCACCTGGACAATGCAGATCTGATTTGTCATGCAGAGTTCAACATACAAGAAGTGCTTTCCAAAACTGATAAAACTGTGGCCAGCTGCAAAGCCTGCCAAATCACTGAAGCAACTAAGAATACCACAACTCCAGAGCTGCAGCAGAGAGGTACCCAACCAGGTGACATCTTTGGGGTCCCTGTGACTTGGGCATAACAGTTTTTCTACATGTGAATAATGAAATCAAAAGTCCCTGTAGCAGAGATTAAATAACTACCTCATTTTCTACTAAAAGAAACATTAGTATTCAATTCCTGTTGGAAAGATAATGCATCAGTAGCCATGTCTCTAAGTTGGAAACAAACAAAACCCGGGATTTCGTGGGTTGTTTAATCATCCATCATTACCTCTACAGCAAAAATGAAGACATGTCCTTCCTTGCTCAGTATGGCTCTCTGTGGAAGCATTCTAAACTTTCCCAGGGAAGGATTGACTTACTTCCTCTTAATGACTCTGTTTTCCCCACTTTCCTGAGGCACCTGTGGTTAGATTAGCTAACCTAGAACCGGGAGGAATAGGCCACCAGAAAACAGTTTCCAAACTATCCCTACAGAGGAGGCAGAAAATGCCCTAGGCCTATGTACTGAGGCCTCCTCCCATATAGAATAGTGCTCCAATGACTGTTCCATCCCAGGCTCAGAGTTTTCTCCTCCATCTTTCCTGGCACCCACTCTTTCCCTCTTGCTGTGGAACACATCATGGTCTTGTACTAATGTCCCTTCCAAATAGCCCATTCCCGAAATAACAATATCAGACCAGATCATGCAGGAAAGTCTTCAGATAATTTGATTTAAACAAAACAAAGCTACCTAATTTTAGGGATTATACAAAATAATTGATTTCTTTGTGATATTTTCATTCAATTGTATGATTATAACATGCTCATATTCATGCCCTCTGTCCTCATTCCCACTGGTCTCCGGTACTTCCTCCCTATACTAGAGTCAACAGACTCCCTTAGGTTTTCCTATCACATGTTTATATACTTAAATGGCTGGAAAGTAACATTTTTTCTTTAGAGTGTACATATTTTTTAAAAGTGGTTTTAATTTTTCCACCATTCTACACTTTTCTTCCTCCTCCCCTTTTAGCCCTCATGAGGAAGAGCATACAATATTTGCCTTTTAGAGTCTGGCTTCTATTGCTTGGCTGGATCTCCAGTTCCATCATAATTTTCCTGTAATTGACGTAAAATTATTCTTTAAAGTTGAGTAATACTGTACCCCCCCCTATGTCTCTCCTGTGTGTGTATTTCACAGTTTCTCTTTGGTATTTTTTGTGTGTATAATGTATGTATTTCTATTTGCGTGTGTGTTAATGTGTGTGAATGCAAGTACTCAGACTATAACAAACTTTGGGGGTTCAGAAGACAACACTGAGCATCAGTCTTCAGCTTCCACTTTGAGACACATTACTGTTTTCACCACTGTGCATGTCACATCCTCAGGACTGTGGAGATTGCTCCTCACTCTGCTTCCCATTTTGCTGTAGGAGTAGTGGGATTGTAGATATAAGATACTGCATATAGCGCTGTGTGGGTTGTCAGGATCCAAAGACAGTACCTCATACATGTGCAGTAAAAGCTCTACTCCCTGAGCAATCTTCCCACCTCTACATCAACTTGTTTCTTTTATTTGTTAATAGGAATATAGACTGGTTCTATATATTGGCTATTGTTGATAGTAATGCAATAAACATGGATATGTAGATATCTCTCTGGTTGCTGACTTAGCTTCCCATGGGCATATGCCTAGAAGTGTTATGATGAGGTCATATAGTAGATATATATTAAGTTTGGGGGAAAGGGGCATTCATAGGGATTTTCATAGTGGCTGCACCAATTTATATCATCTCATGTCTATCTAAAGATTCTACCCCCTCATGCCACCTCTCTTTTTCCTCTCCAAATCCAAATATGAACTCTTTGATCACATTGATTTCTGTTTCCCTGTTTTCCCCAGAAAGGAAAGACTTGGTGGTTATGTTCGGTGTTTTCTGTTGCTGTATGTTTGTTTTGTTATTAAAGGATCTATTTGTTCTGTATGTGGTGGTTTGAATGAGAACGACCTCAATCGGCTCAATCTTTGAATACTTTCTCACCAGTTGGTGGGATTGTTTGGGAATGATTAGAAGGTGTGGCCTTGTTGGAAGAGTTATGTCACTGGGGGACAGGCTTTGAGGTTTCTAGAACCCCAACTGTTCCCCATTAGCTCTCTCTGTCTCTGCCATGTGCTTGTGAACCAAAATATAACTCCTTAGCTACTGCTCCAGTGCCATGCCCTCCTGCCTGCCACCATGTTCCCCACCAACATGGTCATGGACTTGCCCTCTGAAACTGTTAAGTCCCAAATAAACTCTTTCTTCTGATGCCTGATTACAACAATAAAAATGTAACTAAAGCAGAGGATGACCCATTCAATTTCTGTAAAGCTTTTCCTATCATAAAATGAAAAGTAAATGATTCATTCATTCATTTGATTCATTCACTCAGTCCACACATGTATTCAGAAGTTCTACCAGCTGAACACTCACAAGAGGAGGCTGAAATTCTAACTATTTTCTCAGTGGAGAATTTTCTTTTTTCTTTTTTTTTTATGAAAACATTGGACAGTTGTCATGCTACCATGGAAATAAAAGCTATACACTAAAAAGTATTAAGTGTTACTCTGCAGCAGTGTGGTCCTGAAGTTCGGAATGAGAACCGCTTGTTGTAACAGAAGAATCGGTATGCTAATCTTATTCAATTTTATCCTTTGGATTCCTCTGGAATTTTTAAGTGAACTGGTCTTATTTTCAGTAATGTTGATAAAATTTGAGTTTGAGAAAGGCATACAAAGAAGTTTATATTTCATCCCAAGTCAATGTTCTGCTCTGTCTATTCTAATTTTTAAGGCAATTTGAGAGTCTCAAGATACAAAACAAAGAAAATCTCCCTGAGTGCTGAAAGCTGCCATGCACTGAGATATCTATTTGAAAACACAAGAACTTCCAAAACGAATGAGATTTTATATCTTTCCCCACAGGTAGAAAAAAAAGTCATTATAAAAATGCTTAATTTTTTTCTCAAAACCACTATTTATATATAAATCAAGCAAAACAAATTTATATTATAAAGATTGAAAGATGATATAATATTATATGTGTCCATTTTTTATATTCTTTGCATCTCCAGCAAATTATGGTATTTTTAGGTATATGATAGGGAGGAACTCCAGAATGCTACAGTGAGATGCAGCTATGTAAATCAGTTTCAGTCTGTGCATGGTTCTGCTATTCATCTGCTGTAGAAGAGAATTCCCACCGGTATCGTACACTATGTCCACAGGTATTATAAATATCTTTTCATAGATCTCTACTGAGGGATAAAGCATGGGGTCAAGCCAAAGTCAATCTTAAATTTTTAAGGCAGGCAAGTATATCATTTGCATACAGATCAGCAATCTGTCCTTTCCTTAAGGGAAAGATTTACAGGTACTTTAAAACCAAGCCTAATCTATAAAACAAACAACCACAGCACACTATAGAAAAGGGAGAAGAGAGGAAATAGGGGAGGGAGGAGGAAGCAAGAGAGAGGCAGAGACGGAGACATTGAATTCTAATCAGTTTAAATGCTTGTTGGAGAAGAAATTCTTGCTATAAATTGCTTTGGTTATGAGTACAGAAATTCCAGCATAAACCAAATTAGGACTGATGATCTGGGAATGCTCATGGGTTGTTCCAGAGCACTAAGAATTATTTATTTACTTTAAATTTATCACCATAAAGATGAGAATTTGGGTCATGGGTTGATTGGGTGGGAAAGAAGCAGAAGAGTTTGTCTAAGGAAAGCCATCTTTCCAGTTACGGCTAGCTTGGTTGTTGCCTGGTGATAATTTGGATTGGTCAAACAGAACATACATGTGAGGTTATGTTTTAGAGTCCTGTGTTTTTCTCTGACCATCCAAAGGGAAAATTTCAGTATCCTCAGTAAGGCTCAGGCTGGATGCTAGGGACATCCTCATCTGGCTCAGAATTTGTAATGATAGCCTGCTTAGCCACAATTCAGGAGTTTGGAGGTATGGAGAACAAAACTCAAAACAGGCAGAAGTAAGAGGCCCAACTCAGAAGTGAAGTCTAAGATAGGCTGATAACAGAGGTTTGGGCACCATGCCAGGCTCTGACAAAACAAAAAGGTGCTCCTGGGTCATTCTTCCAGGGTTCCCTTCACCATGCTGAGCCTGATTCTTCTTCTAATATCCGGATAGAACACAGCCATTTAGACAAGCCCCAACTTATTTCATACCTGTTTTATTAAACACTTGAATTGTCACACTTCCTGTCAGTGTTGAAATCGCTGCCCAAAGAGAAACTCCTAAAAACAGGACAGTAGCCTTTAGCAGCTACAGAGAAATAGAAAGAGACTAGTCATTATAAGAAATCATAAGAATTGTCAATTAGTAAAAATTACAATTATGATCATACGATCATAAACTTATAGTAAAACACAGAAGGGGAGCTTGGACAATGTGGCGGTTTGGCTTCATGTGGATGATGGAGGAGTTCTAACCTCCCAGGACAGTAAGAGCAGGGCTTTCAAAATATGCCCTGGACACATTCTATCCTCTCCACATCAAACACAAAGACAGGAAAGTCTGACCTTTTGGGGGAAAGAGCACAGCTTTCCTCCAGGCTGTCAATATGCTTGTGGGAACTAAGTCTTCAAAATACAAATGGTAGCTCAAGGCAAAGGGCTCAGCCCTACTGTGCTGTGTGTTTATGCATACCCTTTCCTCTTTGGTCACATCAACTCAATCATGAGCAAATTAAACACAAACACCTCTTTCCGAAGTCTCCCTGGATTCCTTATGGTTCTATTATCCATTAGCTTCCTGTGGCTAGCATAATAAATTACCAACAATTTGATGTCTTATATCAGTAAAAAAAAAAGAAATTTAATCCTCACACTTCTGAAGGGAAGAAGTCTGAGATGAAGATGTTGGCCTGTCCTTGCCCAGTCCTGATAGCCCCAGGGGAGAACCCTTTACTGCCTGTTACAGCCTTTGGCTTCACTAAGCATGTTTTGACTTCTGTCAACCCAACTACAATAGCTACCCATGTTTGCACACTGCCTTCTCCTCTGTCTAAGAATAGTAACTGAGGCAACAATAGCAGGATTCCTGTATGATCTCATCTCATGATGTTTACTTTCATTCATAAAGACCTTTCATTCTCCAAAGAAGATCATATTCATCATGGGTCCTGGGTGAATTTGCCTCAGTCTCTTTTAACCTGCTACACACCCTCAGACTAAGCACAGGGCACCTGCCCCTCACTCTTGACTTTCTCTGAACATTTCCCCCATCGTGTGCTGTATGTCACTCTGTGACAAACTTATGACATCATACAGCATCTGGACCTCACTTATCTGTGGGCTTTTGTCACCTAGGCACTATGGGCTTCCCACAATTGTCTCAATTAATAGATGCTTATTCCCACAGCATGAAGCAAACCTGACAGCATATACCAAACCTGACACTGACTGTGATGGTTTGAATATGCTTGGTCCTATTAGGAGGTGTGGCCTTGTTGGAGGAAGTATATCACTGTGGGGGTTGGGCTTCGAGACCTGTCTCCTTCTGCTGCCTTTGGATAAAGATGTAGAACTCTCAGCTCCTTCTCCAGCATCATCCCTGTCTGCACACTGTCATGCTTCCTGCTATGATAATGGACTGAACCTCTGAAACTAAGCCAACCGCACTAAGTTGTCTTTTATAAGAGTTGCCATGGTCATGGTGTCTCTTCACAGCAATGGAAGCCCTACGACACTGACTATCACAATTCCTGTCCCTACAGTCTTTATGTGGTTCTTCAAAGAAAGAACTTTTGTTTTCTATCATTTCTATTCAGAAAAATTTGTGTGCAGTTGATTCCAAATTTTATCAGGTGATGAAAAAAAAAATGCTTGTCCTGCTACAAAGAAGGCACAATTGTTATACTCAGTTATCTTGCTAACTGGCATGATGTTTTGCATTAATTTAGTTTAAAAAAGAGAGTAAATGCTTTGAAATGTACATTGTTATGACCCAAACTCCTGCTTGTTACAACATCTATCTATCATGACAATAATTTGCCAGTGGTGCAGAGTCCCAGAATGTTGGAGTAGATCGTGGTAGTTTCGTTTTAGAGTATTGGGTTTTGAATAGAACTCTGCTCTCTTGCTGGGTTATTCCTCTCTAGTAAAGAAATACATGCATTTACAAAATAATGGACGTTCTTTGCATTTTGAAAGCTGATCATCAATTGTAGTGTAGGGAGCTATGATCAAATCACTTCAGTTTCTTGATGCATCTGAGAGGTATCATCTGGGGTTGAAGATATGAGCCCTACACATTCATACTCCTATTGAAAATAATTGGGTTTGGTTCTCAGCACGCATAATCAACTGTAACTACAAGTCCAGGGGGATCCAAGACTGTGGGCACTAGCTTATATGCACATAATGCTTCCCCCAGCACACATATATACTAATTAATAAATGAATTGAGAGAGAGAGAGAGAGAGAGAGAGAGAGAGAGAGAGAGAGGCCATGTGTTGTGTGGGTTTCTCCTCTGTGAGAACTGTCCTTACAGAGTTTCAAAGGTGTCCAGAAAGGAGCTCATGAGACCATTTAATGGAATTTAATCTCTTTAGTGTGGATCATAAGGGTGTCCTTCAGCTAACTCCTTCAAATGTCAACCTAGATAGTGAGTGTCTTCCATAGTCTTCCCTGGTGTCCCAAGTTTGAGGTGAGGCTCTGCTTGAATAAGCTCTTAAAACTCTTACATATGAGACTTAAAACACTCTGTTACAGTTTCTTGCCCATCTGTCCCTTCCATCAGACTGACAATATTATCACAACATGCTCATCATTTCATCCCTAGAACTTATAAGTGCCACTTCTCTGCAGATGTCTATAGACTTGTGGAGTGAGTGATTGAATGAATGAAGCACTCTGCAGAAACAACAGGGTATTTGGATGTCCTTCATGGACAGTGAGTATCCCGGCCCTCACGTCTCCTCTCAGGCAACTATGCCAGACAATGGATCTGTGTCAGAGAAGCCTCTAGCGACACCAGGCAGAAAGCACATACTCATCTGCTTCTGTTTGCTTCCAGGCAGAAAGAAAGATGATCTATTTTCTGACTTTGATGCTTTTTGCATTTTAATGAAAATAAAAATACCATTTCCTTTTCTCACATTAACACTGAGAGGAGGCCCCCGGATAGGCAGAGTTGCCAAACTTTCTTTCCTTCCTTGTTCTTTCTTCTTAAACCTCATTTAGATCCTATTGTTTGTTACATCAGAATAAATCATCAGGCCTGCCCAAGTGTAAGCAGCTGTTAAACTGTCCTCGGGTTTTCCTATTAAGTGGCTAGAATCTGGGAACGCACTTTCATCCGGAAAAGACTACTTCAGTGTGAACTCTGAATGCACACAGGGTGATTATAGCACAACATGAGAGTCCTTCCTTTGTTTAGTCAACCGTATGGAATGAATGAATGAGTGCTGTCTTCCAGAATAGTCGGGGTACCTGTGTTAATTTGGCCATTGAGTAAGTAGCAATTTAGTGTAGCCTGTTCTGAAAGCAATAAATTAAGTTTTCTACTACTCTCTACAACCCTTCACTTTTAAGGCCTAAACCTTAAATAACTTCCTTGTTGTAGGACCTCATGACCTCATACGGTTTAGATGGGATCAGGCAAATTTTCATTCTCTGAGACATAAATGAAACTGCATATATACTTCTTCCATTATCACCCGGTTTCTCTTGGACTAAAGAGTGGGAAAAGGCAAAAGTAAAGATTGCAGATGCATTTCGGATCCTTTTTCCTGATAATCCCCCAAGGAACAAGATACCCAGTGGTGGGTGTGGTTGAGCTTGATGGAATGCTTGTTTTTCATATTAACACAGAATTTCCATTTTAAAATTTAAAGAGGAAAACCAAAAGCTTTGGTAGGAGAGAGAGTGACAACACCACAAGGTAATTACCCTGTTCCCTGCTGCTCTGGACACTAGCCCAGAGAGCAGCCCATTCCATGGGGGAGATTTATAGTCCTGGAGGTCTGCAAGGAACAATGCATTTCCTACTGCTGCAGGATCTGTAAAAGCTAGTCTTAATTTAAAACAAGACTTTGCTGGAAATCATTCCAGCAGACTAGTTCCTATGACTGCAAGTGAAATGAACTCAGACGTTGGAGAGAAAATGTTTGGTGGCGGACTACATCATAATTAAACAGTTAATGAACATGCAGTGCAGCCAGCTGCCTTCTGCAGCGTGGATAAGGCAAGCTCACCTTGGTCAGAGAAAACAATGCTCTGGGCAGTGTTCTTCACTGTGGAGGTCTTTCCTAGGCACCACTGAAACTGATAACTACAGTAAACAGAATCTGCATCTGCAGGGAGAGATTTTTCAAGTGATTAATACTGGATTCCGAATGGGGAGGCTTAGCCCACTTAGATTTATTTTATACTATAGTCTTTACCAAAGTTCAATCAGAGGGCTATTTTCAACACAGGGCTTGCTTTTTGCTTGGACAGGTGGTGTAGTCTCTCAAGCAGGTTTTCTCTGAGTTTAGAGATAAGATTAAGTCAGTAGGATACTGCTGGTTGTCCTTAGCTTTTCCCCAAATTACCATGATAAGATCAGCTTTCAATTATTCAAAGTGGCACAGTGTGGTGGAACAATGACCTCCAATGAAAGCTCTTTCCTTGAGGTCTGATATTGGCCATTTTCACAGGCTAAGTAAGCATATTTCCTCAAGGGAGGATTTACTTGGAGGAACAGAATGAAGGAATAATCCACTATATTTGTCATATTATTCTGAACAAAAGGATAAGAACAGTCCTGCTCCACTTTTAGACACCTTTTGAGACACAGTGTTGAAAGTCTCTATGTTGGAAGCATGGTTTCCTTGTGAGAACTGTCCATTTCTGACTCAAAGAAAACTGTTAATCTCCTTTTCATATCTTGTGAGCAGCCAAACAAACAAACAAAAAATCAGCTTAATTTTACTCTCACCCTCTGCAAGACACAGCCTCACTGATCTTATTTTTGGCTAGGATGGAGGAGTTTTATTCTTAAACACTGAACTAGTCCATCATGATGACAGAAAGCAACTCTCAGAAGATTGAAAAAAAACCCAAACAAACAAAAACCAAACCAAAGCAAAAAAAAAAAAAAAAAATAGAGAAGTTACTTTCAATATCTCTCATGCTGACAAGCTACACGGAGGTAGCTGTAGAATCTTTCTCTGTTATGCATTATCAAGAGACGTCTGTGTGCCAAGCGTACATACCTCCTGCCATCAACAAGTTGACAAACCAGGAGAAAGTACAGACAAGCAAGTGAATAATAACAGCCCAGCATGGCAAATGATGCAGCCAATGCATATTTAAACAGATGCCTATAGAAAGAAGTCGTATGTGTGATTTGTAAGAGAGCAATGTTAACCACAGGATACACCTCTCCAAACTACACTTCAGTGCAACAAGGGTCAGAAGCCTTTCTCTACAAAATGGTGTGGACAGATGAGCAGAATTGGCACCCAAGGTGCACTGCTCAGCCAGTCCAGATGCCCATTTGTTTTGAGGAGCATAGTTATTGATCATGGTTCTCAAACATCTGTCTTCTTCATCACTGGAAAGGCTCAATAAAGCACAAGGTGCTAGTTGCCAACTCAGTTTCTCATATAATCTGGGTGGTGCCCTGGAGTTTACCTACTAGCAAATTGCCAGCTAATCCTGACATTGGTCAGGGAACTATTTTTTAGACTGATGAGTGCATGCTCAGGAGGCCAGAGAAGGGAGAAGATTTTCAAACAGCCATTAGACTGTTAGGAAAAATGCCCTAGCACCTTAATATCTGGTATATTTAAGGCCTAGGCAAAATATTAAGGTTTAGGTAACGTTAACTAGCTGGCATGCCATTTTCTGGTGTTACTAATATTATAAGAAAACTTTCTCATATGTTGTTTCTGCTGTTACTAGGAAATTTTCTCATGTTCAAGTTGATTACATATACTGTTATGTTCTGTGCCCTTGGAAACCAATCATGGCAGAAGTTAGTAGAACTGTTTTAAATAGTTACCTACAGTAAGCTTGGACCTAAACCAACCACCGAGCAGCACTTCCTGCAACTGTGTATAAGCATTTATGGTATTTTATTTCTAAGCTGCCCTTGGGATGGACCCCAACATATGAGGCGCCTGTATCAATATGTGAAATGGTTTGGAATAAAACTTCTGTTTTGATTAGGGGTCAAATAAAGTTTAAGTTCTGAAGACTTCCCTAGGAACTGACAACCTTTGAGACACGTACAGAAGTAACTGACATCCTAGTTTGCAAGTTAGACATGAATGTTAGACAAGTCCCATCTTGGTTGGCAAGTTAAGACATCAGGGTTAAACAAAGCAAGTCCCCTGCCACTAATGGGAGCAGGATAAGTGTTCAAAAAGACATGTTTCTACGGAAATCCCCTATCCCTAAATCCTGATTGGTGGAATAACTTGACCCAGATGGTTGTGGATTTTAGGCTTAAAAATCTTATAGGAGATTCCCATTACAGTTCCAGCTCCTAAGCCTGGAACATGGCCCTGATCCATCAGTCTTGGGATGTGGTGTTTAATAAACCATTCCTATTTGACTGAGACTGGTGTTTGAGTGGCTTGTGTGGGCATTCCCAGACCCCAAAAGTATACTCTTGGGAAATGCTTACCATTAGTGAATGAATGTTCCACACCACGCACTCTTCTCAGATTATAAATGTAAAGGGGGAGAAATACCTCCTTTCTTTCACTCTCCTTTACTTCCAGTTCCTATAGCAGAGTATATCTGTATGGTAGTATGCTTTTACAAGAAGCAAGCAGTGGCAAATGTTTTTGAGGCATGCATCCTTGTCTCTGAATGGCAGGGTAAACTCTGGATTCCCTAGATTAGGTCGCATGCTCCAGCACCATTTTTCAGAAAAGCTTTGCAATGTGAGGCCAGTGACAGCCTCCCATTTGATGATTGATTTTTGTGAACACACTGTCCTAATTCATGCCAATGACAATATTCTAGGAGTTAACCATGAAAAGCCATCTTAACATTTAATAATCTGCAACAGTAGGCTAGGTCAACTAGACTGGTCCAAACTTAGTATTCCAAAAATACAGATAGCCAGGAAATAGAGTTGTCTATTTAATTGAGAATTTATTAATTTACTTATTTCCATCCCCAAATCTTAACTGAACATTTATTAGCATATATTAACTGTATAAAATAATGAGTTTTGTTCTACCATTTTCCTGCATGTACATAGATAACCATCTATTATCCTGTGTCTTCTCTCCTCGCCCTCCCTCATCTTCCTATATCATCTGTAGCACTGCTTCTATTGTGTTGTTTTGAGATGCAGTCTTTATGTCAACTACACAGGAGTCTTCTTTGCTTCAGCTTCCTAAGTAGTGAGATCACAGGCCTGAGACACCAAATTTGGCTTCCTTTCAGTTTTTTCTTTTCTTTTTTATTAAAAATAATTTAGAGTCCACATCTGAGAGAAAAATCATAGCTGTTGTCTGAGTGCAGCTCATTTTGCTTAACAGTATGACTTCCATCCACCCAAGCTTGCTATAAATGACATAGTTTCATTAATCCTTAGAAGCAGTATAAAACAACCCACTGTATATAGTGTCCATATTTATATTATTAATTTTTGATTAGTGCACAGAATAATGGGTTTCACTATATTTTTATTGTTTTTGCTCATATTGCCTGCTCCACCGCTTTCTTTTATATCACATCTTCCTCCACAAATAGGCTCCCTTCTGTTTTTACATCTTCATAAGCACAAATATTTGTACATAAAACCTGGACTCTACATGCAATGCTTGAGAGAAAGCATGTCATCTTTGTCTTTCTCCATTTCCCTCTCCCTACTCCTCCCTACCCACTTTATATCTAGGAAGAAAAACAGAAACCAAAATCCAGTCCATATACACTTCTGAAAATTGCAATTAAATGCAATCCTTAGAAATAAACCTAACCAAGGAAGCAAAAGATCTCCTAAAATTAAAACTGCAAAACTCTGAATAACAAAATTTGTGAATTTATTATCTGTTATGCAACAGTTTTAGAAGCCCTGTATATATTTATGAAAGTCTGAGAGGCTGCAGCGGCCACCTCATCTAGTCCTGAGTTTTCTTTTTGGAGAATCTTTATTCCTATTTCTGTCTCATTCTTCATTACATATGTCTTTAGATTGTTTACATCTTTTGAGTTTGACTTTGATGATTTATCTAGAAGTTGATCAATTTCTTCTAAGTTTTTCAATTTAACTCCACATAACATTCAAAAATAGGGACTCCTATTCTACAGTCCCATTCTCATTTCTAATATTACTAGTTTGTCTTATATCTTTTTCCTTAATAGTTTTTCCAAGAATTCATCAATCTATTTCATGAAAAAGTCAAATCTGTTCCACTGACATTTTTTGCATTCTTCATTTTGTTATTGTCTGTTATAATTTTTATAATTTCTATCTATATGTTAATTTTGTCTATAGATTGTTCTTATGTTTGGAAGATATTTTGGTACATCATTTGTAGTGTCAATTCCAGGTTCTTTAAAAAAATCAAAGAAATATTATGTGAATATATTTTTCATGATTATTTTATTTCAAATGTCAATAGCATAATAGTCTTTTAAATGATCTTACTGGTTACATTTTTAAGCCAAAAATTTCTTTTCTTTTTAAAAATATTTTATTTATTTATTTATTTTACATTCCAGATTTTATCCTCCCCCCCCCCGATCCACCTTCCAACTATTTGACATCCCATATCTCCTCCCACCACCTTTCTCCTCGAGAATGTCCCAAACCCCCCACTCCCTACCCCACCAGACCTCTAAATTCTCTAGGACCTCCAGTCTCTTGAGGGTTAGGTCAATCTTCTCTGATTAAACCCAGATCCAGCAGTTCTCTGCTGTATATTTGGTGGGAGCTTCATATCAGCTGGTGTATGTTGCCTGGTTGGTGGTCCAGTATCTGAGAGATCCCCAGGGTCCAGGTTAATTGATGCTGCTGGTCCTCCTACAGGGTCACCCACCTCCTCAGCTTCTTCCAGCTTTCCCCTAATTCAACTATAGGGGTCAGCAGCTTCTGTCCATTGGATGGGTGCAAATATCTGCATCTGACTCTTTCAGCTGCTTGTTGGGTCTTTCAGAGGGCAGTCATGAATATTTTTTAATCCAAGGTGTGGGATATGGAGCTGCTTCAGATTGTCTCTAACACATATGATTTGCCTCATCCTCTAGCAGGGGCATGATTTTGCCAGATGCATATGGTTTCTGCAATTGTGTGATATTTAGAATTCTGGGGAATTTTCAGAGGATATACACATGCCATTTTCCCAAGAGGTGGGGGGATGGGGTGGTTGGTGATTGATTGTTGGTGGTTGGTGTTTTGGAGTTGGTGGTTGGTTACCATTGGTTGGTTTTGTTTGAGGTTTGTTAAGTGGTCATGCATAAAGAAAAAAACAACAAGAAGAAATCCAATATTCTGACGATGAAGATTAAACTTTCCCATGAACTTGATGTCACCAGGAAGTAGAATAACAATGATATCACCCAGTTTCCTCTATATCTTTCTGTCTGTCCTATTTAGGGTTAGGAGGTTGAAAATGTGGGAAAAGGGCGGGTGGAAGAATAAAGAACCCACAAAGTAGCAAAAGATGGCTACAATCATTAGATTATTTATTTAATGCCTTGGGGGAGTTTTGCTGTAAGTGCACATACCTGTACCTTTCCTTCTTAAAAATTGCCTTGAAGTTCTGATCAGCTGGATTGTTTTCCATTTTCATTTCATTCTTAGAATTTTTTTCTTTTCCATTTTTATTAGGTATTTAGCTCATTTACATTTCCAATGCTATACCAAAAGTCCCCCATACCCACCCACTCCCACTCCCCTACCCGCCCACTCCCCCTTTTTGGCCCTGGCGTTCCCCTGTTCTGGGGCATATAAAGTTTGTGTGTCCAATGGGCCTCTCTTTCCAGTGATGGCCGACTAGGCCATCCTTCGATACATATGCAGCTAGAGTCAAGAGCTCCGGGGTACTGGTTAGTTCATAATGTTGTTCCACCTATAGGGTTGCAGATCCCTTTAGCTCCTTGGCTACTTTCTCTAGCTCCTCCATTGGGAGCCCTGTGATCCATCCATTAGCTGACTGTGAGCATCCACTTCTGTGTTTGCTAGGCCCAGGCATAGTCTCACAAGAGACAGCTACATCTGGGTCCTTTCGATAAAATCTTGCTAGTGTATGCAATGGTGTCAGCGTTTGGATGCTGATTATGGGGTGGATCCCTGGATATGGCAGTCTCTACATGGTCCATCCTTTCATCTCAGCTCCAAACTTTGTCTCTGTAACTCCTTCCAAGGGTGTTTTGTTCCCACTTCTAAGGAGGGGCATAGTGTCCACAATTCAGTCTTCATTTTTCTTGAGTTTCATGTATTTAGGAAATTGTATCTTATATCTTGGGTATCCTAGGATTTGGGCTAATATCGACTTATCAGTGAGTACATATTGTGTGAGTTCCTTTGTGAATGTGTTACCTCACTCAGGATGATGCCCTCCAGGTCCATCCATTTGCCTAGGAATTTCATAAATTCATTCTTTTTAATAGCTGAGTAGTACTCCATTGTGTAGATGTACCACATTTTCTGTATCCATTCCTCTGTTGAGGGGCATCTGGGTTCTTTCCAGCTTCTGGCTATTATAAATAAGGCTGCTATGAACATAGTGGAGCATGTGTCCTTCTTACCAGTTGGGGCATCTTCTGGATATATGCCCAGGAGAGGTATTGCTGGATCCTCCGGTAGTACTATGTCCAATTTTCTGAGGAACCACCAGACTGATTTCCAGAGTGGTTGTACAAGCCTGCAATCCCACCAACAATGGAGGAGTGTCCCTCTTTCTCCACATCCACGCCAGCATCTGCTGTCACCTGAATTTTTGATCTTAGCCATTCTGACTGGTGTGAGGTGGAATCTCAGGGTTGTTTTGATTTGCATTTCCCTGATGATTAAGGATGTTGAACATTTTTTCAGGTGCTTCTCTGCCATTCGGTATTCCTCAGGTGAGAATTCTTTGTTCAGTTCTGAGCCCCATTTTTAATGGGGTTATTTGATTTTCTGAAGTCCACCTTCTTGAGTTCTTTATATATGTTGGATATTAGTCCCCTATCTGATTTAGGATAGGTAAAGATCCTTTCCCAATCTGTTGGTGGTCTCTTTGTCTTATTGACGGTGTCTTTTGCCTTGCAGAAACTTTGGAGTTTCATTAGGTCCCATTTGTCAATTCTCGATCTTACAGCACAAGCCATTGCTGTTCTGTTCAGGAATTTTTCCCCTGTGCCCATATCTTCAAGGCTTTTCCCCACTTTCTCCTCTATAAGTTTCAGTGTCTCTGGTTTTATGTGAAGTTCTTTAATCCATTTAGATTTGACCTTAGTACAAGGAGATAAGTATGGATCGATTCGCATTCTTCTACATGATAACAAGCAGTTGTGCCAGCACCAATTGTTGAAAATGCTGTCTTTCTTCCACTGGATGGTTTTAGCTCCCTTGTCGAAGATCAAGTGACCATAGGTGTGTGGGTTCATTTCTGGGTCTTCAATTCTATTCCATTGGTCTACTTGTCTGTGTCTATACCAGTACCATGCAGTTTTTATCACAATTGCTCTGTAGTAAAGCTTTAGGTCAGGCATGGTGATTCCACCGGAGGTCCTTTTATCCTTGAGAAGAGTTTTTGCTATCCTAGGGTGTCGGGCGACTCCGCTGGCAAGGTACCCCGGGGCTCGAGTGGAGTGGAAGGGGCTTATGCCCCAGGTCAGGCCCGGGTAGTCTGCTTCCCTATTTACCGCAGTCTCAGGTTCCGCGCGATTGGATTGGGGCAGGGGCTGTGTTCCACTCCCCAGAGGTCTTAGGATCCCGTGGGGAATCCTGTGTGGGCCCTTGCGGGTGTTGGGCGAGACTCTGCTGGCAAGGTCCATTCTTAGAATTTTTAAACCCTGCTCCCAACTATTTAGTGACACACTGATCATTTGAAAATGTATCATTCATCTTCCATGATCTATATAATTTCCCCTTCTACTGATTTCTAATTTTATTCATGATATGATAATATTTAAGCTATTTATTTTTTGACATTTGCTTAGACATTGCTTTATGGTCTAAACTGATATATTTTACATAAAGTTCTATGGGCTGCTGAGAAGAGTTCACATCTTAAAGCAGTTTCGTGGAATGTTTTGTAGATATTTGTTAAGTCCATATGATCTATTGAACAATTTAACTCTGAAGTTTCTCTGTTGACTTTTTTTTTTGGGGGGGGGGGGTTCTGGATGATATAGACACTGAAGAGAGTACAGTACGGTAATAATCTGTTGTTATTACATCTGGAGTTATTTGTTCATTCGTGAACAGCAATGTTTGCTTTAAAATATCAGTACAGCCATATCTCATACCTAATCATTTATAATGATTTTTTATGGATGGATTGTTCCCTTTATTAATGACCTTGATATACACACCTTGTAATATGTTAATACAACTATGCTTATTTGCTTCTGCAATCCATTTGCTTAGTTTACTGTTTCCATCCTTTAATTTCAGCTTATGTGATTTTTATAGGCAGGCACCCAGAATGCATCTTTCAATTGGAGACAAGTCCATTTTAATTTAGGGCTATAACTGAGAGATATATTCTAATTACTGTAATTGTGTTGGTTTATTTCCCAGTTGATTTGGCAGGTTTTTTTTTTTCATTTTCTTTGGATGGTGTATTTTCACTGATTTGAACATATTCTGTTTTTTCATACTCTTGTTTACTCTTCTATTTCCTGTGACACTTATTGGTACTACGATCTCTTGTTTGTGACAGTCTTTCTTCTTCCTCTATACTTTAGATTCCTCTGAGTATCTCCTTCAATCCTGTCTTAGTGAGCATGAGTTGATTTAATGTTTGCTTATATTAGAAAGAGTTTATTTTTCCATTTATTTTAAATGACGTTTTTAGAGATAATAGTCTTACTTGTGAGTTACTTACAATACATATATATATATATATATATATATATATATATATATATATAATACTTACAATATATCCTTCCATGTATGTTTTCCTAGCTTTAAAGATTACAGATGATATGTTTGATATAATCTTGGTAATTTTGCTTTTCTAAATAAGTTGGTGCTTCTTTTGTCTTTAAATAATATTTCTTTGCTATGCGTTCTTAGCACTTTAACTAATGATGTGTGTGGGTTCTTCTGTGGTCATGTCTATTTGGATTTTAAATGTGGCCTGTACTCATTTGCCAATATTTGGCCTCAGAATTGATAAAGTATCATTGACTGTATTTTCTGTGCCTTTAGTTTGTACTTCAGCTGCTTCCATATCATGAATTCGTAGGTTTTGCTTCTTGATCATCTTCAAGTCCTTGAAGTTGTACTCACACTTACTTTTAATTTTTCAATGATCTCTAAGCATAATATTTCTTTGGTCTTGCATAAGTCCATGCTATTCTGTCTCCTTGGTTTAAGGTACTGGTGACACTTTCTATTGCACTTTTTATTTACTTTGTTAAGTCTTTTCACTTCAAACACTTCCTTTACTCCAGAACCTCAATTTTCTTATTGAATTTTTTTCATTGCCAACTTCCTTTTGCAGGTTTTAATGACTACACCTTACTTTTTATCTATTTTATCATTCTTTTTGAGGTCATTAGTCATTTTAAAACTTTTGAATTTCAATATCTTTTAAATTTTAATATATTTTATTGATGGATTGTAAGCATTTGGAATCATATTGTCTTAAATTTTCATAGTCTTTATTTTGCTACTTTCCAATTTTTGCATGTACTGAAACAAATACTTTTTTCTCTTATTTATTTATTTATTTATTTATTTATTTATTTATTTATTCATTTATTCATTTTACATCCTGATCAGAGCCCTCTTCCCTCATTTCCTCCTAGTCCCACCCTCACACACCCCTTCTCCCATCTTTTTCTCCTCAGAGAAGGGGGGGCTCCCCCATTGTTACCATCCTGCCCTGGCACATAAAGATGCAAAACGACTAAGTGCATCCTCTCCTACTGAGGCCAGATAAGGCAGCCTACTAAGGGAAAGGGACCCAAAGGCAGGCAACAGTCATAGGCAGCCCCACTTCACTCATTAGGAGGCCCACATAAAGAACAAGCTGAATATCTGCCACATATATGTAGAGGGTCTAGGTCTAGCCCATCCATGATCTTCTGTTGGTGGTTCATTCTCTGTGACCCCCCCCCATTAAGGCAGATTAGTTGACTCTGTAGGTCTTCTTAGAACACTTGTTTTTTTAAATGAGTATCTTCTCAGTAGCTCACCTTCTCTTAATCTGTGTAAAGAACAAGAAATAAAAGTTATTTTTTTTAAATCCAGATATTTTAATGTAGTTAAAAAAAACCCAAGAATATCAACTAAACCCCCAATGAGACTCAAAGAGAAAGAAAATAAAGTTCTTCAAAACAATTAAAAGTCAGTATTTATTCATTGCAGAAGAAAACAAAATGGAGATGATACACCCATCCACCACTTGCCTTTTGTAGTTTGTTGAATGATGTGAGGGCACCCAGTCATGTCTCTGAAGGCCAAACAATTTAGATTAGAAAGGCCTTTATGCAGGCTGAGCCCCTTCATTGCCTTTCCTGCTAGGCTGGATTTCTACCAGTGGTGGTTTCTCCTCCCCAGCCCACCCCCAGTATGGAGACCTGCCAATGGAGAGGGGTAGAGAGGGCAGGGGGTGCCCTCACACTAATTCTGCTGGCTGACCTGATGAACTCTTTCCTTTTCATGCTCCTTCACACCAGATCAGGGATTGGTACAGGAAAGTCTCAAGTTGTCACTGCTTTTCGTTCAATTTCTCAAGCTTTCTGTGAGTGCCCAAAGCAGGCCGTGCTGGCTGGGCAAACTGCAGGTCACTGACTAATCCCATTGATCCCTTGCTAGTAGTCACATACAGCTAGCCTCTCCCCCTTACCAGAGTTCAGTCTGTAGTTGCCCTGACATATTTACCTTTAACTTATCTCTCTGTGGCACCACCTATAATTTCCACACAAGTAGATCTGTGTCCATAAATATGAGTCCAAGTCACAACAAGTTTCCTGGGTTCAGATGGATGCTTAGAGTGGTCACTTGCTTAGGTAGCAAAGAAAGAGAAACCTCTGAGGCTTAGAGAGATAGCATATGAAGTGTCTGGCTATCCGGTTGTCTTAGTTGGTATTTCATTGCTGTGAAGAGACACTGTGACCAAGGCAAATCTTAGAAAGGTAAATAATTAACTGGGACTGGATTACAGTTTCAGAGATTCAGTTCATTTTCATCGTGGCAGAAAGCATGGCAGTGTGTAGGCAGTGATGGTGATGGGGGAGCTGAGAATTCTACATCTTGTTCTGACCATCTTCTGAATGCAGCAGGAGGTGGGAGAGAATGGAGGAGTGTCACACTGGCCAGATTTGAGCAGATATATGAGACTTCAAAGCCCCTCCTCCAGAGACACACTTCTTCTAACAAGGCTATAATTCCTCCAATAAGGCCACTCCTCCCATGGGCCAAGCATATTTATACCAACACACCAGCCAAACTATTTGACTGTAAGAATTCCCCTCAGATGACCCCCTTCTACAACATCAGTAAACAAGGTGGTGAGTGCAAGTGTCTCTTCTTCAGTGTATTCATGCTGCAGAAAACAGAGAGCTCCTGACTTAATACTATATTTTTTACAGAGTTTCAATTTCCATTTCCATGAAGTACCCTTCAATACACACACACACACACACACACACACACACACACACACACACACGGATGCACTTGATTTTATGTTTATTCATTTGTCTCTGGGGGAGGTTGCGGGGTGTGCTTCCCACAGAGGCTAGACCAGGCCATTAGATCGGCTGGAGCTAGAATTGTGGGTGGTTGTGGATCTTGCTGTATGTGTTCTGGGAAATGAACTATAGTTTGTTGAAAGAGCAGTAAGTGCTCTAACCATCAAGCAGCCCCTCCTTTTCTTTTTTACTTGCAGCCTTCATATCATTTTGACTAGTGTCTGATGATAGGACCCATTGTTTCTTTTATAGTCTAATGCTCACCATTTTTGGATTTCATCTGTTTCCAGTCTACTATTTCTGCTACACTCACCTCACTTCCCATGCAGGAAAGCATTGCCACCTTCCAAGGTAAAGTCTACTCTTTAGACTGGGGCCGAATATTCAAAGTAACTAAAAATAACTAAGGAATATTTATTTTTATTTTAGTTTTAAAGTCAACCACATTATCTAGTGACACATTTCTGTACTCTGAGTTTATAGAGAGAAACAGAAGCGTTCCCTCATTCAGCTTAACTGAATCATAACTCAAAGAACCAAATATTAGTTTCCCCAACACTGAAATTTCCACAGAGGGTACAAATGATGGATTTTGACTATGTCATCACCCTGTGTGGTGTTTAGTAGTCTTTTTATCATGACAACATACATAACAAAAATAAGAAAATAAGGGTTCACTTTGTCTCACATTCATTTTTTTAATCTTATTTTTTTAATTAGGTATTTATTTCATTTACATTTCCAATGCTATCCCAAAAGTCTCCCACACACTCCCCCACCCACTCCCACTTCTTGGCCCTGGCATTCCCCTGTACTGAGGCATATAAAGTTTGCATGACCAATGGGCCTCTCTTTCCACTGATGGCCGACTAGGCCTTCTTCTGATACATATGCAGCTAGAGACATGAGCTCTGGGTAGTACTGGGTAGTTCATATTGTTGTTCCATTTATAGGGTTGCAGATCCCTTTAGCTCCTTGGTTACTTTCTCTAGCTCCTCCATTGGGGGCCCTGTGATCCATCCAATTACTGACTGTGAGCATCGACTTCTGTGTTTGCTAAGCCCCGGCATAGTCTCACAAGAGACAGCTATATCTGGGTCCTTTCAGCAAAATCTTGCTAGTGTATGCAATGGTGTCAGCGTTTGGAAGCTGATTATGGGAGGGATCCCTGGATATGGCAGTCTCTAGATGGTCTATCCTTTCGTCTCAGCTCCAAACTGTGTCTCTGTAACTCCTTTCATGGGTGTTTTCTTCTCAATTCTAAGAAGGGGCAAAGTGTCCACGCTTTGGTCTTCGGTCATCTTGAGTTTCAAGTGTTTATCAAATTCTATCTTATATCTTGGGTATTCTAAGTTTCTGAGCTAATATCCACTTTTCAGTGAGTACATATTGTGTGAGTTCTTTTGTGATTGGGTTACCTCACTCAGGATGATGCCCTCCAGGTCCATCCATTTGCCTAGGAATTTCATAAATTCATTCTTTTTAATAGCTGAGTAGTACTCCATTGTGTAGATGTACCACATTTTCTGTATCCATTCCTCTGTTGAGGGGCATCTGGGTTCTTTCCAGCTTCTGGCTATTATAAATAAGGCTGCTATGAACATAGTGGAGCATGTGTCCTTCTTACTGGTTGGAATATCTTCTAGATATATGCCCAGGAGAGGTATTGCTGGATCCTCCGGTAGTACTATGTCCAATTTTCTGAGGAACTGCTAGACTGATTTCCAGAGTGGTTGTACAAGCTTGCAATCCCACCTACAATGGAGGAGTGTTCCTCTTTCTCCACATCCTTGCCAGCATCTGCTGTCACCTGAATTTTTGATCTTAGCCATTCTGGCTGGTGTGAGGTGGAATCTCAGGGTTGTTTTGATTTGCATTTCCCTGATGATTAAGGATGTTGAACATTTTTTCAGGTGCTTCTCAGCCATTTGGTATTCCTCAGGCGAGAATTCTTTGTTTAGCTCTGAGCCCCATTTTTAATGGGGTTATTTGATTTTTCTGGAGTCCACCTTCATGAATTCTTTATATATATTGAATATTAGTATCCTATCTGATTTAGGATAGGTAAAGATACTTTCCCAATCTCTTGGTGGCCTTTTTTATCTTATTGACGATGTCTTTTTGCCTTGCAGAAGCTTTGCAATTTTATGAGGTCCCATTTGTTGATTCTCGATCTTACAGCACAAGCCATTGCTGTTCTATTCAGGAATTTTCCCCCTGTACCCATATCTTCGAGGCTTTTCCCTACTTTCTCCTCTATAAGTTTCAGTGTCTCTGGTTTTATGTGGAGTTCCTTAATCCACTGAGATTTGACCTTAGTAGAAGGAGATAGGAATGGATCAATTCACATTCTTCTACATGATAACCACCAGTTGTGCCAGCACCATTTGTTGAAAATGCTGTTTTTTTTTCCAGTGGATGGTTTTTGCTCCCTTGTCGAAGATCAAGTGACCATAGGTGTGTGGGTTCATTTCTGCGTCTTCAATCTATTCCATTGGTCTACTTGTCTGTCGCTATACCAGTACCATGCAGTTTTTATCACAATTGCTCTGTAGTATAGCTTTAGATCAGGCATGGTGATTCCACCAGATGTTCTTTTATCCTTGATAAGAGTTTTTGCTATCCTAGGTTTTTTGTTATTTCAGATGAATTTGCAGATTGCCCTCTCTAATTCGTTGAAGAATTGAGTTGGAATTTTGATGGGGATTGCATTGAATTCTGAGGGTACAGTCCATCACTGTGGGGAAGACACAGCAGCAGGGCCTTAAGGCAGCTGGTCACATTGCATCTGGATGTGGGAATGATGAATGATGCTACTCAGCTCACATCCTTCTATTTGGACCAGGACCCTAGTCAATAAAATGGTACCTCTCATAGTTAAAACAGATCTTCCCACCTCAGCATAATCTAGATACATCCTCACAGGTGTGGCCAGAAGCTTGTCCCCAGATGAAATTAGATCCTAACAAATTAACAATAAATATTAATCACCTCATCTTCTTGGTCATCACTGATTTAACTTAGATTCATTTTCCGCCTATATTTATGGCATCTTTTCTAGACACAGCTACTCTCTCAATCAGAAGACTGTATGAAAAAGCTCTACTTGGCATTCTGTCCATGCCTTTATTGCTTACTATTTAATGATTACAAGCAATCACATATAATGTAATAGCTCACAAAGATTGATAGTTATTAAAATATGCACTTATTCCAAACAACTAAAGGGCATGAAAATAATAAAATGGTATCCTTATTCACACAAAGAAAACACAAAACCCATTTACCTAGGCAATATATGTGCCCCGCACAGCCTCCCCCGCCACACATGCGCATGCATGGAATGGTATCTTCTTTCTTCTTTTGCAATAGATAACATTTCTTTTTAACTTTCTAGAGTTGTGGGTTATAGGGTTAAGCCTGTAAAATCCAAGCACAGAAGTGAAGGTAGCTGTGAGTTTTGTTAATATCTATCTATCTGAAATAATTGGAAAAAGCAAATTTAATTGTGCAGGTTTTTAGCAGTTATTTAAATATATTCCACAGGAGAATCATTTCTAATTCTCTTACAAGCACATTTGCTATGCTGGTAAATGGTACCCAACCAGTTGTACAAACAACAACACTGATTAAAAATTAGTTTTGGAATTATTTTTTTGAACTTCTAATTTAGCTCAGTAGAATCAAAATCACAGTTGTCAATAGTGTAAACATGCAAGAACCATAGTATAATAAAGTCACTCTAAAAACCACAAAATCCTGTCTTTCTCAGATAATTGCACAATTCTTAAGTGTCCTTCAACTTGATAAGATGGGTATGTAGAATATAGTAACGATGGTTTTAATGTGATGGAACTGCTCAAAAAGTCTAGAATGTGAAGATTAGATAAACAATGAGTTGAAATCCATAGAGTTTGGTAACACACTTAAATATGACAAAATAGAGACATTGGGATACTAAGAATTAGAACTGATTTGTAAGAGATCAAGTCATATATCCTTCTTGGGAGAGTTTTATTTCTTCACTTTGTCACATTTCTTTCCAATTTGTTTTGGCTCAAAAACTGGAGGCTTCATTAAATTTCCACTACAATTAAAAATCTCAGAATACTCAAACCCCTATCCTAAATCTTTTGTGAGCAATGCATCTGAGTATCCTAGATTGGTAAATCCAACAATATAACCTTGTATCCTCCAGTCTTTTGAGAGTGATAGTGTGGGAAAGGTTTTGATGCATGCCTTCCTCACAAAGGGAGGTATCTTGTCCACATACAGCTTCAGAAATCTGGTCTAAAGATGCTTCTTGTACAATATTGTCAAATGTCTAGTTAGTATTTTAATCCTGAATGAGGAGTCTCTGCAGAAATGGCAAACCTGATTTTCACTCTTCTTACTCCCTAATACTGCCTCTTAGTAGGAATTTCTCTCTACTCCCTATGACTCAAAATGTCACCCCTGCTTCTGCCACTGAGCCGTCTTCCTTGGAATCTCTTTCCTTTGAGCTCTACTTCATCCTCATCCATCTCACACAGTTTCTGGCCTTCATAACCCAAGTGATTTTCCATCAGTGTGGTAGTCTGAACCAACTGGATCTCTTGGATTTTTGAAAACACAACAACAGATACACCACCTTCCATTTTAGTAAAGGATGGTTTGTGCAGCTCTCTGGAATGGCTCACAGTAAGGAAGCCAGAATGGTTTCAGCCTCATTAAAGCTGTGGATTCCTAGTACTCATGAATTTTATTGATGCTCATAATCATTATCACTGAAAGGGATGTCTTATATGTACATACATCTGTCTGCATGTGTGTATGTATGTATGCACACATTTACATGTATACATGCACATGCATATCATACACATATGGAGAGGAAAAAAATCAGAATCAACCTTTCTAATTTTTAACCTAAAGAAGAACACAGAGGCAGAAGGCAGAGTTCCAGATTATTCACATAATTACCTGACTTGGGCCCTTCATTTTGCCTGGACATAACACGTTGTGCAAGACTAAAGGACAAAGCAGACCCTTAAAGCTTTAATTAGCATCTTATTGCCAGAATTTGCTGCTGGCTGCTAAACGTTACAGTGGCCTTCCTTCTCGATGAACATTTTCTTTTCTTCCCCTACTAATTGCCTTCATAGGTTTTCTCTAATGATGTGCCTTTGTCCTTCACCTCCCTCAGTAGTGTGAAGAAGACAAGAAAAAAAACTACTAAAAATGGTAAGAGCTTGCACCAAAAATGGAGCTTTGATGATATCATGAATTACTGCCATTTTAATGACCCTTGTGGTATAATTTTTGCAAATAATTATGAATAAAAGTGTCTTGGAGTCGTTGCCTGACCTTCCTTTCCATCCACAGAATCACTGAATCTGGGATGACAATCTGCAAGTCTCAGCAATCTGCTTGTCTCTGTCCCCCAAGAATAATGGGGTTACAGGTCCTCTCACAACCACATCCAGAGTTTTACATAGTGTTGGGAATTTGAAATGTGTACAAGAACAATTTGCTTGTTCTTGTACAACAATCTCTCTGAGCCTTTGACCCACATACATTCCCAGTCCCTAGTATGCTCTTTCTGCACATATCTATGGACTTAAAAATCAACAATGATCTGGAAAAATATTTCCTGCCCCTTCATCTCTAGAACTTTGTTTATTGAGTCAGGGTCACCAAAAATAGTGTGAACTTGGCCATTCGTCTTCAGATATGCAAAACATGGCTACACAGTTTCCTATCTATATATGCTTCGTGATATGCAAGTATATGTAGAAGATATGAGAAAGATTTAGAAGTGTTAGTCGTTGTGTATGAAAGAGTAGACTGACATTTTGAGAATCTGGAATCAAACATTCCTTCAGAATAGGAAATGACATGGAGAAGGTAAAAACAAACAAAAACAAAAAAACAAAAAAAAATCCCAAAAAACAAAACAACAACAAAAAAACCCATTGAGTTCAATCAATGCCAAACTCAGTCTTTAGTCCTAATCTCTTCATTTCCACTATAGCCATAATGCTGTACTGGGGAACTGGGAGTCTCAAGTCCATCCACTGCCCAACAACTGATGACTCTCACAATGGAGAGGTCCCCAACTCCATCTGTAAAAGGATTTCTTATCTGTCCTGAGGAGCCAGAGGATTCTGACTCCTTTGTTGGGTGACTGTCCTAGCGCTGGTACTGACAATGCACTGAAGCAAACTTTCTGAATGCAAAGATTTGCAAAGATTTCCATAATGCACTGAGACTTTTCTTGAAGAAAATAAAAGTAGATAATAAATGCATTGTGTTCAGTAGCAATAAAGTAGGCCTTCAATAAAGTCGCCTTTTATTGCTGCACAAGCTATTCTGGGATAACTATATCCTAAAAGCTACAACCTTCAAACACAAGAATTCATAGAGGGGAAAGACTCAGTGTTGATCCTAGACTGCATATAACTTTCAACATGTAAACTAACTGCTGAAGTTTAAGGTTATGATTTATAGCATATGAGAGTTCTCAAAGCACTCAGAATCCTGAAACCTCTCTTTGGGCCTTATACTTTACTCGGGAATTATGAAATTCTTGGGCAAATGGATGTATCTGGAGGGTATCATCCTTAGTGAGGTAACCCAATCACAAAACAAGTCACTTGATATGTACTCACTGAGAAGTGGATATTAGCCCAGAAACTTAGAATACCCAAGATACAATTTGCAAAACAGAAGAAAATCAAGAAGGAAGATCAACACATGAATACTTCATTCCTCCCTAGAATAGGGAATAAAATATCCATGGAAGAAGTTGCAGAGACAAAGTTTTGAGCTAAGACAAAAGGCATCCAGAGACTGCCCCACCCGGGGGTCCATCCCATAATCAGCCACCAAACACAGACACTATTGCATATGCCAGCAAGATTTTGCTGAAAGGACCCTGATATAGCTATCTCCTGTGAGGCTTTGCCAGTGCCTGGCAAATACAGAAGTGGATGTTCACAGTCATCTATAGGATGGAACACAGGGCCCCCAATGGAGGAGCTAGAGAAAGTACCCAAGGAGCTGAAGGGGTCTGCAGTCCTATAGGTGGAACAACAATATAAATTAATCAGTACCCCCAGAGCTTGTGTCTCTAGCTGCATATGTAGCAGAATATGGCATAGTCGGCCATCATTGGGAAGAGAGGCCCCTTGGTCTAGCAAACTTTACATGCCCCAGTACAGGGGAACGCCGGGGCCAAGAAGTGGGAATGAGTGGGTAGAGGAGGAGGGCAGGAGGGGTATAGGGGACTTTTGGGATAGCATTTGAAATGTAAATGAAGAAACTATCTAATACATTTTTTAAAGGAAAAAAAAAGGAATATGCCATTTGATGCCAAAATAACTGCTCTGGAGATATCTTTGTTTGATGCTGCGGACACATTTCACTTGTCCATTAAGCCCAGAATGAGACTTTTGGTATGCATTAGTGTCCTGTGCAAGGGAATTTGATAAATGGGGTATATGTGTTTTATATAAAATGATAACTTTGTTTTAATAATTACCAGTCTGAGATTACACAGAGAAGCATTTTTGCCGTGGTAAATCACAGTTCCTACTTCTCCCATGGGGCAATTCTTTTTTTTTTAAATGGTGGCCTTGTTTAGAAAGTCACATGTTTGTATTTTCCAAGGGGATGATATGAAAAAAGTTATTAGAGCTATTTGGAAAAGTTCTTATTCTCAGCAAAAAAAAAAAAAAAAAAAAAGAAAAAAAAAAAAGAAAAAAAGAAAATTAGCCTACTTACAGGGACAGTCTTAAAGAGTGAAATGTTTCTCACTCTAGTCTTCAGTGGTATAACCTGAACTCCAACTGTGACAAGACAGTTGTCATAGAGGCCAGTGTATATTTCACTTTGCTGTCAATATAAATTATATTTGGATCTTTTCTTACTGATAGCGTGATACTTTTCTGCATGTTCTTACCAACTGCCTGATTCTTGTTACAGAGGCCATCATACAATGTACCTTCAGATCCCAGCAATGAAAGCACGTTCCAGGTCTTTAATAGAGCACCGGGTCACTCAGGTCAGAACAAAATGGTAACAGCAATATAAGTAAATCATTTCATGTTTGAAGCTGCAGGGTTTTGAATAAAAATGGTCCCCAAAAGATCATATATTTGAATATTCAGTCATAAGGGAGAGGCACTATTTGAAAGCATTAGGAGTTGTGGCCGTTTTGGAAAAAGTGTATCACTGGACAGTAAGCTTTGTGGTTTCAAAAACCTAAGTCAGACCCAATGTCTGACTTCCTGCTTCCTGTGGGTCTGAATGTAGAGATCTCAGCTCCTTCTCCAGCATTATGTCTGCCTGAATGCTGCTATGCTCCTCGCCGTGATGACAACAGACTGAGCCCCTGAAACTGTAAACAAGCCTCAATTAAATCTGTTCTTTTATAAGAGTCACTACGGCCATGGTGTCTCTTCACAGCCATAGGACACTGACTAAGACAGGAACCTAATAGCAAACCCGAGTTAGGGCTCATTAAACATGATGACAGCACATTTCTTTCAAATGAAACAGGACTTTTATGACATATGTCAGTTGCTTAGGCTGCAAGCAGGGGAAAAGTTGCAAAGAATCAGTCGCTGGTTATTTACTCATTGTATTTCTACAAATTGTACTTCTACTTATTAAGAGGATAAAACATAAATAAATATACATTAAATATACATCAGATAATATTGTGAGCTACAGCATTAATCAGTTACATAAAACTGGGTATTGTCCATTGCTGGTGAGGTGGTGGGGAAATGCTTGTTTATTGCCATGGCAGCAGCAATTGGTAAAGAAATATTCACATTTTTATTCAACCCAGAGACTTATCCTATGGAAGCAATTCAAGCTGAAACATAAAGCAATAAGCTTTAAAATATTTATGGATATATCACCTATGACTGCAGAATTTAAATGAGTGGATGAATCTAACAATAGGGGTAATCTGATCAATTTGGTAGGCTAACTGCATGGAATATTATAAAGTCGTTAAAAATAATTATGAACACTATGTAACAGCATGGGAAATATTTATGATATGCCATTGATTGAAAAGAGCAGACTATAAAATTACTGTGATTGCTATAATTCCAACAACATAAAATGTGTGTATGTTCAAATACTAAGAAAAGTAATAAAAATATTTTATGGTTGTGAAGATTAGAAGTAAAATATTCAATACTATATTTGTTTGAGTGCCTTTAAAAGTACTGAAAACACTTGAGTGTGTGGGAGAGACCTGATTCAGCTAAACAAAGTTTGAGAGAAAGTTGCCAGTTACTTTGTGTGTGTGTGTGTGTGTGTGTGTGTGTGTGTGTGTGTGTGTGTGTGTGTGTATGTGTGTGTGTGTGTGTGTGTGTTAAATACATATATATTCATATATGAATACATATACATACTCTGTTTCTGTCTTTGTCTTTCTGTCTGTCTGACTAATTCAGTCTCTAGGTCAAGACTTTCCTGAATTCACAAGCCATCTGAAAAAGTATATAGGTAAGAAACATTAGTCCAGTCAGCTAACGTCAGTTTTCTATCTTGAAAAAAGAGGATAACGGCAATCTCAATCTCCTAAAATTGCTGTGACAATGAACAGACACGGTGAGCATGATACTGAGCCACTCAACAGAGGTTAACTCCTGTCATCATTTTCTAGGGCATGAGCTCTTTCGGAAACTTGGAACTGAGAACGCTGAAGGGAGCTGCTTCATTTAATCTAAAATCGCCAAAGTTCCTTAATTTAGAGTAGTGGGATGCAGACGGAAGTTGAAGGTAATTAAACGAAAGTGTTGTTTGTAAAATGCCATCAGTTTCCTACACATTTGTAAACCAATATAATGTTGACCGACCAAAATAGTCAAGAAAACTTTCTACAATGCTAATTTGACCAAAAGGATGATCTATGATAAGATAAACAAAAACAGAAATCTCTTTACACTCCATCTGGGAGCAGCTAAATAAAATTACTGATGCAAACTGTGCTCACAGTCTGGAAATGCATGAATGAATTCTGATTGTCTTTCTCACTGTTTCTCCTTTAAATCATGACAGTGGGTGGCCTTTTCTGGTGACATTGATTAACCTGGCCTGAAATGTATGGCTTGTTGCTCGCAGATTCCGATCAGACATTTATGGTGCAAGAATCTAGAAGGTGTCATAGGATGGGATGCCAGAGGTGGCTTCCTGCGTGATTCACAGCCTGGTGCTTCCTCAGGTCCCCACACCAGATGGTGCTTTCTCTCTAGTGGGTCACAATGCTCAGGGCTGTGGATAATTTTGATATATCATGTTGCTCATACCCCTGCCACCTAAGGATAGATTTTAGACAATTAAACTTCTCATTTGTCCTGACAGAACAAGACACCACATTGTCTTAGGTTACCCACCTAGTCTTACTTAGAAATCTTTACTGATCAATACGCATATGTATCAGAGCAGTGGAGAGACAAGAAGACTGACATTAAGAAAGCCTAAAATATTTAATGATGCATTTTGTTAGCAAGTCTACAGGGAACTCCAGATACTTGCATGTTTGTAGAATGAGTGCAAATTGCTATAACTCACAATTCTGTTCCTACAGACACAGACTACTCAACCCTCTTAACACACACTTCCTCTTGAGTTGCTATGTCTTCCTATGTTCATTTTCCACCGCTACTCCAATCCAACCTCCTGCAAGTGCTTCTTTGTATGTGTTTACCAGAAGCCCCTTTCTAAGTAGCTCTGGAAGCAGGCATGTGGAAACTGCTGGAGTCCTCTTTTATGAGGGTCAGGAGTATCTTGAGATAAACGCAATCCAGAGAGGGTCTAATGAGATGACTCGGTGGGTAAAGGTGCTTGCTGTATAAGCCTGGCAACCTGAGTTTGATACCAGGAAGCCATGAAAAGGTGGAAGAAGAGAACCATAAGTCATATATAAAGGTCAGATATCTGCAGTTTGGAAACATGGCCATTCTTCAGTTGGGTGAAGTAGAAGATAAATGTAGAAGGGCTTGTTACAATGGGCATATTTTGTCTATCTTAAATTGCTTTAGAACATATCCATTTGTCACCGAATACTCACATGGTTATTAGCTGCTGTCTTAATAGCCTAAGGAGAGGCTCCAAATGAGCTAAACATCTAACATTTTTCTTCTGTTTCTGGAGATCTCTAGGTTTCTTGTCTCAAGATGAGTTTATGTCCTTATCCATATTCACACAGGAGAGGGACCTGATGCATATGCTAAGAGGCTGTTGGTTGGATCAGGCTGGAGACAGCTTAGCAGAGAGTGGGGATAATGTTTCTGTACAGCAAAGATTCTAGGAGCTTGAGAAAGAGATGAAAATGAGGTGCCTAGATTGGAAGGAGTCTTAGGAGGCTTACAAAGCTTCTGCTAGGGTAAATAGGTGCCTTCACTTGATGAAGTAAGCTAGATAGTATTGCATTTATTTCCCCATGAAATGCTCCAAGAAAGTCACTGCTTTACACCATGAATATGCTTTTTGGTAGGCTTCTGAGGGTTTTTAGGCACAAGGAACTCCATTTCTGAGGGTTCTGAGACCAGTCTTCCTTGACTAACCTGTTCCTTTGGTGCTGCTAGGTTGAGTCTTAGGGTAGTAATTACTTGAGAATAGAAAGAATTCCATCAAACTCTAGGTGCCATCTGGGGGAAGCTTGTAGGGTCCCCTGAGTTCCCTGTAAAGTAAAATTGCAGTTGGGTACATCTGAGTTACAAAGATAAAAATTATCTGTGTCTAAAGGTTACCTTCCTCTTTATTGGAGTTTTCATAAAACATTTTTTGTAGTAACAGGACTTCGAGGGCCCACTCCTGAGACAAGGCCAGCTACACAGGTTGTGAAGCTCAGTGTGAATTCCGACTGTGGAGACCCTTGTTCACAAAGCAAGGGGACATTCTATTGGCTGCACTCCACACGGAAACTTCCCTTTCGACTGTGAGCATGGAACTCCAGCATCTTTAATTGGCTACCAACTCTTCTAAGTAAACAATTTCTAAGTGTTACAGTGATGTTTGTTACATATATACCATTGAGGCCTCACTCTGTGGCCCAGATTGGCCTAAAACTCGTGATCTTACAGCATTATCCCTGCCTCAGCTGCCGGGGGGGCTAGAATTACAAATGTAGTTGAACATGCCCAATTTGCCATTTTTAAAATTTTCAACTCTATCTTTAAATATAAACAAAGGAACACTTGTCTATATATAGAATCCTCAAAGTTACACGCTTCCATGCTACGCTTCCATGCTACAGAAGCTGAAGTGCCTGTCCTCCAGTCTACCCAGCACAGCAGTGGCATCCTGCTGTTGTTCACTGTTTTGGAATGCTGGGGGCTAAAGCAAGGATTCTGGGCATGCCCCACTACTAAGCTACGCCCCAAGTCATGCCCCCCTTTTTTCTTTAACCGCTTGATGTGCTTGCATTCTGGGAACACCTCCTAATTTGTTGACGAAGAAGCAGAGTGAAAAGACTGGGTTTTCTTCCTTCCTTTTCCTTTCATCAGTGTCAGTATCAGTGATTTTTAGCTACTAGAGAAAGGTAACTGAGCAAGAAACGATGACAGGACTCACAGCTGTGTTTCATGACTGCTGTAGGAAAGTAACCCAAACTTACTGCCTTAAAAAAACAGAGACTTACTACCTTACAGGCCCAGAAACAGAGGCCTGAAATAGATCTTCAATATGTTTGGGGAGAATCTGTCTCCCTCCTGGGGATTCTAGGGAAGAATGTATGTTTTCCTTTCATATTTTTGGAAGACCCTTCAGAGATGGTCAAAATGGGGGTAATATTCTCACCTCAACATTAGCTTATCATGACCCATAATTTTCTCTGTAGCCTTATTTCCGTGTGTGTGTGTGTGTGTGTGTATGTGTGTGTGTGTATGTGTGTGTGTATGTGTGTGTGTGTATGTGTGTGTGTATTTGTGTGTGTGTATGTGTGTGTGTATTTTTGTGTGTATGTATGTGTGTATGTGTGTTGTGTGTGTGTGTATGTGTGTTGTGTGTGTGTATGTGTGTATGTGTGTGTGTATTTGTGTGTCTATATGTGTGTATGTGTGTGTGTATTTGTGTGTGTATGTATGTGTATATGTGTATGTGTGTGTGTATGTATGTGTGTATGTGAGTTTGTGTGTGTGTCTGTGTGTGTGTGTGTGTGTGTGTGTGTGTGTGTGTGTGTTTCTGGGCAATAAGATGAGGTCTTCCTTGTGAGTAAAAAACCATCATTCTGATTACCATAGAGTTCAACATTTAAAATAAGTTCTGATTCAAAGAAAAAAACTGTGGCTTCTGGGTCTCTCAATATCCCCTCTTACTGTCATAGACATATTGTACTTACTTTGCCCCCACTTCTGGTTTCCCCCAGTTCCAGGTAGTGAGGGTCCACCAGTTTTATTTCATGGGTCTCCCAGATGCTACAAGAGTGAGACCACTAGGTATTATGGAAAACACATTACATGTAGTATCTCTCTTCTCCTGAAGCCATGCTCTTTTGTCCCAAAAGACTTAATGCACAGGATGTAAACTAAAAGATAAAGATATGAAAGGTGTTAATAAGAGAAACAACAAAGCTGGGAACCAGATTGGGAATCTTTCTGAGAGTGACATTGTGTGGCACAGACTTCCATGATGCCAGCCCTGTCCTCATCCACTCAAGCAGAATCATTCACAGATCAAAGGCAACTGTCCCACAGTTGTTAATGAAAGAAACAAAATGGAAGATGCCAATATATTAACAGCCAAAATGAGTGTTTTCCATATATTTCTCTTTTTAATATAGAAGATTTTTAGTAATTCTATAAAGCCTTTACACATTTTCCTTTCTATTCTTGTGTACTTATTTTACTATTTAATAAATATGCTTATTAATTCTTTGAGAACTTATACAATGTATTTTGATCATAGCTCGCCCCAATTCCTCCCCTTAACTCCTTCCAGCTTACCTCCTCCTTCTTTCTCCCTTAACTTTGTGTCTGTTTCTTTTTTTCTTTATTATCCTTTTCTATTAGTAAGTCATTGACTCTGAGTATGGTTGACCTACAAGGAGTAGGTCAACTCTTAAAGAAAATTGACTCCCTTCCCCCCAAAAGCTATTAACTACCCATGGCTTCTCAGTTAGAGATAGGGGCTCATGGACCTCTCTCATTCCATGCTAGAATATTAACTGACTTGATCTTGTGCAGACAATCACAGCTGCTATGAGTTCATGAATGCAGCCATCTTGTCACGTTTATAAGGAACTATTTCAATATGGTTCTCCCTGACCTCTGGTTCCTACCATTTTCCGGCCTCCTTTTCTATGATGGTCCACGAGATTGAGGAGGGGGTTGTGCTGTTGATGTTTCATGGATGCAGCTGAGCCATAATCAATTATTCTCTGCACTTTGACCAGCTGTGGGCATCTGTGTTAACAATCCACTGCATAATAAGTCTCTGATGAGGTTTCCTCTATTCACAATACCTAAAACATGCAAACAGCCTTAATGTTCATGAATGGTTAATGAAAATATGGTGTCTATATACAATAAAATTATATTCAGCTACAAAAAAAATTTAAGGAATTTTTATAAATAGATATATATGGAAAACATTCTCCTGGCAAGTAATGCAGAGTCAGAAAGATCATTTCACATATTTTTAATCATATACAGATTTTAATGTCAAATGTTTATATTTGTGTATTTAATTTAGAGTATCAGAAGAATTCAGGAAACTAGAAAAAGATCATTAGTAGGGAAGGAGAAGAAAGATCTTAAGTGTGGTGTGGGATGGTAATAGAAGTCAGGTGATATGTATTCAAAATGGGGATAATGAAGAGCAAGGTTTAAATGGCAAGAGGGATGGTGGAGGATTGGCCAGAGAAGGAAGTTACAGGGAAGCTTAACTAATACTAAGGATGCTTAATAAAGCCATATGAAAGCTTACACTTTCATAAGTTTCATATTTATAGTTAGATTAAAGTATTTAAGTGGAGTTTGCCTATACAGAGAAATATATTCATCCTAGAAGCAATGGGCCTCCAAATAAAAAGCTTACTGTCTAGTATGAAGTACCATCCTTTGAGTGGTTAGAGGTATCCTAGAGCTTCCCAAACAGTAAAGGGTAGTACCATTGATCTTGTTTGCTTTGAGGGTTTGAATGAGAATGCCACACACACACAAGCTTTGGGCATTTGAATACTTGTTCCCCAATAGGTGGGTGTTTGGGAAGGATCAGGAAGTGTGGCCTTGCTGAAGGAGGTATATTGCTAGGGGTGGGTTTAAGATTTTAAAATTCTCTCACTATCCCCAGTGCACTCTCTGCCTCTTGCTTGTGGATCAAGGTGTGGGTGATCATTTTCTGCTCCAGCTAACATATCTGTAGTTTTTTTCCTTGCTTCTCAGCACAATGGACTCTTAATTATCTGTGACTGTAAGCCAAGTGAATCCTTTCTTCTCAAAGATGCCTTGGTCATGATGTTTTGTCACACCAATAGACCAGTGACTAGTATAGAAGTTGGTACCAGGGAATGGGCTATTGCTGTGACAAACTTGACAATGAAGTAGAAGACGGGGATTTTGTACTAGAAAGGTAGTGATGTTGTAAGAGCTTAAAGGGCCAGCATAGTTGGATCTTGAAAGATAGTAATGATGGATCATGAAGGCCCAGCTCAGGAGGATTCAGAGGAAAATAATATTAGACTTGGAGTGGAATCGTTCCTGCAATATTTTGACAGTGACTGTGACTGCTTTTTGCCCTTATTCTAAGAATCTGCTAGAAGCTAGATTGAAAGATAATAGATGAATTACTTTGATGGAGAATGGTTCAAGACAAGCTGACACTGACTCTGTTGTGTAGTTATTAGTAATACTTCTTATGCAGAGCTACAGTGCAAAAAGCCCAAGGGTACAGAAAGAAATATGAAATGTACAGATTTTGGACTTTTAAATAATATTCAGACTATAAAAACTATCAGGACTTTTAAAGTTAGACTGAATACATTTTGTATTATGATATGGCCAAAGTCTATAAAAGTCAAGAAGCAGTGGTAGATGTCCCTCATAAGTCTTGGACATTTGAATGTTTGGTCTCTGATATGGGGGATGTTTGTGAGGGATTAAAGGTGTAGAAAAGGTATGTCTGGGGTGGACTTAAGGTTTCAAAAGCTTCCCACCATCCCCAGTATACTCACTCCCTCCTGCTAGTGGATGGAAATGTGAGTGCTCAGCTTCTGCTCCAGCCTAAATGTCTGCAGCTTGCTGCCTGGCTTTTCACTACAATGGGCTCTTAACTATCTGGAATCCTAAGCCAAATGAATGCTTTCTTTCCTTTTTTAATGAATTAATTAATTTACTTTTTTTACACTCCATATTTTAATCACCCACCCCCATCCACCCTCCGACTGATCCAGATCCCATACCTCCTCCTCAACCCCCTGTCTCCATGTGGGTGTCCCCACCCCACACCTCACCTGACCTCTAAACCCCCATTGGCCTCCATTCTCTTGAGGGTTAGGTGCATCATCTCTGAATGAACACAGACCCAGCAGTCTTCTACTGTATGTGTGTTGGGGACCTCATATCACCTGGTGCATGCTGCGTGTTTGGTGGTCCAGTGTTTGAGAGATTTTGGGGGTCCAGATTAATTGAGACTGCTAGTCCTCATACAGGATCACTGTTCTCCTCAGCTTATTTCAGCCTTCCCTAATTCAACAACAGGGGTCAGCTACTTCTATCCATTGGTTGGGTACAAATATCTGCATCTGACTCTTTCAGCTACTTGTTTGGTCTTCCAGAGTGTGGTCTGAAGTCCTGAGGGCCAGCAGAAAGAATGGAAACAGGAAACCTTGGGAGGTAGGAAGCTGGGGGAACCCTCCAGAATGCACCAGAGACCTGAGAGTTGAGAGAATCTAAGGACTCAAAGGGAAGGACCTTAGATGAAATGCCCAATAGTAGGAAGAGGGAACTTATAGAGTCCACTTCCAGCAGGAAAACGGGGCATCAAATGAGGGAGAGGGGGCAGCAAGAAACGGGGCATCAAATGAGGGAGAGGAGAGCCATCCTACAGTCCCAACTCTGAGGCATAATTGTTCCTATCTGAAAAAAATTACATGGATGGAAATGAAGAGGAGCCTGAGGAAAAGAAGGTCTGGGGATAGGCCCAAAGTGGGATCCAGCTCAAGGGGAGGTCCCTAGGCCTGCCACTATTACTGAAGTTATGAAGCGCTCACATAAGGGGACCTAGCATGACCGACCACACTCCAGAATTTTTTTCTTCTATAAGTTGACTTGGTCATGATACTTTATCACACCAATAGAAAAATGATTAAGACAGTTAACCAGCAGAACTTGATGGTAGTGTAAGGTCCTATTGCTGCAGATACCACACTCATTGGCCACAGAACGTGAGGAAACCAAGCTGGTGCTGATCAGAGAGCTTCCTGCTTGTTGGCTAGCTTGTAGTATCAGACTATGCAGGCTGGTGGGGGGGAAATCAGCAATCCAACCCAGATGTAAATTCCACCAATGGCAAAATATGCCCATGGATATAATAGGGACATAGCTGTTACAGAAGAAACCAATTAATTTTTGGCTGGATTAAAGATGCTCCATAGGAGAAAATATACTAGAAATCTAGCCAGAAATCCATAAATGGAGGTTTACAGACCCCGAGATGAACCAACTAACTGCTATAATTTTGCTAAATGAACATAGTATCAAATTGCCCTTTAAATTCATACCCCTCTACCCATAGATTAGTCTAGCTCTCAGACTTAACAATGAATTTCCAAAGAATTCTTAACTCTTCATTTTCACTTACCAACTGAAACATACATGTGCCTTTGATGATTAATTGTTTATTGTTACCATAGTGTTTGATTGAGGAGGTGAAATAAGCTTTCTTTTATAAGTTGCTTTTATCACGATGCTTTGTCACGGCAATAGAAAAGTAGCTAACACACATTAATTATACTTCCTCAAGGCCAGTTACAAAATACAATATTGAATTCTGAGTATATAAAACTATAGAAGTTTGTGAAGACATTTTAAAATTAGAATTGTTCTGAACTCAGATGCACTAATACTATATGTATGTGTTCATAAGCACATTCCTCCACATTTCATGACTATACAGAATAATGTGCTAATTATATAAGTACAACGGGCACAGTTTTTTTTCAAATTACATAATTTGATAAGTACAACCGCCACATACACTTTAAGCTCTGGAATTGACTTAGGTAAGTGCATAGCATCATTGGTGGGGGCATAACTCTATAAAGTGGTGGAGATGAGCTGATTAGCCATGAGCTATCATCAATCCCGGAGTGCCTTTGCTTACTCAAGAATGTGTCAGAGCAGCCTGTCTTACAGAAAATGGAAAGCACCATTTAATTCGGACATGAGATGCAGAGGAAATTGGTTTTCAAATACTTCATTCTATTTCAAAGGAACACCCTCAAGTGTTTCCATTTCCTTCAGGTCTTTATTATATAAACTAGGGGACTAAGGAAACCATTTATGTGCTGTCCTTTCAAGTGCCACTGTTGCTCTGAAGTTTTACGCACACTCCATGTGGAGCTAACCACTCCTTCAGCTCTGACTGTTATGTAATCTAACACAGCATTGATTATGTAATATTGAATGGTTTCTATCTTATTTCGGATTTACAATGTATTCTGCATATATTCCTGAACAGATCTGTTCTCACAGCCTGTAGCTGTACTCTGGGCTTCTCCTTCTTGTGAATAGATCCTTACTTTATTGGGTAATTTGACTATATTTTCTCATTTTAGAAATTTAACATTTATACTTTTGCTGAATGGACTTTTCAAAACATTTCAGTATTTTTTCACATTACCTTTTGACCTTAAATTTCTATATACATTTCCATTGCGAGTAACCATTTCATGTTTTTGCAAAGTTTGGTTTACTGATAAATATACATTCAGTTGATATTGCTGTTACCTCACAACAGAAACCACTATTAACTTATTACTATAGTAGCCATCATAAGAGTTTTTATTATGAATGATTACTTGAATAATCACTTCTATGTAGTATTTAAGTGGTATTAGCAATTGGAAACTTTGAAATTAAGTTTTATATTAAGCATATCAAAAAGTATATAATGAGTTGAAATATGAAGCTGCAATACAAAATCTCAAGTGATTATAGTGGATTTGCCTAATGCTGCTTGTATTCTAATGCTACTTTGAAGCCCCCAAAACTGAGTGCCCCAAAGACAAAGAGAGTCTGCACATAAGACACTGTATGACTCTGCACCCAGTTAAAGGTGATTGGTAAATAAAGATGCCAACAGCCAGTAGACAGTGGACAGAAGGGACATAGGTAGGATTTAGGTTTCCTAGGCTTGGGACAATGAGGAAGAGAGAAGAAAGGAGAAGCGACCATGGATTATCTGAGCCATAAAAACGTGGCCTTGAGGGCTGCCCAATTGGAGTTAAAAGTAGCCCAGATGGAACGTAGAAAATAGTAAGTAATAACTCTGGGTTATTGATAGGAAAGTAGATTCTAACAACATGGAGAGTAGACAAGTGCCCAACTAGTGTGTTGATTAAGGCATATTGTAAATATAAAAGCTGTGAGTGTGTCTTTCATCTGGGAACTCAATAGCCAAAGGTGGGGTAGATGCTCTGGGCCAGGATTTTAATAGTTTTTATTACAAGTGATCACTTCATTTCATTATTAAGTTGTGAGTTGTATGAACTCAGTATTGCTTTTGTATTAAGCAACATGGGGAATTAGGACCCTGAACTCTTTGATTTTAGATCAATATTATCAGAAAATCTAAAGTACTGTATTTTGGGCCATGATCAAGATGAAGAACTATCCATCTCACTCATTGCATTCCATCATCCTTATATACATCTCAGTAGTGCTTGGTATCAGCTTCTATTACCCTAACAAATTCCTGAGATAGCAACTGGAGAGACGGCATAGTCAGAAAATTGTCCTCTATGAAAGAATAAGACTCAAGTCCAATCCCTAGAACCTATACAAAGTTAAAGAAAGGAAAAAGCAAAGCCTGGAGTGGTAGCTTGCACATAGCAGGTAGGGGGTTGCTGTCTATCCTGCCTACCCAAATTTCCTGTTCAGTGAGATACTCTATAGTAGTGATTTAAATAAGAGTAGCCTCCAAAGACTCGTATTTTTCAATGCTTAGTCATGGAGTGGCATTACTTGGAAGGGATTGGGAACTGTGGCCAGATTGGAGTAGGTATAGCTTTGATGGAGAGAATCTGTCACTGTGGGTTGGCATTGAGGTCCCAAAAGCCAAAGCCAGGCTCAGTGTCATTTTCTTCCTGTTGTCTGTGGAGCCAGAAGGAGAACATGGAGAACCATGTCTGTCTGTATGTCACCATGCTCCCTGGCCATGATGATAGCAGACTAAACCTCTGAAACTGCGAGCAATTAACCAATTAAATGCTTCCTTTATAAGAGGTGCCATGGTCACATACCTCAAATAATAAAATCATGAATGATTAAGACAGACTCAGTGCTATTTATAATCTCACTACGTGGTGCATGTGAGCACACACACACACACACACACAATCATATAATGAGCATGTACATATATACATACATAAATACCTGAGACAATCAACTTACACAGGCAATCAACCCATTGAGGCTCATGTTTTCTAAAGCTTCAGCCCGAAGTTGTTTGGTCCCATTGCTTTTGGGGAATGTATTATGAAGCTACATTGTGGAAGGGATTCCTAGCGGAGTAGAAACTACTTCCTTCATGGCCACCAAACAAAAAGAAAGAGAAAGAGATGGGATTCCCACTGTCCTGTCTGAAAGCATGTCCTCAATGACCAACAAGTTTCCCAGTAGGTACAAACTTCCGAATGTATCACCTTGGAGACTAACATATGGGCCTTTGGGGGATGATCAAGGTACAAATTAAAACAACATAATCCATATGCTAAGCCATGAACTATATGTTCTTCAACATCTTCATATTTTTCCTGAAACGAGTACCTTCCTAAGCATTATTTTGATTTCTTTAGTCCTTAATTTTGTCCATGTTCCGGGGTTCACTTCAGGTAATGCCTCAAAAACAACTTCTTGGTTTATTTTCCACCAGGATTCAGCTAATCCTCAAAGTCCACCAGTGCTCCTGGAGTAAATGTAAAGGATTGTTTCAGAGCTACCATGAAAATACTGGGGGCCACTGTGACACCATTGTGCAGGAATTGCCAGCACACTCATTGATGTAACTTAAGGTTGAATTGGGAAAATCAGGGATTACTTTTCTCATTCATTAGCAACCATAGTGGTAAAGATGAAGTTCCCTGATAAATACCAGCTTGATGCATTTTTAGACTGTCATATGGAAACCTATTGAGAAGGTTTTTTTTTTTTTCAATTTTTATTAGGTATTTTCTTCATTTACATTTCAAATGCTATCCAGAAAGTCTCTCATACCACCCCCACACCCCTGCTTCCCTACTCACCCACTCCCACTTCTTGGCCCTGGTGTTCCCCTGTACTAGAGTATATAAAGTTTACAAGACCAAGGGGCCTCTCTTCCCAACGATGGCCAGCTACGCCATCTTCTGCTACATATGCAGTTAGAGATACAAGCTCTGGGGTTACTGGTTAGTTCATATTGTTGTTACACCTATAGGGATGCAGACCCCATTTGCTCTTTGGGTACTTTTTCTAGCTCCTCCATTGGTGATCCTGTGTTCCATCCAATAGCTGACTGTGAGCATCCACTTCTGTGTTTGCCAGGCAACGGCATAGCCTCACAAGAGAGGCTATATCAGGGTCCTTTCAGCAAAATCTTGCTAGTGTATGCAATGGTGTCAGCATTTGGAGGCTGATTATGGGATGGATCCCCTGATGCGACAGTCTCTAGATGGCCCATTCTTTCATCTCAGCTCCAAACTTTTTCTCTGTAACTCCTTCCATGGGTGTTTTGTTCCCAATTCTAAGAAGGGACAAAGTGTCCACACTTTGGTCTTCATTCTTCTTGAGTTTCATGTGTTTTGCAAATTGTATCTTGGGTATTCTAAGTTTTTGGGCTAATATTCACTTATCAGTGAGTACATGTCATGTGAATTCTTTTGTGATTGGGTTATGTGTCTCAGGATGATACCCTCCAGATCCATCCATTTGCCTAGGAATTTCATAAATTCATTTTTTTAATAGCTGAATAGTACTCCATTGTGTTAATGTACCACAATTTCTGTATTCATTCCTCTGTTGAGGAACATCTGGGTTGTTTCCAGCTTCTGGCTATTATAAACAAGGCTGCTATGAACATAGGGGAACATGAATCCTTATTACCAGCTGGAAAATCTTCTGGATATATGACCAGGAGAGGTATTGCGGGATCCTCTGGTAGTACTTTGTCCAATTTTCTGATGAACCGCCAGACTGATTTCCAGAGTGGTTGTACAAGCTTGCCATCCCACCAACAATGGAGGAGTGTTCCTCTTTCTCCACATCATCGCCAGCATCTGCTGTCACCTGAATTTTTGATCTTAGCCATTCTGGCTGGTGTGAGGTGGAATCTCAGGGTTGTTTTGATTTGCATTTCCCTGATGATTAAGGATGTTGAACATTTTTTCAGGTGCTTCTCAGCCATTCGGTATTCCTCAGGTGAGAATTCTTTGTTTAGCTCTGAGCCCCATTTTTTAATGGGGTTATTTGATTTTCTGGAGTCCACCTTCTTGAGTTCTTTATATATATTGGATATTAGTCCCCTATCTGATTTAGGATTGGTAAAGATCCTTTCCTCCCAATCTGTTGGTGGCCTTTTTGTCTTATTGATGGTGTTTTTGCCTTACAGAATCTTTGCAATTTTATGAGGTTCCATTTGTCAATTCTCAATCTTACAACACAAGCCATTGCTTTTCTATTCAGGAATTTTTCCCCTGTGCCCATATCTTCTGAGCTTTTCCCCACTTTCTCCTGTATAAGTTTCAGTGTCTCTGGTTTTATGTGGAGTTTCTTGATCCACTTAGATTTGACCTTAGTACAAGGAGATAAGAATAGAACAGTTTGCATTCTTCTACATGATAACCACCAGTTGTGCCAGCACCATTTGTTGAGAATGCTGTCTTTTTTCCACTGGATGATTTTAGCTCCCTTGTCAAAGATCAAGTGACCATAGGTGTGTGGGTTCATTTCTGGGTCTTCAATTCTATTCCATTGGTCTACTTGTCTGTCATTATAGCAGTACCATGCAGTTTTTTAATCACAATTTCTCCATACTACAGCTTTAGGTCAGGCATGGTGATTCCACCGGAGGTTCTTTTATCCTTGAGAAGAGTTTTTGCTATCCTAGATTTTTTTGTTATTCCAGATGAATTTGCAAAGTGCCCTTTCTAATTCGTTGAAGATGAGTTGGAATTTTGATGGAGATTGCATTGAATCTGTAGATTGCTTTTGGCAAGATAGCCATTTTTACTATATTGATCCTGCCAATCCATGTGCATGGGAGATCTTTCCATCTTCTGAAAACTTCTTTGATTTATTTCTTCAGAGACTTGAAGTTCTTATCGTACAGATCTTTCACTTCTTTAGTTAGAGTCACAGCAAGGAATTTTATAATATTTGTGGCTATTGATAAGGGTGTTGTTTCCCTAATTTCTTTCTCAGCCTGTTTATCCTTTGTGTACAGGAAGGCCATTAACTTGTTTGAGTTAATTTTATAACCAGCTACTTCACTGAAGCTGTTTATCAAGTTTAGGAGTTCTCTAGTGGAATTTTTAGGGTCATTTATATATACTATCATATCATCTGCAAATAGTGATATTTTTACTTCTTTTTTCCAATTTTTATCCCCTTGACCTCCTTTTGTTGTCTAATTGTTCTGGTTAGGACTTCAAGTACTATATTGAATAGGTCGGGAGAAAGTGGGCAGCCTTGTCTAGTCCCTGATTTTAGTGGGATTGTTTCCAGCTTCTCACCATTTACTTTGATGTTGGCTACTGGTTTGCTATAGATTGCTTTTATTATGTTTAGATATGGGCCTTGAATTTCTGTTCTTTCCAAGACTTTTATCATGAATGGGATTTTGTCAAATGCTGTCTCAGCATCTAATGAGATGATCATATGGTTTTTGTCTTTGAGTTTCTTTATATAGTGGATTACATTGATGGATTTCTGTATATTAAACCATCCCTGCATCCCTGGAATGAGGCCTACTTGGTCAGGATGGATGATTGTTTTGAAATGTTCTTGCATTTAGTTAGCGGGAATTTTATTGAGTATTCTTGCATCAAGATTCAAAGGGAAATTGGTCTGAAGTTCTCTACCTTTGTTGGGTCTTTATGTGGTTTAGGTATTGGAGTAATTGTGGCTTCATAGAATGAATTGGGTAGAGTACCTTCTGTTTCTACTTTGTGGAATAGTTTGAGAAGAACTGGAATTAGATCTTCTCTGAAGGTCTGATAGAACTCTAAACCCATCTGGTCCTGAGGTTTTTTGTTTTTTGTTTTTTTTTTTTTTTTTGGTTGGGAAACTATTAATGATTGCTATTTCTTTAGGGGATATAGGACTGTTTAGGTCAGTAATCTGATCCTGATTTTACTTTGGTACCTGGTATCTGTCTAGAAATTGGTCCATTTCATCCAGGCTTTCCAGTTTTGTAGAGTATAGCCTTTTGTAGAAGGATCTGATGGTGTTTTGGATTTCTTCAGGATCTGTTGTTATGTCTCCCTTTTCATTTCTGATTTTGTTAATTAGGATTCTTTTCCTGTGCCCTCTAGTGAGTCTGGCTAAGGGTTTATCTATCTTGTTGATATTCTCAAAGAACCAGCTCCTCGTTTGGTTGATTCTTTGAATAGTTCTTTTTGTTTCCACTTGGTTGATTTCAGCCCTGAGTTTGATTATTTCCTGCCATCTACTCCTATTGTTTGAATTTGTTTCCTTTTGTTCTAGAGCTTTTAGGTGTGTTGTCACGCTGCTTGTGTGTTCTCTCTCTAGTTTCTTTTTTGGAGGCACTCAGAGCTATGAGTTTTCCTCTTAGGAATGCTTTCATTGTGTCCCATAAGTTTGGGTATGTTGTGGCTTCATTTTCATTAAACTCTTAAAGACTTTAATTTCTTTCTATATTTCTTCCTTGACCAAGGTATCATTGAAGAGAGTGTTGTTGAGTTTCCACGTGAATGTTGGCTTTCTATTATTTATTTTGTTATTGAAGATCAGCCTTAGTCCA